>NC_051190.1:59245879-59563317 GCF_015220075.1 Falco rusticolus | reverse complement strand
AAAGGAAAGGAAAGGAAAGGAAAGGAAAGGAAAGGAAAGGAAAGAAGAAAAGAAGAAAGGAAGAAAGGAAAGAATAAAAGAATAAAGCAAAGCAAAGCAAAGCAAAGCAAAGAAAAGAAGAGAAAAGCAAAGCAAAGCAAAGCAAAGAAAAGAAGAGAAAAGCAAAGCAAAGCAAAGCAAAGAAAAGAAAAGAAAAGAAAGGAAAAGAAAAGAAAAGAAAAAGAGGAAACCCGTCGGTTTCCCAGGACGGAGGCAGCGGTTACTGCAGTGCGGCCCGGCGCCCGCAGCCCTTTGCTGCGGAGCCCTGGTCCGGTCGCCCGGGGGCAGCGGGGTCTCACCAGGGCACTGGGTGGCACTGGTGGCGCTGGGTGCCGGTTCCCTCCCTGGGGTGCCTGGATTTTGTTCTGCGGAGCCGTCGCCTTACAAACCTACCAGCCCGCAGCGCAGCCAGGGATGAAATTTCCAGACCCTGCGGAAAAGTTTTTTGGCCTATGCAAAGAAATACTTTGTGTCCCCTCTTCAAACCAAACCAAACAAAAGCGAACCCAAACCAAATTATTATTATTATTATTATTATTATTATTATTAAAAAACTGGGAGCGAAATCTCCTGCCTGTGTCTTTGAGTTACACCCACAAACGCTTTGTAAAAAGGCAGAAAACCTGCCCGCAGTCTCTGCCGGTGCAGGCGAGTGGGACGTGCCCAGTTCAGCCCGGCCCGGCCCGCCTGTCCCCCCCGGGATGCTCCGGCGCCGGCCGCTGTCCCGGGCAGGCGCACGGCCCCCGGTTGCGGATGCGGCGGCTGCCCGGTGCCTCTCTCGGAGAGCACCCGCCAGGGCCACCGCCGGGCTCGCCGTTCTCTTGCCCACCTGGAGGTGTGGAGGTAGAAAAGCTTCGAATAAGTGCAGAAATATTTCCCTGAAAGCTTTTTTATTTGATCTGCCCAACACGATGCATCCCCCCCCCCCCCGCCTCCGTTTTACACGCACGCACGATGTACCGGCGCACACACGGCGCCTACACGAGCGTGCACACACGCATATATCGCGACTGAGGAACGTTTCCCCGCTTCTCCCGTGACTCGGAGGAGTTAATCCGAACAGACACAACAGAAGCTGTTGTGACGGTAAAGTTCAGCAACTCTACACCGACCCCAGCATTAGCAGGGGCTGGTGCGGGATGCTGGGAGCTGCTCCTGCACTTTCCGCATAGGCAGCTAATTCCCTTAAACTCTCTTGGATTTACACCTCGGCATTTACTCACAGCTAGAATAAAGCCACCGCTCTAATTAACTAGGTAATTTCCACTCCAGCTCCCCACCGGGTAATCAACTTTTATGGTCTCTCGAAGGCTATTTTCCAGCTGTTGTGGGCCGGGAGCCCAGCCGTGCTCTCCCCCGACCGCCGGAGCTGCGGGGTCGGCCAAGCCCCGAGAGGGGTGTGTGGGGGTCCCGGGAGGGGGGTGTCCCCCTGGCAGGGGTGTCACTGCCCCCCCCGTCAGCACCGGGGCTCTCTGCGCCTTCCCCGTCCTCCCCGGCCAGGCGGAGCCGGCCCGAGGCTTTCCGACAAGCCGGGGGCGGGGGGGTCCGGTAGGCCCCGTCGTGGGGATGGTGCCCGTGGCGGGGGTGCGGAGGTGGGGGCCCAGGACAGCCGCCCCTTGCAGAAGAGACTGGGAGGGCTGTGCTGGGGGTTGGGCGCGGCCGGGTTGTGGGGCCGTTTGGCTCCTGCCGGTAAGGATGCACATTTCCCCGGGGCGCCCCGCCATCCCGGGGCACCGGGCTGGGCCGACGGGCTGCCCGCAGCGGCGGGGACACGGCCCGGGCACCCTGGGTGCGCACACACTTCATTTTCTCCGTGTTTCCAGGGGAAAAAAAACCAACCCCCAACCCAAACCTCAACAACAAACCACCAAACACACAAAACCCAACAAAAAACCACAACCAACAAACAAAACTTCTCAGCGGGAGTTCCCCCGAAAAGGCAGAGCGGGGTGCGGTGCGCCGGGCTGAGGCGGGATGCAGCGGGGACGGGGAGGATGCTCGCTCTCGCCTCTCTTTGCGCTGCGGAAAAGTTCCGCGGGGAAGACAAACAGCCCCGACCCCCGCCCTGCCCCGGCGCCTGCAGCTCCCCCCGCCCTCAGCCGCCCGCAGCTGGCAGCCCCGCGTCCCCCCGCGCCCGCCGGGCCTGGCCGGGCCGCTCCGGCCCGCAACGACTGGGAGAGGCGGGGAGCAGCGAGAGCCCGGCGGGGGAGGGCTGGGCGGGGGGCGGCGGGGGCCAGGGGTCCCCCCACGCCCCGGCACCTTCTACGTGCAGGGCGGCTGCGGGGAACAGGGGCTGGGCGGGCTGGCGCGGCCCGGAGTGGGAAGCCTCCTTCCTTCCTGCCTTCCTTCCTTCCTTCCTTCCTTCCTTCCTTCCTTCCTCTTTTTCTTTTCTTTTCTTTTTTCTTTTCTTTTCTTTTCTTTTCTTTTCTTTTCTTTTCTTTTCTTTTCTTTTCTTTTCTTTTCTTTTCTTTTCTTTTTTCTTTTCTTTTCTTTTCTTTTCTTTTCTTTTCTTTTCTTTTCTTTTCTTTTCTTTTCTTTTTTCTTTTCTTTCCTTTCCTTTCCTTTCCTTTTCTTTTCTTTTCTTTCCCTTTCCTTTCTTTCCTTTTCTTTCCTTTTCTTTTCTTTTCCTTTCCTTTCCTTTCTTTTCCTTTTTTCCCCCTTTTCTTTCCTTTTCTTTCCTTTTCTTCTCTTTTCTTTTCTTCTCTTTTCTTCTTCCCTTTTCCCTTCCTTCCATCCCTCCTCTATTCTTTCTCTCCCTCTTTCTTCTCCCCTTCTTTCCTTCTATCTTCCCTTCCCCTTGCCCTTTTGCGCAGTTCCTCTCACTCCCCGCTCCCGACGGTCCCTCGGGCTATTTGCCCACACAAGCACGGGGGGGCGGCCGCGCGGAGGTCGGCAGCACCTCGAGGCCGAGCCCCCCCCCGCCCCGGCTTGGTCCCCCCCGGGCTCCGCCGCCGCCCCCGCCGGCGGGCAGCGCTGCCGCCCGCGCCCGCCTCACGGGGCCGCACCTGCCTGCGGGCGGCGGGGGGGGGGATGGGGGTGGCGGGGGGGTCGTCCCATTCCGAGCGGTATTCCCGCTGGGAGCGGGCAGCCTGCCAGGGCGAGCGGGGGGGACTAGCCAGACCCCTGAGGAACATCATCGCGCGGCTGCGGGGTGGCGGGGCGGGGGGGGTGGGGGGGGGTGGCTGCCCCCGCCAGCCCCGCAGGGATTTGCCCTTACGAGGGGCGCGGGGGAGCTGCGCCCATCTCGGGGTGTCGGGGCTGGGTGGGCTGCGGCCGCGCACGGTTCCGCGGCGCTGAGCTGCTGCGCTCCCGGGGTGGATATCGCCTTCTCCGTTATCTTTGTCCCCTAGGTCCCCTGGATGCCCGGGATGTATTTATCTTGTCTGTCTGGGGCTGCTGCGCTAAGTCGCTGTGTCAATTGAAAGGCGCCTTTTTTCCCCCTTTTCCTCCCCTCCCCAGCTCACCACCTTTTTTAATTAAAGCTTTTAACTTGCCCGGTGTTTACTGTCTTATGTAAAGTATCTAAACAAACAGACCCGGCTGAATACAAACACCAAAAGGGAGCCGGCCCCCCATTCTTACCCCTTTATTGTCCCCCCCAAAAAGCACATCTCCCCATGTCATAGTTACAGTTCCAAAAGGAAACTGCTTTTATTTGTAAAGGAGGCTTTAAAAAGCAGTGACATGAAGGGGAAAAGCTCCTTAAGGGAGGAAGGTCACGGGGTTAGGGGTGAGATTAAAGGAGCTATCTTTCCACCTCGCAGGGAAAGCAGCGCCGGAGCCTCCCCAAACCTGGGAGAAGGGCTGCTGAGGCGGCGGGGGGGGGGGGGGGGGGGGGGGGGGGCGATGCTGGGGGCCGGGGCTGGAGGGGGCCACTGGGCCCCAGGCGGTCCCTGGTCCCACACAGGCACCTTTCAGCTGTCGGAGGCGGGGATGTATGCAAAGAGGTGAAATCCCTCGCTTCAACGCCCCAAACCTCACAACTGCTGTGTCATCCAGTAGGAAACATCACAGTGGGGGAAGTGGCTCCTCCAGAGCTCTGGTTCAGGTGGGTGGTGGGACACAGAGGGCCCTGGGAGGCAGAGGGTGATGGGGATGGGGAGCCCTGCTCCCCGCTGGGGCTTGGGGAAGGAGGCTGTGCTCCCTCCCCGAGGCTGTCTGTGGCTGTCTGTGGGAAGCTGAGCTGAGTGATGGAAGCGGTCAGGACCACACAAGCCATTCACTCCCAACCCTCCCTTCCCCTCTACCACATCCATCCACGCTGGCTGTGTTTTTTGCTGGGTAACGGTCCGTGGTGCAGGCACGGCAGCGTGAGGGATGCGGGGGCACTTCCCTTTGCCTCCCTACAGAGGTAGCACCCTGCTTGGTCTCAGGCATGAATCGACAGCCTGGGGCTCCGGGGTCAATGCCGACAAAGGCTGCTGCAACCCTCCCTGCATGCCCTCTGCCTGCCCGACCCCTTGCTCGTTCCCCTGCCCCTCTGGGCAGACACAGCCCACTCCATCTGGGGTTTGGGTCCTGGGCTGTCCATCTCCCATGCTCAGGAGGTCCCTGGTAGTAAGTGACCCCTACCATGGCAAGGGAAGGTGCACCCCTTGCTCTTCGGGTGCACCCAGCATGGGTGAGTGGCTGGGACGTTTCTCTGCAGCCCTGGGGGAATGTCCTCAAGGAAGTGCGTTTGGAAGGAGAGCCAGAGCTGGCCATACTTCCTCCTGGGATGAGCATGGCAAGGGGGCCACATCTGCCTGACCCATTCAGGCTTCGAAAAGCATCACAGTGCAGTTATCCCATCACCACACCGAGCCTGAGCATACCAAGATGTGGATGCAGGGACATTCTCACTCAGGCTGTATGGTAAGATGTAGGATGTCTGCCGGGTGCAGCATTTGAGGCAAATGTTAGTGAGGTGGCCAAGTTCTTGCTGTGACCCTGAGCAGACTGCTTTTTCCCCCCATGCCCGTATGGGGAGGATGCTCACACACTGTCTTTTCCAGCCTCTCCTGCATTCCCAGGGCTCTGTGACATTTGGGTAGCATGTAGCCAGTGCTCTGTGGCTTCTGCTTGGTGCTGCCAGTCCTCAAATCTATTCATGCTTTCTTCTCCAAAGTGCAGTGGCCACATTGTCCTCAATATTTGGAAAGCATGTGCGAACACAGAATGAGAATGGATGTATGGGAGGCTGCTTCTCTCCTAAAATATGTGCATTTAAATTGTCTGAGGGAATTAGTGACATTAGCTTGCTTTGTTTTTGGGTTTTATTAGTGCCATTCAGTAAACATCCCCCTGCAACCTGGGTAGCTAATGCCCAGCCATGCTCACTGGAGATGCCACTCGGCGCTCCGCCTGCCACAGCAACTGCTTGAGGATAATAAATCCATTCACCGTTTTGCTTGCAGGTGTTGGGGCTGCATTACTTGTTCAGAGGTGGCTCCTGCACCTGTCTGAGGCTGGGTCACAGCTCCTGTGACTTACGGGACTTATGTGCCATGGAGCATCTGCAAACTGTCCTGTCCTGGGACAGGGACAGGCACAGGGACAGGGAACCCTCCCAGCAGCATGGACTCTCCTCACTCAGGCAAACACCAGTGGCTCGTGTGGACTGGGAATGTGTCCTTCCCTTTCCCCTTACCTTTCTGCATCACCAGTTTTATATAAAACCACAGGATAGACCGTAAAGCCTGGCACACACCACTCGCCAAGAATTGACTGGGTATCGTAGATACACACTGCTTCTATCAATATTTATGGAGGTACAGTCAGCCTTGGTGTGGGCAAACACAAATGTAAATAATGCTGTACACTCTTAGCGTGCTACGGACAGGGCTGTGAGCAGGAATAGCAGTTCCTTGTGAAATCAATTTAATGAATCGGTTATAGTAGGAGGGAAATAATCCCAGCAGCATTATTATGTCCAATAGCAGGAACATTGTGATGATGGCTGGGTTACCCAGTGAGCCTCTGCCTGGGAGCATAGGCATAAGGAGAGGAGAAGGGGCTATCCCCAAGCTTCCCAGTGGAGGAAGATGAAGATGAAGAAGATGGAGAACCACCAGAGGAGACATGTGGGTGCAGGTGACAGAAATGAGAAAGAGTTGGGCTTTCTTGGCTGTTACACACAAGGATGTTGTGATGTGAACTGGGATGGTGGCTGTTGGGGTGGGGAGAGGCACCCTGGGCAGAAGGGCTTGCAGAAGTGGATGAGCTGAGATGGAAGAGCTTGGGTAGAAAGGGATGCTGCACACCCTGGGCCCCTCTGGTGTCAAATAACCTTGAGCAGAAAGACTGTTTTCAAGTGCTTTTGACCCCTAAATATCTGTGTGCCCTCAGTTAACACTGCCAAACCCTTGCAGGACATGGATGTCTTGCAGTTTTTGTCTCTGCCAGGAAAACAAAGAGGTGAAGAGTTCGGGGATGAAATCTCCATTTCACAACAGGCTTCCTCATGCTTTCGAGTGAATCACTTCATCTTTCTTTCCGTTTTCTGCAGCAGAGTGCTCTCTCCTGACCAGGCATCTCTTCTACACTCCATCTCTGGCACCTTGCTGAGTTATGCCGTAAGCCCTACAGCACAAAGCAGCCTCTGGTTTACTGTTTCTACAGCTGATGATCAAAGATCTTTCCTAAACATGGAAAAAATAGATCCATATGTGTTGCTTTCGTTTGAGTAAAACCAACGGTGGTGCAAAAGGCCAGCGCAGAGGGCCTAGCAACTCCTATGTCCTTGAAAAGGCATGTGGACCTTTGAGGCGCCTCTAGGCTGAAGGATGCTGTGTGTAGCTCACAGAGATACAGCACAGGGGATGGGGCGAATTTCACTGTCTGTGGGCATATTCCTGAAGCCATTCTCAGGCCATAGGTTGTTCACAAGCAGGTCACCGGGAGCGTGCAGTAGTTCACAGCACTGAGACATGCTGCTGGACACACAGGCCATGTTAGTGCTGATCTGCCCTCAAGGGTGGATGGTACTGTTAGAACTGGGTCAAATTTCTGGAGATCTTTTCTAGCTTATAGTTTTTGCAGGCTTGTTCCAGCCAGGTAATTAATCTGTTAGGCCATATAAGGGAAGTAAAGACAGAAGAGGCAAGAACACGGCCAAAGCAGATCAGAGTTTTTTTTTAAGTGAGCATGTCAGGATATTTTTTGAGCTGTCCATCAGCTCAAACAGTGAGGACTGTCTCCTTTAGCTGGGCATGGTCTTTGCAGAACTTCCCCATGTGCTGATCCTGTGTTTATTAATTCAGGGGTATTTTGACCTGACAGCTCCAAGGCCGTTGGTAGAGCAGAAGAGTCAGAGGAAGGGGGTGATTTGTTGTCTGAAGAGTTGAGCAACCCAGTTTTGGTCAAACTGCCTTCTGAATAACTGGACTTTAGAGGCAAGAGCTGGGCTTCCACACTGGGGACTCCAGCAGGGGCTTGAAATCTGGGTGCAGCTGCGGAGCGCTGTAGAAACCCAACATATTTAGCATCTTTAAAAGTGTATTCCTAGCAGTCTGATCCTTGACCTCACAGTTATTTTCAATTAATTAGTCTATCAGAAACTATTTTTGTCCTTGCCTTCCCTCCTTCCCGGAGGTTTGCAAGGCCGTACACAGCGCTGTGCTCCCACACAGAGCAGTATTGTTTTCATGAGCTTCTGAGCGGATGCTCGTTTTCATTAACATGGCACATTAGCATCCATTAATACCAGGGACTTACACATCATCAGATTTATATTTTTTTTGCATCTTTTCCTATTCTAATTAATGGACTGAAGGTGTGGGAAAGAAAACCAGTGAAGTGCAAGGGCCAGGAGTGCAGTTGTTCAACCTCCTTGTTGAAATCAATGATTGTGCCTTGAGGGCTGGATCCTGCTCCTTATTACATTGCCCGGAATCTGGAGTAGCTCTGTGGGGCTAAACCCCTTTCACCGATAAGCCCATGTGACAGGAGCAGGCGGAGGTCTGCCGTAGCTGAGGGCTGGCAGTGGGTATTCAGCTGGGCTGAGAGGAGATGGATCTAGCTGGCAGATGAGCTGAGCAATAACATGGGGGTGAAAATAAAAGCAGGAATTTTATGGACCCTTGAGTGAGGAGCAGAGAAGGACCGATGTAACAGGCCAAGACTGGACACTAGCTCTAAGCACCCAGCTAGAAACCACAGTGTGGTTTGGAGCATTCCTGAGGACTGCTGTAGGTTTGTTTGTTATTTAAGCTGCTGACACTCCAAATTGTTGCCATTAAAGCCCCTTGCTCTGGCTGCTGCCACTGAGCAGAAGCCGGAAAGTGTTTGAGGCTAGAGGCAGCTGGAGCCTTCACAAAAGCAGCCACAGAATATCGAATCGGAGAGAAATTAGGACAACCCTTTCTGGGAGATTTGAAGGCAAAGGCTGTTTGTTTAGCCTTAAAGGAGGCAGGCTGCTCCCGTTGCTGCTTTGCTTGCCTCAGCCTGGGAGGCATCCTCCACGCTTTCTAAAGGCAAAAGCCCTGCCAAAAGAGGAGGAGAGGCTGGGTTCCTTTGCTGTGGGGTGTGGCGAGGGCAGCACGGTGCCATCGTGGGGTCCCTGGCTGCTGGCATGCCCAGGTGGTGGTCAGCAGGTCGCCAGGGTTTGATCTGCCCTGATCCCCCTTCACAGGGGAAATGAAGCGACAGGGACTTTGCTCCAGCACAGTGGCCACTTTGAAAAAATGTTTCAGGCAGGTAATTTATCGGGTTTAATTGCTCTTTAATCCCCCTGATCGGCCTGGCGTGGAGAAATCCCCTCTGAATGGGGGACTCTGTTTGAAAAGGCTCGGGAGGGCTGGGAGGGCTGGAGTGAGGATGGAGGAGGGATAGAAGAATGGAGGAAGGACAGAAGGATGAAGGGAGGAAAGACAGAGGGAATGGAAGGATGGAGGGAGTGAGATACTGAAGAGAGGATGGAAGGAAGGAAAGAAGGAGGGAAGGACAGAGGGATGGAGGGATAGAGGCAGGGAAAGGGGAGGGGAGGGAGGGGCTGATGGAAGGACGGAGGGAAAGAGGGAGAGCTTCTTGCTGTGCCCACAGAGCCCAGCCCCTCTCTGCAGCCTGGTGCCCCAGCACTGCTGCCCACAGCCTGCATCTCTTTTAGTGATTTTATCAATGGGTCAAAAAGCCCTGGATCAATTCTCCTCCCTCCTGTATCCTCCTGTGCAGAGAAGGCTGGACCAAACTGTCACTGCAGCAAGTGTGCAGCTGGGAGCATTCTTGGCCATCCCCATCTGGGGAACACAGCAGCAATGAGCCAGGGAGGGGCTCACCAGTGGCACCCACACCCCAGTACTGAGCCCCTGGGTCCCCAGAACAGCAGGGACGGGTGTCCTCCTTCCCCCTGTTTGGCAAGGTCCTTCTCTGTGTGCTTCTTGCTGTTTCCTTGCTATACACTGGGCTTTGTAAGGATTTCAGAGGAGGAAATGTTTGGCAGTCTTCACATAGGAGCTGTACCTCTGTGCTCTGATGCAGTTACTTGTTGGGGAACGAAGGCTTTCCCAAGAAGGGCAGCAGATGCACAGGGTATGGCAAACCACCATCCTCAACATGGGGCAAAACCTCCTTTAACACCCCCCTTTATTTCTGTCCGGTGCTCTTGGACAGGGTCTGAGTCTGGAGGCAGGAATGACGGGCAGCATGGGCTCAGAGCATCCCTGTCACAGCTCTTTTTCTTTGGTCTTTATCTCCCTCTAGGATGGCAAGGGGTTTTCTAGTGGGATATCTCAAGCTGCTTTTGTGGGATGCATTTAGCCTTAAATACAGCAAAGCACGCTGTCCGTAACCCAGCCCATGACCATGAAATCATCTGGTCTGTACCATGACACTGAATGCTCAGAGAATTATAAAACTCAAATGAAGTTTTAAGAAAACCACAGGCTAAACTGAAAAATGTGTCTGTGCATCTCACCTCTTGCCGTCTGCCTTTGACTTTTCATGGCCAAGCTCTGCTCTCTTGTACACTGGTGTAAATCAAGAGTGCTCCAGGAGTGAATTGGATTCGACAGACACCAGAGTAAAACCAGACCTCAATTACAAGGCAGGTAATATTTGCTGTGTGTAACCAGCAGAATAATCTATGTATCTTTATCCTGAAAAAAAGTATGTTTTCTATTTCTTTGGTACAGAAACCTGCCCAGCTAAGGGCTTCTCCTACTTCTCTTTCCATAACGCAACATCAGAACATTTATTATTTCTGTTGGATGCAGATGAGCCACTTCCTTTCAATCCAAGTGCTTACAGGTAATTTCACCATGCTGGTTCAAGGTATGTGTTGCCTCTTATCCTGTAAGTATCATTCTGGTTTTATTACACATTGAGTCCAGACTTCGCTTGCTTGAGTACAAAACAAAGCACTCAATTAATTCCCAGCATTATAATATGCTACTGGGAACATAAGTAGAGTGTCTATGGGCTCCCAAGAAAATTAAACCAGGCTTTCCACTTGAGACTTCATTGGTTTTAAATCAAGATCACAAACCCAACTATAAGCAGTTTAATGACAACTAGAAGAAAAAAATTGCACTGAAGAGCCCAAAAGGCCCCAAAGTATATTAACCACAAGCCTGATTTTTTTTTTCCTCTCCAACCTTCAGTGACACAAACTCTCAAAGAAAACCTTTGGAATGCCTAAAATATGCAACACAAGATTGTTTTCATTCTTACCCATAGCATAAAAAATATCCAGGCATCTTCCAGGCCAGAAAAGACTCAAATCTTTTATGGAAATTGCTGTAGCTGGAGGGGTGCAGACCTACCCCAACCATCCAAAGCTGCAGGGAACCTCAAGGACGAGTTGCTGTGCTTTGCCAAAATAAAAAAACTGGTTGCAATGATGCTGCAATGAGCTTTGCGGATCACGTGAAGAAAGGGGATATTTCTACCTTAGAGTCTGTCATGTTTCAGCACAGCAAAATACGGGGACTTTGGCTGAGCAATTCATTTAGGAACAGGAGTAGCTGTTCCCTCTTGCTTCAAGGCAAGCTGTGACCATGAGCTCTTGTTCATTCCAACACACTGGCATCTCCTTTGGAATTGGATTTCTGGGCTCAGTGATAGAGCTATGAGCTATAAAAAGGCAAAGGACCAGAAATCTTGTTGTTTTCTTCTTCCAGTGGTTGCTCTATCTGTTTAGGCAGACATGGGAGTAGTGGGCACCAGCTGCAGAAGTCTGAAGAGGTGAGCACCCCCCTTCCTGGAAGCCCATCTCCAATGAGTCAGGGTTTGTCCCACCACACTCACCCTCTGAGCTGCCAGCAATAAGTTAGATGCCTGAAACGACCTTTTTTTCTGGATAAGAAAGTTTGATCTGGGGATTTTTAGCAGCAAAAGTGACACACTACTGCTGTTCTGTGGCAATGAGCTAGTCTGTAACCAACCAACCAGATGTTTTCACATCCATTTTCCCAGCAAGAAACAAGGGAGGTGATAGAGCAAAAGAGTGACCAGGAAACTAATAAAACAAACGCAGTTTCCTTAACCTGCCAGCACTCCCTAGTGCAGGCAACAAGATGACAATGCTGTAATTAACTCCCTTAGAGCATAACCAGAGCAAGGAGCCCTCCCACTGAGGCCACATTTCCCAAAAGTAACCCACAAACCCATGAAGTCACTGATGGAAGGCCAGGCTGAAGGCTGGATGGGCTTTTTAACTTCAAACTTCATTTACAGAGGAGCCTGCATGGAAAAAAAGCCACGGGGTTTCCTGAGTAATTCAGTTAGGAAGAGATTTTCTCTCTTGGTTCAACCACATCATCCTGGTAAATCCAAGTAAATGACTCCTGATAATGGTAATGTTGGAGAGTGGAGTCAGAACCTTAAAACCTCCTATTTTTAGCATGAGGTCTTATATTGCTGACCCAATGTACTGTAATTCCTTCCCTCCATGCCTTTTCTGTGGTTTCTTCTTAATGGAGATGTTACATTCCCTCTCTGTATCAGGAACCATGTGGAGAGACATTTTGTCCTTGCAACAGACACAGCCCATCTAAGGGCTGCTGGCCTTTTTTCTTTCTTCTTCTTCTTTCCTTTTTCCTTTTTTTTTTTTTTTTTTAATAAATGTTTTTGGCAAATTTCTCTTTTGGCTGATGAAACCCTCCCTGAGGCAGGAAAGTTTTGCTTTCCCAGGCAGCGGGCTTGCCAGGCGTGCTCCCCCAGCCTCTCACTGCTCTAATTATTAACACGAGGACAAGCAGAGGAGGAGCCACAAATGGGGTCAGCTCCACCTGAAAAAAAAATATTAATGTATCACCTCTGAAAACCCCAGGCCAAGGTGTGAAAGCAGGGCACAACTGGCAGTGATGGAAGTGCCCGACTGGTCCAATGCCAGCAGATATATAGTGTTGCTGACCCTAGGGCAATCTGTGAGCTCACTTTCCACATAAGAACCGATTTACTTGAGGGAGAGAAAAGCGAGGATCAAAAGTATCCCTAGGATCCTTCAGTATGAGGAACTAGCCAGGTGAAATTCCCAGGTGGTGGTAGGAAACAGGCAACACCTTGTGCTCTTTGGGAGAATGAACCAACATGGGATGAAGAACCCGCGAATCCCTTCTGCTGCTCCTGTCTTCTCTTCAAATGCGTTCTAAGCTGTCCTGGCTGCAGATCCAGGCCATCCACAGAGGGTCTGAATATATGCTGGAAATGGACACCAGTCCAGTCATTCCTACCCAATCTGAAGAGAAAAAATAAAGAAGATGAAGATGTAGCCACGACCGTAGCGCTGAATATCCTATTGGGTCATCGCGTTCACTCAGGTCTGTGGAGACTGATGTACTTGTGCTTTCCTTCCAGGTTTTCTATTAAGGAGAAACTCTTTCTTGCATTTTCTTGGAGGAGCTGATGACTTTCAATGGGAAAGGGCAGAGCAGGACACAGAAATCAGAGATTACACGAGGTCATTTCATCTTGACAGGCTGCTGCCAATTTCTGAGCTCAATCTTTATCCAAAGACCTAGAAACAGTGTCAGGCTCACTGTAATGTTGAATGCCCTATGGAAAACACTTGTTTCCACTGCTGTTGACTTAATTAGGACCAAGCAAGGTTTTAGTCATAGTTAGCATTATCTCCAGCATGGCAAAGGAACAAACTTAAATGGCTGCAGGCATCTTTCCTGGTGGAAATTGGGCATCCCCTCACAGCAAATGATGCTGATGAAAGGCCAGCTCAAAGTGTCTGTGGGCTGGAGCACATTGCTCCAAAAAGCAATGCAGTAATAATGCAGGCACCTGCACGATGATGGGTTTGATTATTTTAAGGATCCTGCATTGTCAGAGCGAAGCTGTTGCGAATTAATTGCTTTCAGTGATGGGATTGAAGTCATAGAGAGTCTGGGGCTTTTCCAGCCTTCGCCATTTGAGCAACCAGCATCGGATCCATGGAGCTGGCAAGTGAGTCGTGAACAGATGCTCGGGAAAATTGGATCATTTACAGTGTTTACAAATACCTCCTGCTGGCTCCTTGCCAATTTTGCCATCCTCCCCACTTTGAGAAAACATGCAGGTACATCCCCAGCTGTGTCCTCTGGGTCCTTTCTGATGGGATTGGTGCTGAAGGCTTGTGGGGGGGCTTTGCAGGAACTTGTGTCCTTGCCGTTACCCCATCCACAAAGAGAAATACTACCTGCACAGCCTGGCTGGGGGAGTGGAGACAGCCATTGGCACTTATGGGTGCAAGACACAGCCCTGATTTGAATGCATTTTGAATTAAGAATATGGTAAATGGCTTGTTCTAAATATGCAGCCCAGCAGTGACTGGAGGTATTTCTCCTGTGCTGACAGGCTTTGCTGCTACACGCACAAAATTCAGGTGCCCCAACCCAGGGGATCCCCCCAAATGCCAGACAAGAAGGATGTGGATCATAATTACAAGGTGAGATAAACAGTGGTGCAAATCACTCTGGGGACCTAAGCATAAGAAAGACATGGACCTGCTTGAGCAGGTCCAGAGGAGGCCACAAAGGTGATCATGGGGCTGGAGCACCTTCCTTAAGAGGACAGGCTGAGACAGTTGGGGTTGCTCAGCCTGGAGAAGAGAAGGCTCTGGGGACACCTTCCAGCAGCCTTCCAATACCTAACGGGGCCGACAAGAAAGCTGGAGAGGGACTCCTTGCTAGGAAGTGTAGTGGTAGGACAGGGTAATGATTTCAAACTGAAAGAGGGTAGATTTAGATTAGCTATTAGGAAAAGATTCTTTACTGTGAGGGTGGTGAGACACTGGCCCAGGCTGCCCCGAGCAGCTGTGGGTGCCCCATCCCTGGCAGCGCCCAAGGCCAGGCTGGACGGGGCTGGGAGCAACCTGGGCTGGTGGCAGGTGTCCCTGCCCATGGCAGGGGGGTGGGAACTAGGTGATCTGTAAGGTCCTTTCCGACCCAGACCAATCTATGGCCTGTGAAATCACACACAGGCACAGGCTGGGCCATCAGGCTGGTCTGAGATGTGTCAGGTAGACCAAAGGAAACTTGCATGGTGGCTTGGATGTGGGCATCACACTCTCCTTCATGTGCTCATTTTGCAGTGAATCACCTGGCACTGGATCTGGTACCTTCATGAGATCTCTGGGCTTGGCTGTTGCACATCAGGGACAGACACATTGGCTGGGGCTTAAGGAAGTGTTAGCAGGCACGGATGGGGTTGTGGAAAAGCAATTTGGGTGGATTCCTTCATCTGCTGGATTTCTGTCCTTGCACCAACATCTTTGACATCAGTCAGCTTACAAATCCATCAACAGTGATTTTGGGGAGCCCAAAGATTTTGGTTTGTGGCTGAATGAGATGCAGTTTAGAGCCTGCAGAGGATCTGGTGATGGGAAAATCAAAGGCTGATGTTTTCTTTAATGTACAAAATTAGTAACAAACCACTTCATGTGCCACAGAGGTCGTGATGTCTTGGACAGTGGGCTTGGCCACTTACCTGCACCATGAAAGACCATGAGCAGTGCTCAGTCTCTGCCTGCTTTCAGGACAGACACCTCTCTGAGAAGAGCCCCGGGAGGTGGTGAGAGGGGCAGGGCTGTGCCTGGGCTTCTGCCTCCACCCAGATGTGTCCTGGAGCTTGAGACAGATTCCGCCCATTCACTCAGCATTTGTTCTGGGTTAAATCTCCTGCATGGGAAAGCAGGGTCCCTCGGGGCTGGCTGGGCAGATGTTTCAGGGGAACTAAGTGAGATAAAAATCACCATCTCCCCCCAGGTGACTTCGTACTGATGCTGTATCTTCTCTTAGACAAGCAGTGATGCTGATGCAAATTGGTGTGTGCATTGCAAAGAATAAAACTTCCGCCTATGCAGGCACCTCCCAGTCCTGCTCTCTTCAAAATATCTGTTCTTTGAACCCCAAAATATTGCTCTGAAACACAAATTTAACATGACTAAGGGGCTCCAGGGCAATCACCGTAGCATGCATCTCTCCCTACAGCTCACTTACAGCCATTATCTCCACCTTGCCTTTCTGCTTGCCAGGAGCATAGCATCTACATGCCCCTACCCAGGCAGAGAGCATCCTCATCAGCTCTTAAAACTCCTTCTTCAACGGAGAAAACAAGATCCTTGACTTTGTGAACTTGCCTTTCCCGGGCCGCGCATCCTGGCCACGCAGAGCCCTGAGCCCTTCACTGCTGCGGCAGCAACGGCAGAGGGAGCACACGGCGCTGCCTGCCAGGCACCCAGATGTGACTTTTAATTTTCATTTTCTAGCAACAGAGAGGTGGACTGCCCCTATCCTCCCCCCCGGTGATTTCTCCTGATTGGCACCGCAGGCCCCGAGCGAGTGCAGCTCGTGGGCAGCGGCAGGGAAGAGCTTTGCTCCGGCGGTGTGAGAGCAAATCCTGCAGCGCGGTTGCGGTTTGCTCCCTGGTAAGAGGCTTGGAAATATTGATCGAGACTGGAGAAGAGATGTGCACAGGAGAAAAAGCACAAGATTTGGGGATTTAAAAATGATATAATTGGATTCCTGAATTAAACACAGCGAGCAGGAAGGTCGGCAGCTACATCCAGCCAGGGGCTCAGGTTTTCTCAGCCTTGCTTGCCTGAATGTCCAACGTGGGACCATCCCAGATGGTATCTCCTGCGAAAGTGGTGTGCCTGAGCAAATATCTTTGAGAATGCCTTTGCTGATGGGTCAAAATTGTGGCATTGCCTCCAGGGGCATCGTGTTAGGGTGTTTTGCCTGTGGTGCAATGGCACGGAATGCTGGTTCCTCTGGTTGGGGTTGAACACTCTTTCTGAAGGATGGGATGTAGCTTCTGCTTTCCAGGGATGGCCCATAGCTGCACTTACCAGTGCTTTCTGTCACTAAAATTATTTACAATTTGTAGCTTTTTAGGCTATGATGTTTTCTGCTGTTTGTGTTAATACTTGGATGCACCTGTTTATGCCATATCCCTCTCCCTAAATAGATCTCTCAATGCACATGCCTATGTGGCATGGGAGCCAGCAGTTCTATAGCATAACCTCTTTGAACTGGTGGTGGCTTGGTCCTTGCACAGTGGGCTGCATGATGCTGGTATGGGAGACATGGGGTCCCTTTGTGCTGTGTCAGAGGCAGAGCCCAGTCCCAGCCCAGGGCAGCCACCCACGCCATGGCCGTGGGGGCACAGGCAGTATCCCCTTGCCTGGGGATGGTGCTGAGCTGCGCCAGGGGCCTCACACCAAAAGCAGGGACCACCCTGGCGCTACTTTGACCCCAAAGTCCCAAAGGCTTCCCCTGGCCCAGGGGATGAGGCCATGCACCAGCATCCCCACCTGAAGCAGAGACTCTCCAAAACATACCCAGGTTCAGGTGGGAACTTTCAACTGTTTAACTGTGTGCTTATTATTATGTACAGGAAACCTATTCATCTTTTATATGCATTTAAACATTTTGAGACATCTGGGAGCCCCAAAGGAACAGAAAGCCCATGTTTTGCAAATTTCCCCTTGTAGTTTTCAGGTATGGAAACCTCTCCAGGAGGTTCCCCGCTCCCTGGGTGCCTCTGGCCAGCTGATTTTCTGGCCACATTTCCATGGAAACAAAAACTGGATGGGTGAAAAGAGGGAAAAAAAGTTCTTGCAATAGGTGGCATTTCCCAGCTTGGAAAATGGGATTTTCCCAGGCTGGGATATTTTTCCTGGGTATTTTTCTCAGAAGAGCAGGAGGTGGGACATGCCCTAGTGTGAAGGTAGGATGGGCAGCAGTGGGTTGCCCTTGCAGCCTGCTGCATTCAGAGCGTCAGCATGGATCTCACAGCTTTAATGCTATAACTTATGACCACTTTGCTGCTACAGAGGTGCCAATTCGGTTATAAGAAAGTGTTTTCTAATGACTGGGGTAGGACACAGGGGCTGGCCCATCCTGGTTGAGCCTGTTCAGTGGTGTGACCTTAAGGGATGGTCTAGCCAGTGAATAAGTCCTCTCCATGTCTGCACAGGCACACAGTGATGCTTGTTTACTTTATACCTCTGCTACGAGGTTTCACTAAAAAGCATCTGCAAAGGCTTTGAAGTCCTTGGCTGGACATCTTGCAATGTCAACAGGAGCAGTCATAGCAACACCATCCTGTCAGATAGGGCTGGTGCAAAGGCTGTGGCTTCCGATGAAGATATCAACCCCAAGGTGCACTACAGCCAGCTCACAGCAAACCCGAAATTACAGTCTCTGCAGGGAGAACTGACAGCCCTGCTACGGAGATCAAGGATTTATGGAGATGGGGCGGCCAGATCTCTCTCTTGCATCCTGATAGCTGATGTGACACATCAGGTGTCAGGGTAGCTCCTATTCCTAAGAGGTTAAACAAGTTGTGCGATCAGGAGAGGCTGACATATTGGTCTAGGCGAGGAGCAAATCATTAAGTTATATTCCCATTGCTGAGACAGGCAGCGGCAGCTCAGTGAGGTTTACGTAGCCTCAGGTGAGCTGTACGACAGGAAAATATACATCTGATGTGAGCTTAGGCGCTCTGAAATGTGAAATGATAATCAGGATAGCTGCTTATTGCTGAGCCAGGAGAGGGGCTCGGCCACATAATGCAGGGTCATGGTTTGGGCTGGTATGTGTGTGTGTTTATGTGTATATATATATATATATATGTATAGCAGTAGATGTGTTCCTTTTGATATTTTAGGCGGTTGTTTGCTTTAATTTTAAAAAATAATTATAGTCTGCTTCACTTGAAAACTAACTTCTGAAGTGTCATAAGACGGAGGGATGGGAATTGATGTGCAGCTCTTGGCTCCCAGTGGAGACGAGGCTGGTTATGGGTTCAGGGGCCCCAGCATAACGAGCACTGGGGATGGCCTGTGTCCAGCAACAGTCTTTGCTCATCATCAAGGAGAGGGAAGATATATATGTACAGATATACAGATATATACATATATACACATGTATGTGTGTGTATGCATACATGCATATATGTGTATATACACATACACATATCTATACATGCACATACATATATAAACCACCAGCACAAACCATGATATACATATATATACGTGCGTGTGTGTGTATATAAACCACACACATGCACACACTGAAGGTGAGTGTTAGCATTTATACTGGAGTACACATACCTGGGGGATACCCGAGATCCCTGTCCCTCACTGTGGTTATTTCTATTTATCTGTGCTGAAAAGCACTGCCACTCCTCTCCTGTCTTCTTCCTTGCATGTTTGGCCTTTCTAACCCTATTTCTCTTCTCACAACTCCAGGCTATTTTCTGTAGGAGTAGGATGAGGAAGTTTAGGGAGTGCCTCATAGGAGAAATACCATCAGCCTGAGCATCTCACGCCTGCAAACCTAACCTTGAGGACGGTGGACAGCAGTAGGGTCAAGGGGGAGGAACTGAGGGCTCATTTTACCGTGCTTATGATTAACAAGCCACAAGATACGCACTGAAGTGATGCTCCGGCTCTCCTCAAGCCTGCAGCAGTGAGGAGGGGCAGGGGCAGCGCTGTGCGGAGAGCGAGCGGCTCTGCGTGCGGGTACCGCAGCACATATGGCGAGCCTGGCCACACGCTGCTCCAGAGCTGCGAAATCCGGAAGCACAAGGGCACATGCCACAGAGAAAATATCGGCTCTGATCTCTAGCTAGCTCTGGGGCATTCTGTTCGGAGCCCTAGCATTACCTGAACTAATGTTTTTTCACAGTGGAAAGGGTTTGTTTAAAAGCCTTTCTCAAAAGAACAGAAAATAAGATCAGTTAGACAAGAGGATGCTGATTGCAGCAGCTACTTGCAGCAAAAGGCTTGTGATTTTTATGTGATTTCAGGAGCTGGGATGATGGGAGATGCAGTGGGCAGGGACCACAGTGCAGAGCGCCAGCACCCCAGAGGAGCCCAAGGATGCTGAACCACAAAACTGTGCTGTCTTCTGCCTCCTTGATGACGTGCGAAGAACGTCACTTCTCTTTGCTGGACACGGGCCATCTCTAGTGCTCCTCATGCTGAGGCCCCTGAACATGTAACCAGCTTTGTTCTTCACTGGGAGCCAAGAGCTGCCCTAATTCCCATCAAGAAAACCTCTTTCCTTCATTTTGTGACACATTAAAAGAAAGTTTTCAGGTGAAGAAAACTACAATAATTAAAACATTTTTTTTAATCAAACAACCATCTAAAATATTAAAAGGAATACATCTACTTCTAACCTCCATCCCTCATGTTTGAGGAGCTGCTCCCAGTCTGTACAGTTTACTTGGGTAAAGTGAGTTGTCTCTGGTTTCAGTGTCAGATCATTAAGAGGAAGTTTCATTATTGTAATTTAGCATGAAAATACATTTAAATAGCATTTCATTTTGCCCTTTCACAGTATTAAGTAACTGCAAGAATCTTTTCAAGAGCAATTTGCCCACAGCTTTTTGTGCAAATATTCTTTTCAAAAGTCTCATGATGATTTGAGAGAAGAAATAGGGGAAAAACCATGCTCCAATGACAGAATAAAGGAGAAATCTAGTGTAATACTCAGTACGGTCTTATTTATCCTGTAGCTATTTACAAAGACAATCTGTTGTATAAGGGAGGCGTTTTGATGTCACATTTCATAAAAGGGATTAACTCTCAAGGAAAGACAACGTGATGGATGTCAGGGAGCATTGCAAGTGCCCACCAGCACGACGCATCCCTCCGCTCCTGCGGGTGGGAGCCCTCAGCTCAGTCCCAGCCACACTCCTGGCCACCGCGCAAGTAGTTTTGGGACTGACTGACTAATCTTTGGTTAGTTTATTAAATTCATAGAATTATAGAATGGTTTGGGTTGGAAGGGACTTTAAGGACCATCTAGTTCCCACCCCCCTGCCACAGGAAGGGACACCTGCCACCAGCCCAGGTTGCTCCCAGCCCCGTCCAGCCTGGCCTTGGGCACTGCCAGGGATGGGGCACCCACAGCTGCTCTGGGCAGCCTGGGCCAGTGTCTCACCACCCTCAGCATAAAAAGTTTCTTCCTTGTTTCAAATCTAAACCTACTCTCTTTCAGTTTGAAAACACTGCACCTTGTTCTGTCACTACAGGCCTTGATAAAAAGTCCCTCTCCATCTTTCTTATAAACCCCCTTTAGATACTGAAAGGTCTCAATAAGGTGTCCCCGGAGCCTTCTTTTCTCCAGGCTGAGCAACCCCAGCTCTCCCAGCCTGTCTCCATAGAAGAGGTGTTCCAGCCCTCTGACCATCTTTATGGCCCTCCTCTGGACCTGCTGTAACACGTCCATGTCTTTCGTGTGCTGAGGACCCCAGAGCTGGATGCAGCACTCCAGGTGGGGTCTCAGGAGCAGAATAGAAGGGGAGAATCACCTCCTTTAACTGCTGGCCATGCTTCTTGTGGTGCAGCCCAGGACATGGCTGGCTTTCTGGGCTGCAAGTGCTCACTGCTGGCTCATGTTCCATTTTTCACCCACCAGTGTCCCCAGGTCCTTCTCCACAGGGCTGCTCTCCATCCGTTTATCCCCCCACTTGTACTGATACTGGGGATTGCCCCGACCCAGGAGCAGGACCTTGTGCTTGGCCTTGTTGAACCTCATGAGGTTTTTATGGGTGCACTCCTAAAGTAATCACACCAAACCTGTACAAGAATTTTGAAACACCTCAATGACCAAAAGGTGAAATGATGTTAAACCATGAGTTTGACAGGACTTCTCTGTGTTCAGTTGGTTGCCACTGGGGAGCAGGTTTAAGAGAGCAGCTACTAATATATAGCAAAAGCATTTTAAAACCCAGTGCCACAGACACCCTGCACAAGGACCTTCCTCTGTTGTACATACATGGCCCTAATATTTATTCAGCTCCCTGTGAGGTTAGTGAGTGGTGATCTGCAAGAACAGACTGAATTACCAGGTAATCACATTTCTTGTCCTGAAAAAGAGGGATGCAATATTGGTGTTGCTATTGCTTATGCAGGCAGAGACCAAAAATATTCAGGTAACACCTGTGGTGTTTTCCTAAGACTAATGAGAATGTACTGTGTGGTAGCAGTCGCCTGTCAGGTTTACCGAGTAGGAAATTTGCTCATAACCTTTTTGACATGTGCTTCCAGAAGCTGAGTGAAGAGGATACAAGTCCCAAGAAGACTGTCTCTGAGAGGGTCTGTTCAATTAAATCTTCCTCAAGACATCACCCACTAAATCTTCTTCTTCTGGAGTGGCAAGTGCAAATCAACAGGTTTAAATGATCTGGGAAGAGCCGGACTGCAACAGCTGGAGTTGCTCAAGCCTCCACAGCTCCATGAGAATGCATGTTGCCTGGACTGAGACTAAACCAATGCAAACCCAGTCTCCAAATGATGAATGTCCTCTGAACTCTAGCACAAAACAAAGCATTTATATTCCTTTGGATGATGTACTTAGCGATCCATAGGCACTAGAATAAAGTTTACAGGTATCCAATTGATTAGTTAAACTGTGATGCTGCAGTGACCTTGCCAGGTGACCTTGGAAAAAGCAATGGCTCTGTTTGTTGTTTGTAGCTTAATCATAAAAAACAGGACAGCACCCTTTTCCCATCAATCTGGCTTTGCAGATTGAGAGCTTGTTGGGATGAGGAGTGCTGTCTGTGGTTTAGGCACAGAAAACACCAGGTGGGATGGTACCTGCATGTGCCAGAGCTGCATGAGGCAGTGGAATAATGATGATGATGATCACAACAACAATCAGTTGGTCAGGGAAAACCTTGTTAATAACACAACCAAGTAATTAAGAAGCATTTGCTCCAAAGTGCCTTAATCTGTGCAATTTTAGGCGAGACAAATTCTTGTGAAATCACATATTCAAATGCTGTCTGTGCTCTAGAGGGCAAAAGCCCTGTCTGTGCCTCCTTGCACTGCCGCAGCTCTCCAGCGTCTCTGGTCTCTACCTAAAAATAAAACCCTAAGCAAAAAAGAACAAGCCCCCCGCCGGCAGCCTGGCACGGAGGCAGAGCACAGTCGCTGCCAGGCATGTGGTCTCTTTGTCCTTACAGGTCAAACCTGGAACTGAGTTAAGGATGCCAAGTCTCCAGATCCACACTCGGAGCCAGAGCTCCCTCTTGCCCGTCTCGTGCCTGCAGCCTGTGACCAGGAGCCTTGCCCGGACCCCTGGCTGGGACTCAGCCCTGTGGTGGTCTCAAAGCCGGGCACCGAGGTCGAGGCAAGGTCTGAGGGCATCGCTCGAGCTGAGAAGTGTCCTCTTCCCCTTCTCTGCCATGCACCAAAGGAGGGCAGAAGCAAAACCCAAGTGTTTTCTCCACCTCATGGTCCCACAGGATTCTCACTCATACCCGTGAAAGTCTGGAAATTGTGAGATCTTGATTCCAGAGCGAGCCCAGGACAAGTGGGAATAGGACCTTCACCTTGCCAATGCTTTCTACTGTGTCCCTCTTGCTGGTTCCCTGGGGAATGGAGCCTGTTTCTTCAGGAGGATGTGGGAGGGAGGCTGGGCTGGGGCCTGATCCCATTTGCATCCTCTTACTTCCCAAAATCCAGGATAAACCACTGCAGTCCCAGCCAGTCTGAAGCACATCAGAACTGTAAAAGAACTGTCTGAGCTTCCAAAGTGCAAGGCCTGAAGTCCTCTGCTCTCAGGTGATCCCTGTTTCATGTTAGGAGCATGCCCTTAAATCCCAGCTGGCACTTGCCTTTTTTTAAGCCCAAGGAGAAAAAAGGAAACTAAACCAAACCCACGCAATGACAGACTGAAAAAAAAAAAAAGAAAGAAATGCTGAGGTTTCACAGTACTCCAAATCATCACATAAACAGAGCATCATTTAAACAACATTCCGGGAAAGCCACCTCTCAGGCATCCTCTCCTGTCCTGTCCTACCCTGCCCCTGCCCCCCAAGGCAAGGAGCTGAGAGGTTACAAATAAAATGCTAAAGGAGGGGAGCTCTGACATAGGTTCCAGAGATTGGGACTTCTGCTTTGTCTCAAAAAAGCTGGCGAATCTGTCACAGAGTGCTTACAGGTGATCCTCGCTGAGCTCAGCCCTAAGCCCTGCGTGTTTATTAAACCCGTGGCCTGGCAGAGGGAGGGTGTCTCCTGAATTGCAATAAAGCTCATTTTAAAACAGTTGGTTTAAGACTCTTTGTCTTGGTTTAGTGCATTACTGAATTAAGCTTTTTTAATAAATAAAAATTTCTATATTTTTAGAGTTTTATTTCTTGTTTTTATTTTATTTTATTTTATTTATTACTTATTTTTTTACTTTTCTATTTTGTACTTTCTATAAATTAACAAAATTACTGGGATAAAGTGTTCAACCAGTTTCTCATGTCTAGGTTCTGGGTGCCTTGCCAGATGGCTCTGGTCACTCCAGCAGACACTTAGGGTTCTGGTCTGGCTGCTTCTGGGTGGTGTAGCATAGCAAAATAAGATGCTCCTGTTTCTGTTTATGAATATATATGTCTAGATGGATAGACATGTGCACTGTGCAAATATATACAAATATGTTAGATTTATTAATGTGGGGCTGGCTTTGCTCTCAGTCCCATTCACTAACCCTGGCACCAGCAACTGTCTATGTGTCTGAAGCCTTTGTGTAGATCACGTACAAAATGGACCTGTAGGAAGAACAACAGCTGTCTTGGTCCAACCACTCACCTCTGGGCCAAGCCTTCCTAGGGGGCCATGGCATGAAGAGGCGGGTATGTGACCTGAAAGCTGACCATATTCCTCAGGGAACACAGTCTGGCTAGCCTCACTTTTAATCAACACTGGGCTGAACTTTGTTTCTGGCCAACAATAACAGGAGCAGACCTGCTGCTTGCACTGCAAGGAGGTGTAGGAAAGCCTCCACAGCCTGAAAAGTTCAGACTCCTCAGGTTGTTTTCCTCATGTGGGCAATCGGATCCATGAGAGTCAACATGGTGATGTGCACATTTACATGGAGCTTAGTTCTGGGGAGCCAACTTTGTTGTTTCCAACATTGTTGTCATGCTTTCAAAGCTGAGGCGATGGAGCTACATATGAAGTTGTGGCCTTCTGCTGTCAGTCCGTGGTCATCTTCTATGGAGCAAGCAGACAGTGATCCAAAGGAGCAAGTCTCTCCCACCATGTTCTTCGCAAAAACCATGGTTTTGCAGCCTGTGAAGACCAGAGAGCCACCAGTGACCCTGCCCACGGCCGTTCTCCATGTCCTCATCTCAGCCAGTGTTTGATGTGCATGTCTTCTGTATCTCCAGCACACGCTGGGGGGCTACACCGAGCACCAGCACTGTTTAAATGACCTAAAGCCCATACCAAGCCTGGCAGCTGGGCAAACCGGGGCAGAACAGTGGACAAATCAAATGTTTTGCTGTTTTTATGTACATTCAAACATCTCTGAACTGCCAGCCAGCAGTGGCCGGGCTGGGGCACCCATAGGCTATAGGTCATTTCATGGGGCTTCTGGATAGACCCAGCATGTTGAGGCAGCTCTTCATGGGCTCTGCAGCTGTGTTGGTGGGATCAAGCCTCCAGGCAGCCCTCGGTAAGGCCAGGCTCAGAGGCAGTAGCTTACTGAGGTTTGACAGGACTCTGATAACATCACAAATGACCTGCTCCTGCCCGGGGAGGAGGCTCCCCAGCGCAGGGGAACTGGTGTAGTTCAGCAGCCTGAGCAATACAGGGGTCTGTCCCTGCAGTGCTCAGTGGCAGGTCCTGCCCCTCTTGTGTCCTTTGGGGTCCCCTCCTGCTTACCTGCCCCAGCCCAGCACTGGGCCCTATTGCTTCCCCCTCCCCTCCAGCCCCACACTGCTTCATTTTCCCCATCCATGCCCAACTGGGAGCCCAGGGGACAGGAACCAGCCTTTCTCTGCAGAAAGTTTTCCCTGGTTATTTATGTTTCCCTGCTGCCAACAGAGATCCCACCGATCTCTGAAAACTGCCGAAGTTATTTGCTTGAGCAAACCGACAGCAGCCTCTGGGCTAAACTTTTGATGCGTCAGTTTTCTGCCATCTTCAAAAAGCACAGCAGCGCAGGCACGTGCCCGGCCGGCCGCAGGCAGCAGCCGTCCTGCAGTGGATGGGGCTGGCACGACGCCCTCCGTGCAAGAGGAGTCGGCAGAGGTGAACCTCCATCCTCCTGCATGTCACGTCTGGCTTGGCAGCAAGGGGACGGCTGGTGTTACCCGGTCCCTGGAGCTCAGGTGTGGGTGTCTCCATCCTGCCACGATGGGAGGCCCCAAAGAAAGCACAGAGTGGTTCTGCTGTTGAAGCAAACCGGAGCTGCAGAGGCTTCAGCTTCCTCTTGGTCTTGCATCCCAGGAGACCTCCTGCTTCTCCTGTCCCTCAGGCAGAGGAGCAGTAGGAACCTGTCACAGAGCCCTGCCCAGGATGAAGTTTTTCATCTGGCAATGGCAAATTCAGCTTTGGTTGACTCTTCAGTGAAAGGTGTTTTTCAGTGTGTATCATTGACTCAAATCCTGAGGCTTTTCTATGCCCTCACAGACATTCAAAACGATCACACTGATGCCAAGGCTGTTGTTTCAACATTAACACCTCTGGGATGAATACTGTAAAAATAATGTGACAAAACAGACAAAAATGCAGGGGTGGATTCAAGCACAGGAGGGAGATGGAGTCAAGAAAGTGTAACGTAAGATGGCTCAAAGTCTACAATGGATAGCCAAAACTTCCCACCCAGTTTCTTTAAGATACACATAGATTATGGAACTTTGTTCCCTAACTCAATAGGATGAACCAGTGTAGATGAAACCACAAGTACTGTGCATACACAGGGGTAGTAAAAAATACATCCACCATTCAGTTGACACTGAGAGACTACCTGCTGTACCAGAGGGATAAAGGGTATGGGTATGTTCTACTCTGGACCACACATCAATGTTTGCTGACTTCACTGTATGGCTCCTCACTGACTGCTGGAGCTTGCTTTTCAGTGGTCCTTCAGCTCATCCTCCAGTGGCGAGGACAAACTGCCCGAAGGCAATGCTGCTTGGGGTCGGTAGACCGGCAGACTTGGAAATGCACAGGGAAAGGTTATACTTGCAGGAATCAAGCACAAGAGCAGGTAAAAAGCCATGGCAGTGAAGAGCATTGTCCATCAGAGACAAATGCTCTGTTGTGACTGGGATGTGGATGGAAATCTGGGCAAGGGACCCCCCAGCTGGTACCATTCCTGTTGGTGAGCATGGCAGCAGCACCACAGTCCTGCTGGACCAGCTGTGGGTGATGCTGCCCAATCACAAGGGAGGAAACGCTGCCTGCCCTGGGCAAAATGTCATCCCTGGTCCCCAAAATGGGCAGAACCTGGTTGGCATCCTGTAGTGATCCTTGCTTGCCATTCTCAATTGATGCCTTTGAGATGGCCAGATTCTGAAGCCATTTCTCAGTCT
This sequence comes from Falco rusticolus, assembly GCF_015220075.1. Taxonomy (NCBI): domain Eukaryota; kingdom Metazoa; phylum Chordata; class Aves; order Falconiformes; family Falconidae; genus Falco; species Falco rusticolus. Next base: position 59,536,536 of record NC_051190.1, on the reverse strand, counting down.
TTGCTTCTACAGACTTTGGAGGCAGGTGAGAAGCAAACCAGAACAGCAGCTCTTCAGACACACTGGTGTCCACAGCTGGACGTCTAATTCCGCACTTAAAGGTACAGTGAGCAGTCTGACTGTCAAAGATGTTGAGCATCCGAGCTCCACACAGGGTCATAAAAGGAGGTCGACATATCTGACAAAAATGAGCTTTCTCACAGTCTCGCTGGAGAATTTCAAACCCCATTCAGCTGTCCACAGCCATGCAGGAAAATCTGCAAATCAGGAAGTTACTCCAGGCAAGATTTAAAACGCTCTAATTGCCTCTTGGATTTATGACAAAAGTACCATGAGATACAAACTGATTTCAGTACTTCACTGGTGTAATTTAGGGAAAAATATATCTTTACTTCTGTAATAAGTCATTATTACATTAAGTTTAGTGTTCAGACTTTCCCCATTAATATTACAGCATTTTATACCAAAAATGTGTGTATAATTGATGACCAAAAGTCCTTGAAGATCAGAAAAATACAATATTTGAGTGCTTAAAAACCCAACTGCTAAGTGAGATTACCATTTGGGGTTTTGCTGTGAAACACGATGGGGGGTAGCTAAACAACCCAGGCCACATACTCTGATGTAATTTGGACTGATCCTGTCGAAACCCAGTGGGTTTCGAGGGTTGGCCCAATATATTTTTTAAATGTAGATTTAATATTTTATGCAACTCCTAGTAGGGGCCATCAGCCCCTATTATTAGTTGTGTTCAGAGCCACAGGGTATGCTGATTAATTCTCTTGTTCACTTTTATAGCTCATTTTTAAGTTACCAAGACTTTAGGCAAACAAAAAATGTACTTATGCAATCCTTGGCAGACATGATCTCCATAACCTCAGATGCTGCCGATGTAAGGATGCAGGATTTGGCCATAGCCAAGGGAGGCATGCTGTGCCTGTGGTGGCACGGGGACACCCAGAGGAGCTGCCTATGGGGGAACCCCGTGGCTGTGTGCCAGCTCTTGCACTGCCTCCTCCAAATCTGAGTGAGCCATGGTGTCCCCCAAGCCTGCACGTAGACGAAGATCATGATCAAAGAGAGGTCTGGGAGGGTGGGCTGCATTATCTCCCTGGACTTCCCAAAAGATATCACAGGGTTGCAAAGGACACCACGCCGGGAAGGAGCCTGAGAGAAGGAGTGTTGTGTGTTTGGGAATGTGTGGCTGTGAGATGCTGTCAAGGACATGGAGATGGACCTATGCCCTGCCAGGTGTCCCTGCTTCCCCACCGCAGGTGAGGAGGGAGAGGGATGGAAGAGGAGGGTGAAGGGTCGAATAGGAGGGTGAAGGATGGCAGAGGGTGCTGAAGGAGCATCACTGTCCCGGCTAATCCTGAATGCATTATTCCAGCTGCAGGAAACCAGCCTTCCCATCATGTTGTTGCACAACAAGGTTTTGTAATGGATGTAAGACCAAACATGCAGAAAGTTTCTCTTGAAAAACCAGATTCTCACAGGGCTCAGTAATGAAGCTTCACCGATGAAGGTATCTAGTGCTGGTTTATAGCAGCTGTAAGAAATCATTGTAATGTAACGGCAACCAGGGGCATATTGACTTTAAATATGCTGACTTGTTTTGGTTTTAACTGGTATTTCAGATCAAGAATCTTAAAAGAAGATTTGACACCAGCTTTTATGGTAATACTTTTCCCTGATAATACCACACCTTTCCCCCAGTCACTACTGGAAGTAAAACTAAGAATAAAAGCATTTTTCTAATCTTTACACTTTATATTAAAAAATAACTCTCAATAAACACCTTCCAGGATCACTTTTGACATTAAACATTGATTTTTAAATCTGTTATAAACCTCGAAGAATTGCCTCAGGCACTTGTAATAATCTAAGCATTAGATAGGACCATTTCCACTACCTAATTATTACCCAGTTTAATACAAGACACACTTGAAAAATGTTCAAAAAAAGAAATGATCTTAAAAAAAAGACCTGTCCCCCAGCAATTTCACTGTTTCTGTTGGAACCAAATGGTGCACGCCAAGACAGGGAATACAAGTCAGACCACCCAGTAACATGACTTCTTTGAAAAGACATTGCAATGTAAACAGAAATGTCAGGGTCTTATTTTTAAACAGGTAAAATCTTCTCCCCATTGCCCTTATTTCCAAGAGGAATAACATTTGGCTTTGTTCTTTCCTATTTCCAAAGCATGCTTCATTGCTGAGCACATTCCAAACACACGGTTAATGTAGCAAAGGGGTTTGTGCACTCCCATGTCCAAGGCTGATTCCTGCTCGTTTACATTTGAGAGTGATCACTTATTTTGCATTTTTCTCCCCAAAACATGGCTTTTAGGCAATGAAAGCTAGGAACATTCTCCCATAATTCAGCTCAAAGGAGGCCAGTAGGGTATATCCAGGCACAGCACTGAAAATTTCTGGAATAGCCCCAGTTTGGTGTCTCCTCTGCTTCATACAGCTATTGCCATGATTTACATGTGCTTGCTTAAATTAGCTTTATCATTCTCACTCTAAAAATTACAGAGGGATAAAATACCCAACATAGGAAGTTAAATACTTGAGGTGGGATTAATCTCATTACATGTAATTATGCACCCTGGAACCGGTCACCTGGGCTGTCTTCTCAGTGCCATGATGTTTGCAGTGCTTCTCATTTCCCTGTAGGTATCTGAGCTGACACCAAAAGGGCTTGTTTCTCTTCACTGACCCTGAGGACCAGGGTGACAAGCCCACACAGAGACACATACACTGGAGAGAGCTACAGCTAAGTGGGGTGAATCCCACTTTCCAGTGTCCAAACGATTTAATAGAGATGAAACCCAAGAGATGTTACTGAAATGAAATAAATCTGGGCCGAAATGATTGCAATGGTGTTTGGGGAATGCAACAACAATGTATACACTGAGAGAGAGAGGGCCAGCAGAAAGCTTGCTGCTCTCTAGGGAAGCCTGTATGACTTTTCCTGAGTAGGAAAAAGTGAATGATGGCTCCATGAACCATCAATGCTTGCTTGGATCCCATCCTGAAATTGCTTGAGCTGTACCTGTCTTGTAAGGGCAGCTTTGGGTGCAGGTGGCATCCTTGGGAGCCGTAGGGGCAACCACAGGATGGACACACCAGCCCCTGGGTGCCTTCCCAACCCCTTCACCAGGGCGAGGGGAGACTGGGGATGGAGCTCACCCCTTCACCCAGGACATTTGCAGGGGAACCCTTCACCAGTTGCTGGACCAGAAACAGTATTTCTGAGGAGTCATCTGCTGGAGGTGCTTTTGGGTAAGAGCTTCACCCTCTAGAAGCACCCACCTCTCTCCACAGCTGTAAGGGCACCCCGAGTGTCAGTCTTAGGTGTGACATTTGCAACACCCGTGTCCACACTTGGGCAGTGCATCCCAGCCATCTGCTCGCAACCCAGTCGCAGTAGGAACCCCAGCATGGCCGATGAGCAGAAGGCTTCCCAGGAACAGTGGCTTTAGGTAGGGGAATACTTTTTATTACACTGGAAAGGTAGATGAGGTTGTATTATAGCTGAAAAGGTAGATGAAGTGCATTGCGCCCACGCTTTCCTTCAGATCTGAAAGCTGCAGACCCCAAAGACTACCTGCTGCGTGCAATTACCCCAAGTAATCTAATGAAGGGTAGTGGTTCTCCCCACAAGTTTTGCCTCATTTAAATGCTTGAATAAGGAAGAGCAATCACTGCTACCACCACAGTGATTTTTCAGTACAGTGGGAAGATTTCAAGCTCTCCTTACGGCAGTGCAGCCCAAGTATGAGACAGTGACAATATTACCAACGTTTTCCCAACACATTGCCACACACTGTGCAAACAGCTGAATGTGATTTGGGCTCCAGATATTGGCAGGAGAATACAATGGAGAGATCAGAAAATGTCTCCTGGTGGAAGGCATCAGGTTAAAAAAGGATAAAAGTCTTGAGGAAGGATGGGGTTTAAGATGAATATTGTAGAAAAATCAGAAGTTTGTGATGGAAGTGTAAATCAGCACAGCTTTATGGATGCTTATGTTTGCAAGTCCCATGTGTTTGATCAAATGTGGTTTGGTACAGGGGAATAAAGGAGTGTTACAGAAGTGGGAGAAAGCAGCTTCCCTCTCTGAGGGAGAGCAGGAATGCAAAATATGTCTAAAATAATACACTACCCAAATAGTCTTTCAGCCTTTCCCGAAGGAAAGATACACTTCTCTACAAGGAAAATGCCATATATCTCTACAGCCCCAGGAAAAGAATGAGGTCACATCTTTCACTAAAGCTGAAAGAGGTTGGTTTTTTTTTTGGTGTGCAGCATTTCATCCCCTTCTTCTAGTAACTAGACATGCCTCACTGCGGTGGGGGCCTCTATATTTATCTTCTTTTGGGCTTCTCACAAAAAAAAGTTCAATCCTTACTCAATCTGAAGGGCTAAATCCTGCACCACCAAAGCAACGCTGCTATTACAGAGAAAAATGGGGTTGCCCCTTGCTTCCATCGGTGTGAATTGGGAGCAATTCTCAAGTGAAGAGGTGAAAGCTGTCCCACTGACTCCGGTGCAGAAGGCTTTCTTGCATGGGAATGAGGGAAAAGAAGCCAGCCTTATAAACCAGATTTTGGTCTCTTTACACAAGGACAATTTGTAATAAACCCTGTGGCTAACATGAAGTTATTGCAGATTTGCACTGGCATGAATGAGGTCAGAAACCAGCCCGGGGTGGCTGGGACAAGGCAACACAGAGGTGTTGGAGCAGACAAATTTGGAGTTTGACTTCCTTCAGCCCCTAAATGATCTCAGCGCAGTGACATCCTGCCTTTGATGTATTTTGGGTCAAATTGATGAGTGTCGTTGCTCAGGACCGAGCACATCTGACATGGAGAAAGCCACGCGGAGCTTGTTGGAGCAAGCCGGCACCGTGTGCTAATTAGAGCTGTCTGCTCAATGAATTTAACTGCTCGCAGAGTGTCTGCAGCTAGATTGGGATTTCCTCAAATTGATTTGTAATTTGAGGTTACTCAATTAATTTTCTTCTTTTTATTATTTTTAGGGGTTTTTGTTTTTTTTTTTTTTAGTTTTCGCTCTTTGGATTAATCGCACAAGTGTTTGACTCCCTGTATCCGTGCCCTCCTTGCTTCAATGGGGGCTGGCACTCCCTGGCCGGGTGCCCTCTCCAGCATCGCAGCCCCAATTTGGCCACCAGCGGGCCAAACCTCCCAAGACTCACCAGTGTTTTAGAAGGAGGTTTCAAATAAGCAAGATAGAGGAAATTCAAACTTTTTTCCTTTTCTGGGCCACACAAGCCTTGCCCAAGGCATTATTCATAGAAAAATTAGGCTGCTGCAAGATTCACTGGTGGGGTGCAGAATTTAAATAGAATTTTCTCTTGTCCCAGTTACACAAAGTCAGCCTGATTCCCCCATCCCCTAAGCTGGTGTAAAGTGGGAGTAATTCCAGCCACGTGGCTGGGATTTACCACCCACCAGAGGGTCCAGGTCCAGCCCCAGCCCTGTGGGCGAGCGGATGGCCAGGGCAGATGCCCTGGGAGGCATCACACGGCAGCAGCCCAGGGCAGCTGGCTCAGCCCTGGTGGGTCGGGTTCTCGCTGTGTGAGCAGCATCTTCCTTCTGATGAGAAAACTGCACGGGTACAACTCAAATTTATTTTTTCCAAGCATTTTTTGTGGTCAAGCTTTGAGTACCAGCCTGTTGGGAAGCAGGGAATGCAGAGGATATGGTGACTGCTGCAGGTTCATGACCCTGCACGGCACATTATTCATGATGTTCATCTCCCAGCACTGCTTAATGTGGAGCAACCAAAGGACCCACTTGCCTTTTCCAATCTTTCAGATCTCTCACTGCTTTAAGCTTCACAGGACAGAGTCATTGCTCCGTTGTGACAGTTTTATGCCAGGTAAACCTGGCTGACTCCAGGGAGTCCCAAAACAAGTGATGGGCTTTCGGGAACTGTACGGTTCTAGGAATGAATGCAGCTCCCGGTCAGTGAGATTTGCTTTTGCAGCAGCTGAGCCTGGTGACAAGAGCTGAACCTTGCAGGGTGATGGGAACCCTTCGTTGCTGCTGCTCAGCCTTGGTCACTTTTTCCAGCACTCAAAACCAACCATCTGCTGGTGGGGATATCTGGTGCATCCTGAGTTCAATGAGCTTCTCTTTCCCCTCAGGATTTCCTCAAAAAGATGTAAAATAACCCGGAAAAGGTACCAGGCACCACTCGCCCACCCAAGTAATACGGTTCATCGTTTATGCACTTAAAAAATGCCAACACAAATGCTTCTGTGATATTATGGGATTTTCACGACAAAGATGTTTGCTCTGGTTTCTGCTCAAGTTCTCCCCTGGGGAGCAGAGCCCAAAGCTGTTACTCGCTGCCTGTGGCTCTTCCTAGCAGGAGCTCAGACCTGGAGCCAGGCATCCCTCCTCTTGACTTGAGATTTTCAATCAGAGCAATTCCACTGACTTCAGAGAGCTGCTTCTCATTTCCAAACATATGCTTAGGAATATAATCAGGCTTACAAATCTCCGCTGACGGCGAAGCCGAGTGCCAGCTTCCCTTAACAAGTAATGCAAAACACTGCTGGGGGAGGGGGGAGCAGCCCATACCCGCCACCCAGAGCTCAACAAGCCCAAAGCTGAGCAGAGTCCCGGCTTCCTCTTTGGAAATGAACATTTTAAGAGCAGGATAGGAAACTAATGGGTGCTTTGGCACTGCAAGAACATGATATACCTGCAGGAAGGTGGTCTTTGCCATTGTGGCAGTGCTGGTGTTGCTTTGCTGCCCATGGGGTAGGGATGGATGTAGGGCAGGAGGGTCTCTGCAAATAACCAAACCCAGGGGAGAAATAGCACGGACTTCACCAGCAGTCCCCAAAGCACAACTCATGGGAGGCACGGGTTTCTCCCACCCACCTCTGAGCAGCCTGTTTCGGCCCCAGGTGCCAGCAAAGGATGTCCCTGTGCTCATCCTCACACAGGAGAAGGTGGCACAACAGGTCTGAGCCAGCAGATACGGTAATAAGCTACTCAAGCTGCTCAGCATGACAGTGCTCCAGACACATGTCTCTGCGATGAGTATCACCATGCTTGTCAATAAAATGATTCATCTGCTACCTGGCTGCTGCTGGAGCTGGAGGAAACATTGCTCAGGCTTCTGTCAAAGCCGCAGACACGCTGGGCAGGATTTAGCCTGGTGTCTCTGCATCAGGGTCTACATGAAAGCAAAATGCACATGCTGTGATGGTGGTTAGCACAGACCAGTGCCACTGGAAAGGTGTCTGGGACACCCACATGGTGATGGTAGATGTCATCAGGGGTCTATGAAAGACCACTGCTCTTCTGGACCAGCATCTGGAGGTTGAGTGGGGCTTCATATGGGCAACCCAGAGCCCAGGCTTATGTAGATACCCACATCCAGACATCAGCACTTCCAAATCCAGTTGTCACCCTGCCCATGTTACCCTGCCCATTCTGATCTGACCATTCTGATCAGTTATGATGACTCTGACCATCTCTCCCTCAATGTTTGGCCACTGTTCCCAGCCACCATGGTGGTGCATAGCTCCAGACGAACAAGACAGTCCTGCTTTGTCAAAATTCATTAAACCCCCCCCCCCATGGAAACAGTAAATCTACAGGTTGGACCTTAGGAGCAAGAGAGTAGTTCTGCTCTCTGCAGAGCCCTGAGGAGAAATTCAAAGCATCCTGGACCACTCATGTTGGGGGAGATATTTGTTCAGCCAAGGCTCACTGGTGTCTCTGGCTGGACACCAGAACAGGCTCTGGCTTGGGAGGGAGGCATGACCCTGTGGCACATGTCTGTTCCACGCCAGGTGGTGATTTTTGGGGCAGGGCACACACATGTGCAGCTGGGGCTTATATGGCAAGACATGGCAGGGACCAGGCAGGCTCCAGGGTGCTTGGGCACAAGCAGGACACGGCATGGCATGTCTGAGGAGGGCACGGTTGGACTGGCTTGTGTCCTGGGAGAGTGGTATTGGGGTGTGCCTGGCACCAGGCACCATTGCCTAGCCCCACCTGGGTGGGTGCAGCACTGCCCTGGGTGGGTGTAGCACTGCTCAGTGCAGCATGACACTGCCCAAAAGCTGTGGCCGAGCTCCCAACAGGTGCCAGCATGCAGGGCTGCTACTCCCCTGGCTGTACTGGCACCGTGTCCCCCACCTGCATGAGGCCAAACACATCAGCAGCACCTCCAAAACGACCAAGACCAGCAGCACCAGGATCTTGGCTTGGGTGACAGGGCATCCCACCACTGCTTTGGGGCACCTCGGGGCCCCAGACCCACCCAGCACTACTGTACAACCCCTCTGTGTCCCCCTCTGCCCTTCTCCTCCGTGGAGGAAAATGGAAGTTGTCTTTTGTCTGGCAGGGGTCAGACAGAGCCGGTTTGTTCGATAAAGCTTTAACGCTTTGTGAACACGCAGAAAAGCTCAACCCGGGGCCCTTTGACAATCTCCATTGTTTTGCAGCTAAAAAAAAAAAAAAAAAAAAAAAGAGAGAGAGAGAATAAGGAAAAAAAAAAAGAGGCTGGTTCGATTTAAACCACCAAGTTCATGGCATTTCAAAGAGAAATGATACACAGCGTATGGATTTGTGTGATACGGGGAGATAAAGCAGGAAATAAAATGCCAGGCAGGAGCATTACAAACGCTGCTCTCGGGGGTGAGCCTGGTATTTTGCCATCTGATTATTTTAAGAGGTTTCTGTCTCTGCAGCAAAATCTCTAGCATTAGCTTCACGTCCCAACTCTCAGCATTTGGAGCAAAGTCTGGGAAAGGAAAAGGTGTGAAAAAGATGAAAGAATAAGTGATACTTTGCCCTAATGTAGAATGTGCCCGGGAAATGGCATGTATATATGTGCGTACGGTCCGCTTCACCCACACCGGGGTTCATTGTCTGCAAAATTCATAAGCCACGTAATGCACCAGTTGCCAAGCAAAGCTGGGATACGGGAACCCTCCTCATAGTTTATTTAAGCAACAATTTTTTTTTTTAAAAAAAAGGAACTCCTGAAAGAATCATATTAGCTGGCGAAGAGGTCAGTTGATTGAATATTTCATTTATTGAATGTGCAATTGCCAAAATAAATAACTCAGGGAAGAAAGCAGTAGTCAGGAAATTGAATGTGGTTTTTTTGTCTCTGGCGAAGTTTCCCTTGAGTGATTTCCTTTGGAGGCTGCTGCTGCCCGTGGAGCACATCCCGCTTCTCCGGCTCCACCGGCAACGCGCTCCTCCCGGCCAGCTTCCACCAGGAGAACAAAAATGTGTCGTTTCACTGTCCTTATAATGCACAGAGGAAATAGGATTAGGTCCAAATAGCAGCAAGGTAAGTAGGATTAATGGCTGGCTTAAATAAACTATGCCATTCTTTATAAGGTTTCTTGATATCGTTTCTGCCTGGTTGTGCTGCGTGCAAGGCAGCGCATTGCCGTGCCCAAGAGGTGCTCGCATAGATAAGGTTGGGAGGACTGGAAATGTACTGGTTTGCAGATTTTTTTCCTTTTATTTTTAATAATAAATGCGACTTTTGCTATTGTGAGATGCTGAAACCCCTGTGGGATGCAGGGAGGGAGGGATGGAGGGAAGGAAGGAAGGAAGAATGGAGGGATGGAGGGATGGATGGATGGAGAGATGGAGGGATGGAAGGATGGAGAGATGGAGGGATGGAGGGATGGAGGGATGGAGGGAAGCAGCCTTTGTGAACGCCTCTTGCCCCCTGGCGTCCCCTCGCTGCAAGGACAGCCGGGGCCGGGGGGGCAGCCGGGGAGACCGGGGAGGGGACAGGGGAGACAGGGGAGGGGACTGGGGGGACGGCGGAGGACGACACGAGCCGTTTCCATCTCTCATCGCCTCTTTCCCCAAAAATCCAACCAACAAAACCAGCCAAACCGACACAAGCGACACCCGCGGGTAAAACTTGTTTCTCCCTCCCCAAAGCACCTTGTAAAAATGAAGATGATCCTGCCCAGTTCCTTAAAAGAAGGTTCGGAGGGCAGGAAAGGGGGGAAAACAAAAAGCAAAAAAAAAAAAAAAAAAGAAGAAAGGATAAATTTAAAGAGTTGGTTGCTAGGAAGGGAATGAGCTGGCTTATTTGGCATTTCTATCCTCTTTTGCATAGTCTCAGTTTCAGCTGGCAGACCAGGAGGTATGTGGTTGCCTCCATTAAATCTGTTTCTCATTGCAGGCTGACAAGATTTTAAGAAAGGTTCCTAATGACCGGTACAGGCTGGCATCGCAGCTGAGTTTTGTAATTAAACGTTACTGAGCAGCGACAGTAGCTGGGGATAAATGTCAAGGCTTTCTTTCTTTTTTTCCCTTTTTTCTTTTCTTTTCTGTTTTTTTTTTTTTCTTTTCTTTTTTCTCTGCGATTTTCCGAGGAGAGGATGGGTATGTCACACGGAAATTGCAGCTGCCAAAACAATCTACCAGGAGCACATCAGTAAATATTTTACATCAGTAAAAATAACTTGCACAAACTTCCCCAGCGAGCCAAGGAAATGGCTCACGGTGCTGAGCTTCTCCCAAATCCCCCCAAAAGCTGCAATTCCCGCGGCGCCGGCAAATGCCCCGTCCCGCTGCAGCAGGACCTGGGGCGCTCGGTGCATCCTGCCGGCGTTAAATTGAATTTTACCGAGAAATGATACTCGGTTGGCAAATGGACGGTAGGGAAAAAAAGAAAGGGAAAAGCAGGACAAATGGGAATGATTTCGTGTGCGGGGGGAGAGGCGGCAGGGCAGGTGCTGTGGTGACAGTGAGCCTGTGCCACTGGCATGGGTGCTGGCTGCCCGGCGGGGGTGCTGGCTCGGGGTGCGCAGCCGGCTCGGGGCTGCCGCATCCTGCCTGGCCGCCACGAAGCCTCCGTGCCCTGCCGAGGTGGGAGCAAATCCCACCCAGCTGTCTTGGCTGCTTCTCTTTCCCTTTACCTTGCGGCTTTCTTGCTTTTTCTTTTTTCTTTTTTTTTTTCCTGTTTCCCGCTTTTTCTTTCTTTTTCTTTCTTTTTCTTTCTTTTCCTTCCTTCCTTCCTTCCTTCCTTCTCTTCTTTCACTCTCCTCTTCTTTCTTGATTTTTTCCAGGCAACTTCCCTTCCCTTGCCTCCCTTCCCTTCCCTTCCCTTCCCTTCCCTTCCCTTCCCTTCCCTTCCCTTCCCTTCCCTTCCCTTCCCTTCCCTTCCCTTCCCTTCCCTTCCCTTCCCTTCCCTTCCCTTCCCTTCCCTTCCCTTCCCTTCCCCTTCCCCTTCCCCTTCCCCCTTCCCCTTCCCCCTTCCCCCTTCCCCCCTCCCCTTCCCCCTTCCCCCTTCCCCCTTCCCCTTCCCCCTTCCCCTTCCCCCTTCCCCTTCCCCTTCCTCCTTCCCCTCCGAAGCCCCATCCCCACTCCCCCTTGCTCAGCCCCGCTCCAGCTCAGCGCCGCCCCCGCGCCCCTCCGCAGCGCTCCGCGGGCTTGCGCGGGGTCCTCGGTCCCCCCTTGCCCCCGCCACCTCCGCCCGGTGTCAGCCGCCGCCGGGGGTGGCAGAGTCCCGCGGGGCCGTGCGCGGGTGCGGAGCCCCTGCCGGGGGGCGGTGGCAGAGGCCCGGTGCGCGCCCGCGGAAGCAGCGCGGGTGCCCCCGGGAGCGGGACCGACCCCCCCCGCTCGGCCGCTCCGCCCCGTCCTCAGCGCGGGGTTTTCCGCGCCGGCGGGCGCAGCGCCGGGCACCGCCGGGCTGCCGGGGACTCGCCCCCCTCCGGCAGAGCGACCCCGGCCCGGCTGCGCGCAGCGCGTCCCCTCCGCGCCTGGGCGAGGAATCGATCCAAACTTTGATTAATTTCTTTTAAACCGCATTAAAGCCATTTCCCTCGGCTGGGCGAGAGCCGGGGTTTAGCTCATTGAATATGCATGCGGAAAGTTTAACGGCGGTAGCAGCCAGGGGTTCAAAACTGCGAAGTTAAATATTTGTTTTTAATTTTCTGGCTCAAAAATTTTAACTAGCAGGCAGGATTCCCGGCTCTCTAATGTGCTTGCATAAACGGCCGTGTTATTACTCCCTCCCTGCTAAAACAACATTTGCTTCTCGTCCTGACACACGGTGTTTGAGAGCCGGCCGGCCGGGCGGATTTAATATGTAAAACCGAGAAGGAGCCTGCGCGGCCGCGCAGCCGCCCGCCGCGGAGCAGCCTGCCCGCCCTGCGCCCGGTCCGCAGAACGGCGCGCTCGCGTCAGCTTTTAATTAGATTTTCTGATTATAGACGTGTTGAAAGGACAAGATTGCCTGTTTATAGAGGGAGATTTCCTCCAGAGTCTATTTGATGAAACGTATTTACAATAACTCCGGTGTTTAAACATTGTCACATTTTAGGGGACGGTTTAATGAAAGCATAATTTTAAAATGAGAAAAAGTTGCGGAGAACCGCGCACTCCAGCCTGCCGCGGCATTATCTTATCTCATTTTATTTTATTTTATTTTATTTTATTTTATTTTATTTTATTTTATTTTATTTTATTTTATTTTATTTTATTTTATTTTATTATTTTATTTTATTTTATTTTATTATTTTTTATTTTACTTATTTTATTTTAGCTTTCCCTTATTTTATTTTACCGTCTTTTATTTCAGTCAGACCTTACAACCAATAACCCACAGAACCCGGGGCCGGTGGCCCTACAGCCAGACAAAAGGGTCTTTGTCACCGCATCTCCGCGGACGGGAGCCCTCAGGCCCCGCGGAGCGGCAACGCAGAGCAGGGGCTGAGGGTGAGCACCTGCGCCCCGGGCCACACCGCGGCCGCCTGCGCGGGGAACCCGCAAGCGGCGCGGAGCCGCGCTCGGCCGCTGCCGCCTCCGCGGGCGCGGACCCTCCGCGGGCGGCTGGGGGGCCGCTGCGGGCCCCCAGGCTGTGGTTGCTGGTCTCCCGCGGGGCACAAAGACCTTTGCTCTGCAGCAGCCAGCGCGGCTGGGGAATATTTTATTATTTTTATTTTTATTTTTTATTGTTATTTTAATTTTTTTTTCTTTTGGGTGGCGCCGCTTGTCGTTAGGGTCTCCCGACCCCCCACTCGACCCTGCGGTTTCTTTCCCTCTTCCCCTTGCAAGCGCTCCTCCTGTCGCCGCGCACAAAGCGCGCCCGGCCGCGCAGCCAGCGTCCCCCGCCCTGCGCGCTGCCCCCCGCCAGGCTGCGCTGGGCTGCGCTACGGCGGAGCGGTGCTTACCGCCCGCCCCGTCGAGCAGCGGGGGCCCGGGGGGCGGCATGGCTCTGCCCTGGGTGCACATGCTCTTCCTCCTCCTCCTCCTCCCCCTGCTGCCTCCGGGGCACCCAGCCGGGCAGGGGCACCCAGCCCCCGCGGCCACCCGCACCCCGCAGCCCTCGACGGTGCCCGGCTGGGTCAGGTCCTGGCGGGGGGCAGCAAAATCACCCCGATTCCGGCTCCCTGGCACCTCGGCTCTGACATCCCCACCGCTTAATTTTTTCAATTCCCCCCCTAGAGGTATAATTTCACCATGGAGAAAACTTTTTTTTTTTTTTTGGACAAGCAAGGCTCCATCCGAAAACACATCTCCCTTTTTGTCTTGCCTATTAGATATAATTTAACATAAAACGCCTGTTATAATTACTGATTATACAAGGGGTCCCTTGTTTTTGCAAGCTACTAACAGGATTATCTAACAAGGGCTAGATTTCAAATTAGCCATAAACATTGCTCTGGAATTCATTTCGCTGCACTGGAAAGAAGAGAAGAATTTGGGGATGGGGGTATGGGATGGTCCCCGAGTCCCATGCCCAGCATCCCTTCCCCTTTGCCCAAGTCAGGCACACCAGGTGGAAGCATCGTCCCTGCAAAGCCTACGGAGGCATTATTATAATTACAAAAATGTATATAAAAATGGAAAAAAACCAGATGAACCCCTTCTAAAGCATTGTCTTGGGGCAGGGGGGTGGGAGCAGCCTGATCCATCCTGGGGCAGAGCGGCAGCTCAGCGTCCTGCCTGCTGCCTTTGCCCAGCCCCGGGAAATGGAGGGCTATAAAAAAATCTATTAGAGATGAGTTAATTAATGGTAATTGGAAAAGGGACCTCCCCTACACAAAATGCTCTTGCTCCACAAAAGAGCATTTAAAAATAACCTGAGAAAAAAGAACCACGACGTCATAATGAATCTGAGCAAAAATCCTCATGGTTTTATTGCTGAGGGGGAGGCACGTTCCCCCTGGCCCCAGCCCTGGCCTCGCTCCTGCCAGATCCCGGCCCTGGGAGCAGCTCTCCTCGCAAGCCGCCTGGGCGAAGCCTCCTGCTCTGCCATGAAACCCACCTGCCCGGCCACCCCTGGCCGCAGCCCTGGTTTTCCTTCTGCGTGGAAAACCGGCTTGAGCTGGGGAAGGGGGACCTGGGGGGGCTCAGCCCCTTGCGGAGGCTCCCGGGGATCCTGCTGCGATGCTGGGGTCTCTCACCCCCCCAGCCAGCACTGCCGCTCCTCCCCTCCTTCCCCTCCTTCCACCAGAGCTTCCACTCTTTAGGCCTGGTGGAAAGTAAATCCTTTTAATGAGTCAAATAATTTTGGACACGAGAAATTTCCCCCCTCTCCTTTGTAATTAGAGCTGGCCGCGTGTCTAAAATGATCTGGTTTCCAGAGGGAAACAATAATTGAATTGTTGGGTGTCTCCCGAGCTTTGCAGGGCTCCGGGAAGGCTGCGAGGGAAGCTGAGCCATTCTCTTGTTAGCGCCTGCAATGAGAGCGAGACACCCTAGAATTCAATTACGCGGCTCCTCCAGGAACCGTTATAATTATAACGTCAAGTTGTTTTTTAAAATTTCATAATTATGTTTTAGGATCCTTGCGTGGATGTTTGGGAATGTGCCTGCCCGGCCCTGGCCCCCCGCGTGCGCCCGCCTTTGCCACAGCCTCTTCCCTGCCCGTGCTTCGGTGGCGTTCTGCTCCCTGCACCCAAGGGTGCCCTCCCTCTCCATCCCTGGCCCTGGCACCCATGCCACGGCCCCGCTGAGCCCTTCGCTGCTCCACATCTCTGGACATCTCTCCCGAGTGCTGCGCCACAGTGTCACGGCACACGCTGTGACAGGCTGGTGACATGTCCCCGTGTCAGATCTCCTGTCCAACTCCTCCAGTTTCCCTGCCAGCAAAATTCATTCCTACGCATGTCTGTTCTAGAAGAGAATCAGGAAGACGTAGATCAGAGTTGCCAGTTACTTGAAATTTTGTGTTCAACTCGTTGGAAATAGGTGTCCGATGCTGTCCTCCCTTCGGTGGCGCCGGAGGGGAGGGGTGGGACCTGGGGCATGTCAGGCGGTGTCGGGGGACCCTGCGAGTGGGGTGCCTGTGCTCTGGTTGGTACCTTCACCTTCAAAAATGCAAATGTAAAATACCGGCAAACTCTCCTGTTCCTTTTGCAGGTGGAAATGAAAAGCTTCGAGGGTCCTGATGTGCCACTGGTGACACCTCGCAAGCTCCGGTTGAGCGCGGCATCGCATTTGGGTGGCAGCTGAGCTGCTTTTAGGTTCTATTTAGAAAAGTGGATCAGACTGCTCATGTTTTGCATCCCTGCTGAAACCAGAGAGCTGTGACCCCTGCCTTGCTGCAGAGCCCTTGCTCGGTGCTGCGTCTCTCCCCTGCTCTCACTGTGTGCCCATTGCAGACGCACTGTGTCCACCTGGACACGTACCCGGAGAAGCCCCTGCCCAGGAGCTGCCTGGCTGGGCACACACGTGCAGAAACCAACCCTGGGCTGGTCGGTTCCAGGCCTGGATGGAGATCTCCTGGCTGTACAGCGCTGTTTGAAGGTGTTCAGTCAAGGAGCTGCTTCTGCAAGATAGGAAAGAGGAGACTGAAAGTGCAAAATGGCAGAAGAGCGAGAAGACCAAATGGAGGAAAGGTGGAAGAATCATCAGCTGCTTCTGCCTCTTAAGAAACGGTGAGCAGAAAAACTAAGCCCAGTCAGACCAGTTAGAGCACAGGCATTGCAGCACAACCCGTTTTCCAGGTATGTGCTAAACTTCCAGCACCCCACTGTCAGAGGGATCCATCACATCCCAGTTTGGTTCTCCTTACCAAAGCTGACCGAGACCCGAGAACATTCTTGAGTTTCATACAGCCCAGTTTCAAGCGTCAAACCGGGGAAAGGGTCTGACTCAGGCTGTGGTGCGGACACTTCCCGCAGAGCTCCTGGCCAAGGTGAACCGGGTGTCCCCAGAGGTCTGCACAGAGCAGCCTGCTGTACCTTGGTGGTGCCATTTTTCTGTAGAGGGAGAAACCTGACCACGTGTTGTGGTTTAACCCCAGCTGGCAACCAAGCCCCACGCAGCCACTCGCTCACTCCCCCTCACCTTGAGGGATGGGGAGGAGAATCGGAAAGGAATGTAAAACTCGAGGGTTGAGATAAGAACAATTTAATAGGTAAAGCAAAAGCCGTGCATGCAAGCAAAGCAAAACAAGGAATTCATTCCCCACTTCCCACGGGCAGGCAGGTGTCCGGCCATCCCCAGGACAGCCGGGATCCATCACGCGTAACGGTTACTTGGGAAGACAAACACCATAATGCCGGATGTCCCCCCCTTCCTTCTTCTTCCCCCAGTTTATGTACTCAGCATGACACCATATGGTATGGAATACCTCTTTGGCTAGCTTGGGTCACCTGTCCTGGCTGTGCCCCCTCCCAGTTTCCCGTGCCCCTCCAGCCCTTCTGCTGGCAGGGCCCAAGAAACCGAAAAGTCCTTGATTCAGTATAAACATCACCCAGCAACAACTGAAACATCGGTGTCCTGTCAACATTGTTCTCACATCAGAGCCAAAACACAGCACTGCACTAACTACTAAGAAGAAAATTAACTCCATCCCAGCTGAAACCAGGACACCATGCCTTTAGAATTAACTCCATCCCAGCCGAAACCAGGACACCATGCCTTTAGCTCCCTGTACCCAGCAAAGACCCAGGGCCATGTGCAGCAGGAGCAGGTGGCACAAGGCTTGATGTTCTCCCCGCCTGCCCTATGGCCATTGACAAGAAAGTCTGACAGCCCCAGGCAGAAAGAGGGTATGTCAAAATGAAACCTGGTAACCACCCACCAGCACCCAGACACAGGTGCCACCAGAATAACCTTGTTTTGATAGGGCATCTTGCACTCGCCTGCTCAGACAAGCTTCTCCTGAGCTTGGACCAGGTCCTGACGAGGCTGGTGCATGCCGTTGGCTTTATGAACCTGCACTGCTGGCTGGGGAGGTGCAGAAGATGAGGAGCGTGTCTTGGTCTTTGCAGGTCAGGGCCCCACGTAACAGTTGTGGCACTGGGACGGGAGAGCGGAGAGGAATACGCAATGACTGCTGATTTCAGTCTGGGAATAGATGCACTTTTCATTCTCTCAGACAAGCAATTAAAGCCGTCTCCCCAAGCAGTTCCCACCCAGCAAGGAGTTCCAAAATATGAAAATTCTTCCCTTTCATATTATTTTCCAGATGTTCAGTCTTCGCTTCCCTTTATTAATGCTTCTTCTGCCAGGGTGACTCATTTAACAATTAGCTCAGGCATAGGGTGTAGCAGCTGTTACAGATATTACCTGTGCCTCTAAGGCAAAGCTTCTTATCGTTGTTTTTTATCCATCTCTCCTTTCCTTCTAGGCCTTTAATAACGTGTAAAAATATCTTTAAATTAACGGGAAGCTTTGATTCCTCAACCAGGTCAACAGATGGCTCATTTGGACCTGCCTTCAATTAAGCAGGTGGAACATGCCCAAGGAGCAGGCAGGCAAATGCAGCTGTTCTTTCCCCCAAGTCCCACTGCAGATCTGATGGGAAAGACTCATTCACTGGCTCCTGTGTGAGGCTACTTGTTCTACCAACCTCCTAACTTTGCGTTCAAACTTCCCTCACCTGGCCACACCTTCCAGATCACTCCTTCTCATGACCATCAGCTGCAGGTGTGATGACGCTGAGATATCTGGGCATTGCTGGCTTCAGGGTCTACTTCCAATGTTTGCTTGTTGGGCAAAATCCTGAAACCCTGGTGTTTCTCAGCTTAAACACTGACCAACAACTTTGGTTCATGTATTAGTGGACACTGAGGGTGGGGTTCAAAACTTGCACTTCGTGCTGTCTTCTTTTAGGATGAGAGGAAAAGACCTCAAGTCGCATCAGGGGAGGTTTAGGTTGGATATTAGGAAAAATTTCCTCACTGAAGGGGTTGTCAAGTGTTGGAACAGGCTGCCCAGGGAGGTGGTTCAGTCACCATCCCTGGAGGTGTTTAAAAGGTGTGTGAATGCAGCACTGAGGTACATGGTTTAGTGGTGGACTTGGCAGTGCTGGGTTAACAGTTGGACTCAAGGATCTTAAAGGTCTTTTCCAACCTAAATATTTTTATGATTCTATGGTTCTAACTGAGATGTCCCACATCCTCAGTCTGGACTTCAGCTGCCACTCTTGCAGGCTATGCGTCTCCTGTGACAAATCTATCAGCCCCATAGGGATGCCTTGAATACCTTGCGGTGTCTAAAATTATGGTAATGTCCGAGTTCCACCAAGAGAATCACTACCCCCCCCCGTCATATCTTCAAGTCTGTATTCAGTATGGATTCATTTATACCATGGTAGGCCTGTCATCCCAGCAGCACTGAAAGCTCTTTGAGTAAAGATTAAGCAAAAACTAAGCAACGTTGCCAGGATCTACCCTGGTGTTACCAAGTGCTTTCTGTGCAAGAAAAGAAAAAATCTGATAAAAATCCGAGTAAAATCATCAGGACTGGTTATCCTGTTAGATACCATTACTATCTTCTTCCACTTCCAGCTGGTAACTGAGCTGCTTACTACTGTGTGGGTCTTTTCCTGATGTTTTTATCTACTCTTACTCAGCTTGTTTCAAAATAGCCTTAAGCAAGGTGCTTGGGAGGTGATCTATGGGAGGTCTGGTAGCAGGATTACTCAATGGCTGACCTCCAGCCCTTAGCCGTAACAGTCACTGCTGCTCCGCTATGGCTGTTGCTCCCTTCTGCGAGCAGAACTCCAGACCTGGAGCTGCTTGTGATGCTCAGTGCACCTCCAGTCCCACTGATTTCACCTATGACACACCTCCTGTCCTGTGTTTGAATCCTTTCTGGGATCAGGACTTCAGCAACCGCACTGTCTGTGTGCTTCAGTAAAGCAAGGCAAGATGTTTAAAACCAGAGCTTGCAAGGAAGTTCATTGCTGCAGAGCTCTGCACAGAAATCAATGAGCTCTGCTTTTCTGGACAAGGTCTCTGTTGCACAAGAGAGCCCTTGGAGTTTTGATTTTTCCCATTTAGTTTGCTAATGCTGGATAAGTCAGCAGGCATGTATTCCTGGTGATTCTTCCTTAGCTTTAGGTCTGCATCTCCATTAGCTTTGCAGGGATTTCTGAACTACGCTGTCTGATCCTTGCAGGGCAAAATTTGAGGTGGGCTCGCGCACTGCTGGCTGGGGTGTGCTGCACCTCCTGCCCATCTCAGCTCACTTTGCCTCCTCCTGCAGCTCAGCAGCAGCACATTTCCTGGAGAAACCAGAGCCCATTGCTCAGCCCGCCAGCACAGCTCCACGCAGTGCCCAGGCTCCTGCAGGGTCCTGCAAGAGCTCAGCAGTACAGACCCCCACCAGGACTATCCACTGCCAGCTGTACACAGGAGCGATCAGAGATCACAGACAAGTTTTCTAGCTTTTGGATGACATCAGGTTTGAATAATACCTAACATTAAATTCAACAGTAGCTTTCTTTTTATAAAACAGCAAAATAGGTACTGGTATTAAAAACTGAACGATGGCTTGTAGGTTTCAGAGTTAACACACAGCCTGAGGTATGCCATCTCCAAGAGATGCTGTTTGAAATCACTCCAGTCTCCAGTACAACATGGCAGCTGTGTAGCTGGCACCACAAAGCTGCTCTTCTGAGCCAGGGCAGAACAGGTAAGAATGCTCTTTTTTCCTTTTTTTTTTTTTTTTAAATAATAATTTAAAAACCTTTCAGTTCATCTTCTGAAATGCAATTGTCAGAACAAGGCAGAGATTCCGCACAACAACCCAGCTCCCTGCTTGCTCCCCCCCGCACCATGGTGGGGATGTGAGTCCTTCCAGCAAGCTGGCTTTTTTGTTGTGGAAAGGTTCAGACACAGGCAGGAATAGAGGGGGGGCAGGGGGTGGGAAAGCCTTGAACAAATTGAGAGTAAAGTCTGAGAACAAAAAGGTGCAGACAGCGCAGCAAGCAGACTACAGATCCAGCACAGGTATCTGCTGCCTTTCAAGCCACCATTGGGGTGGCATGGAGAAAGATGAGGTCCGAAGGGTGATGAAGCCAGTGTCAAGCCTGGAGGAGGCTGTTTAATTGAGAAGAGGCATGAAAGAAGAAGAAAGTGATTACCCTGGGCCAGGAAATAAAAGATTGATGAGGTTGGTGAGTGAGCAGGGAGATGCTTAGTAGAAGTGATCAAGAATTTTTGGAAAAAACTTTTTTTTTTTTTGGGCCAAAAAGTGTTGATTTATCAAAACAAAAGATGATTCCTAAAGCAACACATTCTGATGAATTTCTGTAACATGAAAAACAACTGGGAAAGAACTTTGGAAACTGAAGTGGCTCATCCCACTTTTATAAAAAAGCATGGTTTAGATTTTTGAATTGGTGAAGCATTTTTTTTTTTGTTAGACAACTTTGACCACTTTTCAGAGGTCAGAATCAAAACAACTATTTCAAGATGGTAACAGGTGTTTCAGTTGGCCCAGACTTTGTGCTTGGAGGTCTTGGCTTCACGCAAAAAATATAAGGGCCTGGTCTTGTTTTTACTGCAGTCAGTGGCAGATGTCCCACAGCCACCTCTGATGAAAGACTTTTGTAATCACTACATCACATGAACAGCTAGTGCCATTTGGGCACTTGCCCTCATGTACATGCCAGCCTGTGGTGAGAGGAAACACCACAACCCCCAAAGCCCCACGTCATGGGCCAGACCAATGGATTTCAGGTGATGAGCTGAGGAGCGCCTTAACGTGTCCAGGAAAACCTGAACTTCAGTGACCTCTCTCAGTGATCATACCATCTCCTGCTCCTAAAAGGCCTCTGTAACGTAACATCTCCTTTGTGTCCAAGCCAAAGGTTTAGAAATCTCCCCCCCGCAAAGGGATCACAGCCCCCTTGTTCAACTCTGCATGTCCCAGCAACTCTTTGGTGATTGGAAGGAAAGGCTGTAGGTACTGCTGGGCATGTTCCCACCTGGCCACGGGCCTTTCTGCATCGCAGGATAAAGGCTTCTCCAAGCTGTCATCCTAAGCCACCTGATCTGAAGTTTTGTTCAGATGCATCTCTCTGGTACACTGCAATTCAAAACACAGCCAGAAAAGCCACGGGACCTTGTGTCCTGAAGAACTCCATGGTCACATGCAAACAATTTACATTTCTGCAGGAACATCTCAGTGAGCCTTTCTGTCACGGGCCCTTATTGGATGGGACCTCAACTCTCTTGTGAATCCAGGTTATCTTTTAATTTTTGGGCACCTAAGATACCTTGAAAAGGATGAACCTCCTGTGCACTCATATGCAGGTAAGAGACATCCACCACCTTCAGCAGGACTTACATATACATGAGCCAGTTCAGCTCGGTACTACTGGCCTTCAAGGCTTTCTGAAGGGGGCCGAGGATGTTCAGGGTGGATAAATGTGACCCCTGTGAAGTCTGTTAGCTTTGGCTTGTGCCACACTGTCAGCTGCTGTGATGGCGCTAACCCAGACTCAACCCAGTCTTCAGGAGTTGGCCCATGCAGCACATGGACAGATTGTGTAACGCAGGAACGTGTGCTCTTCTGTCTGGTGAGAGCCTCAAGGGAAAGGGTGAAAACCACCCTTTTCTCTCCTCTGTCCACCCAGGAAAATGTGGGCCAGCTGTAATTAGTTCTGTGACTATTCCAGTTCTTGCTGTTCGAGCTACTGGGCTGCTTTTGACCAGTTAGAAAACAAATAATCATAATCGCACAGACAATACTCAACATCTACTGCTTTTGGGAAGAGGAAGCTTGGAGCATCCCTGGAGCAGCTACAGGAGTTTGCCTTCCCCTCCTAGCCCCAAGCCATGGGTGGCCTGACAGATGCTTGCTTGGCTGCCACAGGGCACTGCTGGAACCACTGGCCAGCTACTGCATGGGAGAAAAATGAAAGCCATGTTTTGTTTCTGTGCAAAAATGTTGCTTTGTAACTGGTATTTTAAATCCTAGGAAACACAGCAAGTTGGTGTAATCTCTGTAGCACTTGCCTGACATTAAATATAATAGCATTCAAATTACTTAGTACACAGACACAACTTACTGTAATGGAGAAAACATGATTTGCAGCAAGAGAAAGACTTTACTGAGTCAAATTCAGTAAAGCTCTGAGCCTTTATGACTTTTTGGGCAGTAATGCAGTATTTATAGACATTATCATATGTATTTTGAATTCTGTCTTTGAAAGTTAACCAGAGCAAGCCAGAAGCACCACAACTTCCAGACTTTCTTACCACACAGATCGGCATGAGGACTGTGGTTTTACTGCATAGCTAATTTATCTCTCCCTGTTTGTAGCCCATGAAGACAAAACAGTATTGCTGCAAAACAGGAGGATTTAAACACAGGGAGATGACTCCAAACGAGGTATTGGGCAATGAGGGTGGTACTTCATTGCCCAGAGAAATCACCATCACCTGTAGGCACATTCCTTGACTTTTTAGATGGAAGAACCTTGCATCACCTGTACCTCTCACAGGTTTCCAAGATAGGGCCCTCAATCTCTTATATGAAGTATGCTTTGTTCAATTAGTCCAGCATGTAATACTTTGTTCTCATGAATTTTGGAGCTACTCTGATGTGCAGTAAGGCAACTGAGACTTAATTTCATTATTCATCTCAATATGTTCCTGTTACATTCAGAGAACAGACTATGGGCCCTCCTGTGGCTAATTTAGCACCTGCAAATCCCCACGCTTAAAGCCAAAGGCTGAGTAACCCACCAAACAAATTTGCAGCAACTATGCACAAGTCAAATCATCACACCTGCTGGAAGACTTTATTGTTTTCCTTTAGAAATTCTGTCTTAAAATTGTCTTTAATTGTCTGTCTTAAAAGGAGACCATCATGTCCTAGTTCTCCAAGACTAGGCTGCATCCCACAGCTTTTTCCAAGAAAATATTTATTTTTAATTCCTTTTGACAAAATCTGAGCAGAGTTTCAGGGAAAGCAATGTACCTGTAGGATGTGAACCACCCTCAGCTTGGAGCTGTTAGTAGAGCATGCACTGAAGTTAAGCAAACGAAGGATATTTAAGCTAAAATAGTTAAGAAGTTCCTAATGAAGCTTCCTTCAGCTAAGCCAGACTCTACACTGATATAGATGAAATTTAATGCACTGATCAAAAAGCCATTCTATTATTCATACCACAAACGCAGCAGCTTCTACAAGTCTGAAATAAATATTTAAGTGCAGTAAAATTGGAAGACTTTTTGTCTAAATTTGCAGGATACCATCTTCCCTAAATCAGATGATGCAACATTTTTGGAATTGCTTAGCTTTATCATCTGTGCTTGCTCATTCTTACTGTTTGCACTGTAAGATGCTTCAGACTTTAGTAACTGCTACTGCAGATAACCAAGCCACAAAAGGAGTTTGCATGTTTACCCTGCCCCATCCTTATTTTGTTTCAAGTTATGAATTTCAGCATCTTGGAAGACAATGGTAATAAGATTATGTACCTTAAGTCACATAACCAGAACATACACCTATGCTGCTTTGTTGGTACAATAGCAAGAATTTTTTCTTCAACTACATAACCCAGGCCAGAAGCCACTCGAAAGGTTAATCTCTCCAAGTTCAGTTTAGGGGTATTTTTTTTTTTTTAACCACTGAGTATGCATGACTGAATATTTGTTATGCAACCATAACAACTGGCCTTTACAAGCAAGATTCCTGCATAATGTGAATACAGAGAATCCAAGGCAAACATGACTTGATCTTAAAACTTTAATAGTAAAAAAAGTGTAAAACCAAACACACCGCTGAAAACTTATCAGTAAGAATGAGAATTTAAGTGTTCAAATTCAGAATAGTGCAAATTTTCTTCACACCCCTCCCCACCTCTTCCAAACTTAAACCACTTTGGTTAAGATACTCAGAAGTATTGGCAAAAAATGAACTTTTGACTTAATTTTTGGCTGCATTATTTCTAACACATACAGATTTATTTTCAGTCTTTACAAATAAGTCTTAAATACTTCTCTATCAAACATCTGTAGAGATCACTGTCATCTTTACTTACATCTGGTTTTACAATGTTTTGAAATTGGTTTCAAGATGGTTACAAAACTGCCTCCCCAGCAGGTAGCATACTTCTTAAAACAGCTGAGCTGATCCAGTCCTGATCTGAGGAGCTACTTTCTTCAGGTAATCCTAAAAAAATGTGATTATTTAGGTTTCAAACATTTGAAGAAGGATCTCACATCAATGAAATTACTCTTGATTTACACCAAAGCAAGATTAGAATCGGGGTCCACTCTGTAATACAGACTTTGTGCTAAACTTTTCCTGCTACAAAAAAGCACAAGCAGCAGTTACAGCATTCCCTTAGAAGAGTGAAAACAGCCAGAACACTGCTACCTGGCCTCAACTTTTTTTGATGGTCAGCCTTTAACTGATGCCTCTAACTGTGTCTGAAGCCATGTGAGATTGGAAATGAACACAAAAAAATTGCATAATACGAAAAGGCAAATCCATAAAAGTTTACAAGTACACCATAACCACACAATTGGAGTATTCCTAAAAATTTGGGTTCAACAAAAGATACAACAAAACTAGCTTTACTAGTTAAATAAATTATTGCTCCATTTGACTCCATGCAGCATTGAAATGAACTCAGAACCTTTTCTCTTTAATCTCTCATAAGAAATGATCGATAATGAAGAGAACATGAGGCTCAGATTTACTGTACATTGCACTTCAACTTTAAGACCTAATACTTGCTACTTAGGTCTCCTGTGGTCTAAGCTATCAAATGAATACCTTGTGCTCACCAGAACTAAGTATTAAGAAACACCAAATGTTTAATGTAGTGACATAAGCACTTCTGTTTTTTTAAGAAGGCAATCACAGATTGCAAGTTCTATAGGGTTGTGAAAAAACAAGTAGTGATCTCTTTTAGAAACTGAACTGAGAAAACAAGCTGTTCGCTATTTTTCACATACAGTTTACATCACATTTTAGGCCTGCTTCTGTTTCCCATCGTTTCAGTCAAAACCCTGACTCAAACAGAAGCAAGATCAAGGACACCTCTAGGAGGAAACGGCAAATGTAAGGAGCTGGGGGCACGTACTCAATGGCCAAGCACTGACCTGCAATGCAAGTTTCCCAGTGACACCAGACATTTAAGATACCTAAGACTTCCTTCAGTGAGATACTGAAGTGTATGTCCCTATTAAGCAGGAGTGCGCAGACACCCTTAAACTTCTTCCTGAACTGGGGCTAGAACGTGATTCTTGCAAACCTAACTGCAAGCTTCAGAAGTAATGAAATTTCCAGTCAGAATTTCTTGATATAGTTCATGTTCGAACAAGATTGTCTCCATTGTTCACCTATCGTACTGAATTTATGAATTCTAAACTAAGTGACTTCCAACCTTTTCTCCCTCCAACCCTCTCCACCATCAAAGACAGAAACTTAATGCAGCATAACAAGTAAGGGCACGATTCCTTCATAAGACTCCTAAAAGCATTAGTGCAATGCCTTTAATCTGTTTCGATCACTCTTATTTTTAAATAACCCTATTTTTTAAAGATTTGGATAAATACTATTCCTATTAAACCATACTTCATCATTGTTAAGCACCATCAATCTACTTCCTTTGGGCACTGATACAAGAGCTTGTAATTAAATTTCAGTTTCAAGGCTTTAAAATACGGCAGCTGATTCAATAACTTACATTGGAATCTAATACTCGGAAAACTGCCACTTAGCCTGAACAGCTGTATGCAACTTGGTGTTAAACTCTTCCAGAGAACAGCCATACGCAAATGCTTACGCGGTAAATCAGGGTAAGATTTCAAGATAAGCAGTTAATTTCATTTGGCTATTCTAAGAGTGGATTAATATTTTTTTTTCCACAAGTCATTTGTGCAGTGAGCCCATAAAGAGATTATTTTTTCTAAATAATCTTCAATTTAAAACAGGAACACATCTTCGTAATGTTGCTTTCACACTGGCATCATGCTCTCTTCTTCAAAGATTTAGTCATTGTGTGGTTTCTCTGGAATACCCTATGGATAAAAAATACCAAGCACATTATATTTTAATGCCATCTGGTAAGTGAGTACATCATGCAGTTTTCAACGATTAAATGGTCAACTAGCTTCAGAGAGGATGACAATGACCTAGCAGATATGGCTTCTTATAAGAGCTCAACAAGCGTGTGCTCCTTAAATCACTATGGATCTGTGATGCCTCTATTAGTTAATCTGATAAACCCACTTACCAATTGCACTACTTTTTATAAGCCTTTGCTAGCTTTCCTCCCCATCTCAGTTTATTTCTTAGCAGAAGGCACAGAGTGCTTCACTTAATGGGCATTAATTCAGCTTTTTTTAACAGTCCTCTTTCAAATTGCCTTGAAGCATGTTTATTTTCCAACTAACACCTGGTATCAGATAGACTTACTCATTTCCTCCTAAGTCCCTCTTCTAGTATGAAACCCTGTAGTACGTCAAGCGTAACAAATTTAACCAACTTCTTTAAAACAAGCTTGTTCTTTTCATTCTAAAGTCAAAATGCAAAAGTATTTGCAAGCACTGAATGCATTCAGAGCTCTGCAGCCTCCAGCAGTAACAAACAATAGATTTTTGTGAGGTCCAAGTTCCGAATATCACCCTAGTTCACCAGATGTTGAGAATGATGGTTACAACTCAAAGTGAAGTGTTGCCGTCCGTTTAATGAGCACTGACTGAGCAACTTCAGGTTGGTTAATTCATGTAAGCTCACTTGAAATCCAGTGATGGAAGGCAGAAAGCATCCCCCAGCTAAGATTTTTCAGGATGGGAGGGATGTCTCTGGGACATTTCCTGCTCTACATCTTTCTTTTCTAACTGCAAAAGCTAGACAGGGGCTGAGGAAGAAGTGAGGCAACTTCACTCCACTAGAGTAATTTCCACAAGTGCAGCCTTCTACACTAGACGTGCCCAGAAAATATCTACTGTTGGATCTGTGACTGTCACATGCAGCCAAACAGCTCAGGGACTACAGGAGAACATATCTACAAAAATAACTTTTATTCAAGTTTAGTTTAAAAAAAATGCAGTATTACATCTTCTTGCCACATTCGCAACAGCTGACGAAACCATTCTATTTTAAAGTGATATTAATTGATCTCCAGCACTGAATGCTTCGCAGTGATATACAGAAGTGGTCCTATGAAAATATAGGGCTTCAAGTTTTTCCAGACTACGTAGTGGTAACGACAAGATACTTCTAAACAACCAGAATATAATGCTTTGCCTTGCCAACTTCCCTCTTTCTTTGTAAGATGACAAGCTTGACAGAAAAGTTGCAGGCAGGAGCCAATCTGATTTTAACTACATTCAGGTGAGATGTCAGGTGAAGAAAAAGTCCTATGTGCCTATGTTTATTTTAGCTCTTCTTTAAGACTCCTTTTTTTTTGCCTTCTCACCTAAGAAGCATAGCAACTGGAAGTACTGCACATGCCAATGTGAAATACAGAACTGTAGCATATAACTGACTATGATTTTATTCTGACACTCTGCTTGCAATAGCGAAGCTTAAATAAAGCTACATTAATATATTTCTTTATCAATGTGAGTGGCAAATTTAGAAAGAGAAATGACCCTCTCTTCCCCCCATACACACAGTCCTAAGGAAAAACACATGCAGACAGTATGCACTGCTGGAATTTGAAGGGGAAGTAGTGAGCTTGTATTTTAAAGAACCTCAGAGCAAACCAAAATTGACTACGAAGTTAAGGTTGTGACCATGGTCACATAGGGAAATCTGTAACTTGGTATCAAGTCTGCAAGAAAAAAAACCCTCAGGAACAGGTGTAGATTTGCCCCATGCCTTTTTTTTTTTCCCCCCAACAGCCTTTTCTACAAGAGGTTACTGTTAATTTAGCATAACTGAGAATCAATGGCTAACATTAAAATTTAATTTCTTTAGTAGTGGTGGTCAAGCAACAGGGCGCTCTTCCCCAGCTTGTCTGCAAGACTGTTCAGCCACAGCATCAAGTTCGGACTATCCACCTTAGAAGTACATTTGCATCCACCCATTGGGTTAGCAAGGCTAGGCAGAAGAGACAGAAAGCCCATTCCAGGCAAGACAACTAGCTTTAGATTAATTTTTTTACTCATTTGTGGTTCAGTCCCCAAAAGCAGCTCTCTCCCTTATTAAACAGTTCAGAGACTAGTATTTCAGGAACTCCTAAGTCTACAAATGCCCTTCCTTCAGTAAAAATGCAATGCAAAGGACTTATGTAGCAAAGAAGACAGAAGTTAAATCAATACAGTATTAATTATTATTATCCATCAGTGTCAGAACAGTTTTCACAACCAAGCCTTAGGCTGATGTGCAAGCATACAGCCAGGTTTACTCTTAACATATGCTGCAAGGAAATAATTCCTTAAGAACCTAGCAAATGAAATTGTAATTTATACTGTATTATCCCATATATGGAGTGATACTTGAACTACATCTTAAGTGACCAGAAAGAGCATATTTTACTCTAGAGTGGTGGAACTTAATGCTATACAGGGACATTTCCTTTCATCTACATAAGAAAATGCTTTACTGCATAATTAGAGAAAGCCCATTTGTGGCTCAGTTTTCTAGCGACCTTAGATGTTATTTCAAAGTACTGAGCAGGAGTGATTAAGATTCTCAGCAGAAGTGGCATGCTGATTCTAGTCTTATTTAGACTGTTGCTGGAAAATGTTAAATACAAAAGATACTCAAACACTTACTAAGACAATTCCCACTCTACTGGCAACACACATTGTACGCTTACATTTCAACTCTTGGGAAGATACCTATCTATCTCTGTCAGTTTGTGAGTCATACCCTTAAAGGCATAGTTTGTTCTTGGATTAACAACAATGGAATGTATTTGGATTGTTAAAGGAAATGCTAATTATACAGTAATTACCATAGCCAGTTGGCGTCCTATGTTTCCTACAGTCACACCTCCTGAGAAAAATATACATGGAAGCCAAGAACGAATGTAAAGAAAATCTGGGGATGTATACCTAGTAAAGAAAAGGAAGTAAGTTACAGGCAAGTTATTAACATCACCTTACATACTCTTAACAAGATGCTATGGAATTCTCTCTCTGGACCCAAACAAAAAACCAGTAACATAGGAGAAGAAATAGGGAGACCAAATTAAGTCTGTTAACTTAGTAAGCTTCTTAAACCCAATGTCCTAGCTAGCAAAGTTTAGAAGCCAGTTAATGATACACCAAGCCAGCGTAAGTTCAGTTTTCTGAGCTTTCACCACTTCAACATACATCTCAATTTGTCTGCTCTCCACCCTCCACCCTCAGTTCTCAATCTGATCATTTCTAAAACAGACAATCAGCTGCCTTAGACAAACAAAGTCTTATTACAAGAATATGCTAAATATGTTAATAACTAACTTCCAGTGCAGGTGCATCCCTGTTTCTAGTTAAGACATGAGAACTCAAATAGTAATTTAAAAGCTTAACTTACTGATAAACACCATTATATACAAGAAACTGGGTTATCAGAGTTGCTACAAAGGCTATTGTAATTCCAAGTCCGAGACCACTTCTTGAACGATCAAATGTCCACCACAGACCCAGTGATAAGGCTGCTAGAGTCAGGGACAGCTGGATGTTGTTTGCAAAATCTAGTTTCTGGAAAAAGATGTTAAGGACAATCCTTTTAAGTCCGCAGACATCCTGCTGCTGAAATTGAACAAGGGAGAACTCAAAACTGAAAATGAGCGTGATTCTGTATCTCTACAATACATTAGGGATTTGGTTTTCAGACCTGACGAGCAATCATAGCTCTTGTTGACTTTGACTGGAGTGTGAGTAAAAAGGCAACATCAACTTTTGTCAAACTAAGTGTCTAAAGAATATACTATTTTGCAATATATTTAACTTTTATGGATTTCTGGCTCAAGTAACCTAGTTATCACTGCTGATTTAGATTTTCTGCCCAAACCACCATTATCCAACACAAAGAACACTGACTGAAAACTGTTCAGTGTACCTCACCAGTAAACTGTGTTAACTCTTAGATGCAGACAACATACGAATTAAAATAACACAACTATACTGTTACGCTTGCAGTTAAATCAGACATACCATGATGTCTACCCCTCTTCCCTCCCAGAAGCCCCCCCCAACTACTTTTAAGTGAACTGTGTTATCTATCTTAAAGTAACTAGTGTGGTGTACTGCAAGTCTCAGAGAATTTTGTCTCTGCCAGCAGCACCATCCTTACCTTTGTAATTTTCACAGATGTGAGTCGGAGAGACTGTTTCATGACAACAGACTAAGCACATCGAGCAACAATGCAAATTAGTTCAAGGATACAGCACTTGCATGGTTAATGCCAACGAAAACTGCTATACATCGCATTACGCTGGCCCATTCTCTCTTGAATTTGTGTGGTTCCCCAAGGTGGCTGTCAATGCAGGGATACAGCAGGCCAACAACAGCTGCAAGAGAAGCAACACAACTTGTACGAACCATTATACAACGATTACTTCAATATTACTAAGTATTAGTTTGGCAAACAAGTGCTTGACAAAATACAGGCACTTGTCATGCTACTCCAAGTCTGATGAAGTAAAGCAAATTATTACTCTCCTACTTTAGAAAAGAAAAAACTCCACTCTAACAAGCAATTATCTGCCTGAATCTTTAAGGCAGAGATACATATTGCAACGTTAAAGTGTTACTCTAAGTTCCTTTTCTCCAATGAGCATGTACCATCTGACATCCTGAGCAGAAGCTTGTTTTGTACCAATAAATAACAGAGCATAACAAAAGCTGAGTTACAGTGAGTAATGCAATATCTGTTTATTGGTCACATGCAGGGCAGTTTTATGAACTCAGCTCATTAGCTGTGAATCAGGCCCTGAATTAAATATTTGCCTGTACTCAAGTTTCTTGGCAGAACTGCTTTCTCTTCTTCTGCCAGGCTGTAGATCAGCCTATGCTCCCATCCAAATCAGGTGGATTACGATACTAAATAGAAGCAGAGCTGAACTTAAAGAAGCACCTGCTTTTGGTCATATTTATGCGAGAGAAAAACAACTACTCATACTATTAACGAGACAAAGTTTTTCTCCTCATACAGCATCTTCTCAGTCTGCATATTGGTTGGAAAAGAAAAACATAGGCTAGTGTTAGATCAGTTGCTAGCACAAACACTAGATGAGTTTCATTCTTCTAAGCCTTGCAACTCCATGTGTTGTCACCAACTCCAGGGCTAGACATGCTGCTTTATAACTGTATGTAACATCTGTCTTTGTTCCCTTTCCTACCCTTCCCCTCCCCTCAAACTCTGAAGAGAAGTAGCTTAGTAACTTCAATGTTAAGAAGGCTACAAGACATATGATTCAAAGGCAGGCATGTGGTCTGATGCTGAAACAATTTCATTATTCTAATGCCAGTTACCAGATCCTTTACCTTATGGTAACAGCTAAATGCCAGAGTTTTATCCAGCTGTGACAGGACTATGAGAACTGTCATTGGGGTGTATCAACCTCTTTTTACTACAAAGTTTATAAGTCATTCAAGTTAATGGTGTATCATTCATACTCCCTTACTATCAAGTACAAATAGCACATGCCAATATGTAAGCAGCCCTGAGGAGAAAGACTTGGGGGTGTTGATGGATAAGAATCTCAACATGACTTGGCAAGATGCATTTGCAGCCCAGAAAACCAACCACATCCTGGGCTGCATCAAAAGACGTCAGCAGGTTGTGGGAGGTCATTCTCCCCCTTGACTGCTCTTACAAGATTCCACCTGGAGTACTGCATTCAACTCTGGGGATCCCAACATAAGGAGGACATGGACCTGCTGGAACAAGTCCACAGGAGGGCCATGAAGATGATCAAGAGGCTGGAGCACCTCTCCAATGAAGACAGGCTGAGAGTGTTAATGGTTGTTCAGCCTGGAGGCGGCTTCAGGGAAACCTTACAGCAGCCTTCCAGCACCTAAAGGGGCCGACAAGAAAGCTGCAGAGGGACTTTTTACAAGGCCCTGCAGTGACAGGACAAGGGCAGAATAGCTTAAACTGAAAGAGGGTAAGTTTAGATAGGAAGAAATTTTTTACTGTGAGAGTGGTGAGACACTGGCACAGGTTGCCCACAGAAGCTGTGGATGCCCCCATTCTTGGAAGTGTTTAAGGCCAGGCTGGATGGGGCTTTGAGCAACCTGGGTGAGCAGTAAAGGGGTTGGAACTAGATGATCTTTAATTTCCAATGCAAACCATTCTATGAATAGCACTGCATTAAAAAAAACAAAATGCAAGAGTTGTTTAAATATTTTCAGTACAAATAAGGTATGATTACAGTGGGTTTATTTCCTAAAATTTAACGTCTTTTTAACCCTCCAACCCTTCATTAAAGCCTTATTTTGTTTCGACAAGGATAGGAGTGGGCTTATTAACGCTAATTGCACTGGCTGCTGTGCCAACCGCACCGCAATCCGCGTTTTCTGGGGTATTTTGTGCTGCAGCTCTGGAGGCAGCCAGGGGCCGGGGGCAGCGGGCAGCCGCCGCCGCACGTGACTTCCTTGTTTTCGGCCCAGCCCGTGGCCAGTTCGCGCCGGCAGCCAATGGCGAGCGCCGCCCGCCACTCACCAGTTCGCCGGTAGCCAATGGCCGGCGGGGGGGGGCGGGGACAGCGCGGCACGCCGCGGCCCCGCCACGCCCACTCGTGCCCCGCCGTGGGGCGGAGGGGGCGCGCGGGGGTACCCCGCGGTGAACTCGCGCCCTCACCAGGGAAGCACGGCGGAGCTGCGTGGGCAGCGCCTGTTCCCACAGCCACCGCCGCGCCACGGCGCTGGAACCGCTCACTCGCGCTTCCAGACCGCACCGCCGGAAAAACGCACTTTTATCTACATTCAGAGTGCACCGGCTCAAAGAAAGCCTTGGGACACGCGGGATAACGCGTGGGTGGCTCCTGCACGTGGATAACGCTGGAGCAGGCATGCATCCTTCCAAAAGGCTGAGTCGGCATCACTCTGGGATGGAAGCACTGAGCTCCCGCACGCACAGGTCACAAATTCAGCCTCACCACCTCTCCTCCCCACGGAGGGGTAGGGAAAAAGATCACTCGTGGAGTCAGCAACTCACCTGCTGCTGTCCCGCAGCATGGGGGCACCCACCAGGCAGAGGAGAAGAGAGTAGAAATGACTTCGTCGGGGAACAGAGTCACATTCCTCTGGATCTGCAGCAAGTTCAGCACCAGGGCCATGAAAGCACCGACAACGAAGAGGACCACACTCCTCTGCACCAGGTGTTGACTCAAGTTCAAGGTGCTGGTGGTGGTGGTGCTGCTGCTGGCACTGGCGGTACTGGGGCTGTGTGCTCCGTGACCCACCAATGCCAGCGAGGGGCTCGGTACGGAGGAACTCAGCATCTCGCCCACCTTGGCGGCCAGCCCAGCAGCCGTGTCCCCCAGCTGGGTTTTGTGCCTTCCCCTGGCAGTGCAGGAACAGCTCCAGGCGCAGTTCTCCAGCCTGGGCATTGGCTTCACCAGAGTCCTGAAACACAGGGCCAGGCTGTTAAAACCCTCCAACAACGGGTCAGCTCGACGCTTTACGCACCGCTGACACACACCTCCCCCCGCCCCCCGCCTCCTCCACCGCCAACCGGGCAGCTCAGGGCCCGACAGGCCGGGGGGAAAGGTGGGCGCTGAGCAGGAGCGGGGTGACCAGACCCACCTCAGCGGCCACACGGCCGGGGGCTGCGCTGCTGCGGCCCGTCACCGGCGGGGCCCCCGGCCCCAGTGACCCGAGCGGCTAAGCCCCGGGGGAGGCCGGGGACAGGGACCCCCGCCCACTGCTCCCTTAGACCCGCGCTGCCCCCTCTCCCTCGGGGACGGGGCTCGCTTCCCAGCTGGGGGTGTGTGTAAAACCGCGCCGACCCCCTCCCCGCCGGCCACCGGGGACGCGGGCCTCCCCGCCCTCTCACCTCAGGGGGCTGCGCCCGCCGCCGCCTCAGCCCGTGGGGGAGGGCGACCGGCCGCCGCTCTGCCGCCTCCCTGCCGGCTCGCCGCCGCGGCCCGCGCCCCGTGTAAGGTTTATAAGCCCCCAGCCGCGGGTGTCACGTTACCCGCCGCCGACCTACCCGCGGCCGGAGGCAGCGCCGGGCCCGCCGCTCCCCTCCGCCACCCCTCCCCTCGGGCCGGGCCGGGGCGCGCGGGGCGGGGCCGGGCGCGAGCGCCGAGCGCGGGAGCCGCCGCGCCAGCCCGGGCGCCCGCGTCCAGTCGGGTGAGGCGGCGCAGCCAATGGCGGCCGGGCGGCTGATATGACGTGCGGGACACACCACCCGCCCCCCCCCCACCTCCCGCCGCCCGCGCTGCGGCTGACGGCGGCAGGACCGCGCGGCGGCGCCGGCCAATGGCGGGGCGGGGGCGGGAGCGCGCCGCGGGAGGGCGCGCGCGCCGCCGCCGGGCGGGAAAGGGACAGGGGCGAGGGGGCGAGCGCGGCGGCGGGGGTCATCTCCCCCACTGAGGCGCCGGCCCTGGGGAGAGCCCGGCGCCGAGCTGCGCCCGCCAGCCCGCCCCGGGGCGGTGGTGGTGATGTTGAAGGTGGTGGTGATGGTGGTGGCAGTGGTGAGGGTGGCAGTGGCCTCCACAGCCCAGCCCTCCCGTGCTCACCCAGCCCACCGTGGTGGGTTGCCCCCTTGGGAGAGGGCAATTAGTCATGGGGAAGGTTGGAGGTGTCAGCTGTGGCATCTCCTGAAGATGAAGGGACTGGTGACCCTCACTGTCATAATTCTACAATGATGGTGCAAGGAGATCCCGCCAAACCCATGACTGCGTAAGAAGATGGTGCCAAACGCAGACACTGCATCAGCGCCCAGCCGCGGGGTCCCTGGCACATCCCAGACTCCTGGCTGTTGCCATCAGTGCTGGCAGCCTGAGCAGCCACTCTGCCAGCACCCGCCGAGCCTGGGTCGTGGTTCTCCCAGCCTAGCGTAGCGTCATGAAAACACAGTCAAATGCAAGTTCACCCCCTGGATTCTGCAAGGGTCTGGAAAGTGGCCTAGTAGAGCTGGTCAGCTGCATGTGCTGTACATCACGTTAGAGTTCAGCACCAAAAGTTGTCTACAGAGCAGGACTCAGCTGCTAGGCTTCTTTTTTAAGATGCCAGTTCTCCATAATACATTAGAGACCGATATGTTGATGCAGTAGGAATAACTGGATTTCTTGTTTATTTGGCTGGCCTCTCTGGAGCCAGCACATCTTCTTTGTCATGTGAGGTACGCCCTCTTCACAACTGGAAAGAATATAGGACCCAATGACTTCCCAAGCAATGACACTGAGGGGTGAAGAGCAGTTGCTAGCCATGCCTGTGATGGGCAGAACGATGGTCCAAGTTCTTGAACCATCAATGTTCAATGATGGTTCCAGTTGTCTTTCATTGATGTGTTAAATGTAACAAAAAATACAGAGTCAAAGATATGGAAAAGGGCAGGTCCAGGTCTTCTGTATATCGTAAAAAGTAAAATTTGTCTGGGATATGGCTATCTTTTCTGATCTTTGCTCAGTTCTAGCTGGGACGCAAACAGGATTGCCGAGCCTGCTGAGCAGTGTGCCTTTGGATGATGTACTTCACTGTCTTGGTGATGAACAAATTGTTAGTGACACTGCTGGAAGTGACAGAAGAGCCCAGTATTTTTCTCTCAGTAATGACTGCTTTGGGATCAGCCCAGCCCTGTCTCGCAGACTTTACTGCTGGACCGCTGTATATGTGTCCTTTGTATGTGGAGCGGTAAATACTCCGTTTCCACTGCTGTTTTCTCTCAATAGTGTACCGAAACAGCTTTTGATTTTAGTCTTGTGGGCTAAAATTGTTTGGATTCTTCTGTCAGATTTTTAACAACACAGTTTATTTCCCTTTCTTCATGTTTTCTTCTGACCTAGTGGACCTGCACTGTAAGTTTGACTTAGCTATTTTCAGAGAAAACAGCCTTAATATATTGTTAGCTTTTAATGGGTTCCTCCGCAGAAACATTTGATTTGTTCCAGGAAATCACATGCAGACATAACACTTCCCTTCATGGCAACCATGTGTGAGTTTTGAATCGACACAGGCAATTTGTCTGTGTCCCTAGACTGCTAAACAATAGCTTTGGCAACCCTAAGTAAGAGATAGAACTCATTCCCTGGGAAATTTTCTTCTTTGTAGAGTCACTTTGAGATTTATCCACAGTCCTGTTGATCTGAGATAAAGTGACCCATCTTTGTAAGAAACCTCTTTCTGGAGTTTACCTGTGGGAAACAAGTATAATTCATTGTTGCTTGTGCCACATCTCTACTTTATTTGAAATAATATCTTTCTGTATTAAAATTTTTTTTCCTTGAGTCTTGCCCATCTTCTGAGTGTCTGGGCAGAGTTCACATTCCCTTGTGCTGTGTCTGCTAGTTTTCTTTCCTGAAAGAACCTCTTAAGCATTTTTTTTAACTCTGTGTTTTTCCTTTCCTCATGCTTATGTCTCTTTTGCTACTTCCTGCAGCATATTTTATTACTTTTGTTTTTCATACTCATAATATCATGTGGTGGTGCCCTTTTTTCTTCCAGGTTTCTTTCAAACAGCAGAGACCAACTTCTGAGGTGGCAAAACTTGCTGCAGCTTCGCTAAAACCAGCAGAATCAATACAAATCTACACTAGTTGAGAAACTGGACCTAAGCATGTTTTTCCTGAAGGTACCTACTTAGAATAAAGGTTAAATGCCCTTTATGTTCATGTTGCTTTACAGTCATAGTGCTTTACATTTCCTTTCCAAATCCTAAAAAAGGTTAGGCCTCTGCATGCTTTGAGTAATGCCTGAAATTTTACACTTAACAGTTATTTCTGGAAAGAAGTGCTCACGTGTCTTTGTAAGATTAATGACATTGTTATTTTTGTCTTATTCCTTAGCAAAGACGGCAGGATGTACAAGTACCCAGCATCACTACTCATTACAGAAATAAATAATTTCACCTGTTCTTTCATGCTTGCTGTGTTAAACTCTGTGATGTTCTGAAATCTGACAACGTGTTTGTCTCACAAAGGCTGTTTCATGGGCCTTTTACACGGGAAGCTTAGGATACTCAGACATTTTATTTTTCTCTCTACTTCAACTAGATAAAAAAATGAGCTGGCTGCTGATACAATCTCAGAAGGCAGTGGTAGAGAATCACGGAGCAAGACCTGTATTATGTGTAAAGCTGCTCTCCCTCTGCTCACTGGAGACTTTTTGGAGTTTATTCACCTTCAAGACTTTCTCCTATTGATATAAGAGTACAGAAACCTTTGAGTCATAAGCTAAGCCTTAGTCCCCTGTGTCTCCACAGAAGGATTTAGTGACATGCCTTGTTTGATTCCTGATGCTAGCCTTATGTACAAGAGTTCAAAAAAACTTTTGTCATCATCAGCAATTTATCAGACTGAGTTCTTTACTTTATCAGCAGTCTCCAATGTAGTAGTGTGAATTCTTAGGAATCTGCAGCGAAGCCTGCAGATGGTGTGGTGCCTTCTCAGAGGTCAGTGTATCCTGGTAATAAATGGTGTATGCTGAGTTCTGTAGGATAGTTTTGTGAAATTGCCCAAGTCCCAGGGCAGGAGCTCATTAAAAGCTAAAAGGAGAAGGATGGGGAGTGATTACATGGTACAATAAGCAGTATGCAAAACATACAGACTCTGAACAAGACAAACCCTAGCCAGAACACCTCAGGCTTGTAAAACAAAGAGGTAAAAAAAAATGTGTTAGTGGTTAGTCTATAGTAATGTGAGTCATCCACAGTGAGCAGAACTTAAAAACTTGTCTGTTTTTACATAATCTGAGGATGAGAAACTATGGTTGGAGTCTGAGCATGGAAATGAAACCCTAAAATACCCTAACAAAGCTCTGTCTTTGTGTAGTTAATAATATTGTAGTGGGCACATGACAAATGTGAACTGAAGTTTTTTGTTTAGTTGCCGACGTTTCTCTAGCTGCTTTTTGACTAGAACAAAACAGAAAGAACAATTATATGTAGGCTGCAGTCTTCAAGTGTCTATAAATTCATGTAACAACCGTCATATAATTAGCTAATCAACATCCCACATGCAGCTGTGGGTACTTACTCACTGTCAATGGACCTCTGTCCTGACACAAAGACAGCATCTTTTGCCTCAGTTTCGTCTTCATTCATCACCGTTGTTCTGCATATTTATAGCAGTGAGTTCAATGAGTTCATGCTTGATATTCAAGATGGTGATTTAATCTAAACATCCTTACAAAAAAAATACTATTTGTTGGTTATATTATTGTGATAAAATTACTTGTTCGATGATAATAGTAGGTTTGTGAGGCTGGCATAAGCAGTGTTACAGAGGCAAGGTATTCTGTCCTTGGTGTGGTTAAAAAATGTTGGAATTTTGGTCTTGCTATATTTACTTTCATACATTTATTTATACTACCTTCAGATCTTTAAAGTTACTAATTAGAAGTGGTGTTTCCATCCCTTTTTTCTTTTCATGTTCACTGTGACGTAAAAAGCAGGGCACTACAAGGAGCAGGTTTCCTTGAAAGTAAAATTATTGGCTGTAACACCTTTGTAAATGAGTAGCTAGTCAATCGTTATATGAGGGGATGTCCAGTTCCTTATAATAGTAGTTCAAATCAAGATAGTCTAAAGAATAGGTGAAATAAAGAGGTATTCAGATTTAAAAAAAAAAAACAGAAGAAACATTGTGTTTTGTCTTTTATATGCATTTGTTTCTTGATGCAAACATTACTTGCATGAAGAAGAAAACTACATTTCTATCACCAGTTCCTATACAATGTCACGTTTTGCAAAAGGGCTCCTTCGAGGTGTATGTGCAAGCGTGTCCATGGCTGATTGTTAGCTCAAGTGTTTTTCACTTGTTTGATGACCCAGGACTTCCCATATAGGAAAAAATCAGAAATTTCCTCAAGGATTGCGATGTGAACTACAGTGTCCTTACTCAGCCCTCTTCTCATGGTACACAATTCCAGCACTTTTGTCCTCTCATGATGGCAACCTTCCCACTCCCTTCTTGTCATATGTGCCTGAGGAAGATGCTTCTGGAATTCATATGCTAGCTTGTAGTGTTAACCATGGAGTCACCACAAAGGAGTTACTCCCCCCGTACATGCTTAAAGCTTTAGACTTCAACATGCCACAGTAGGGAAGACATGGAGTGGCACTCTCCTGTAGCTGTTCAGCTTGGAACAAGTAATTACAGAGGAGAGGAAGGAGCTTTACAGCATCCTCATTTTATAAACTCTTACCACTGCGTCAGGTAGAAGGACTGTTCTCATCTAGGAAAGCTAGCTGCAGCCTCAGTGTCTGATGAGATAGCCAAGGTCTAAATCAGATGAGCAATTTTCTGCTCTGCCTCTTTCTTCCCTGTCCCTACTGTGCTAATAGCTATAAATAGCAGAGGTATGGCTACAAAGAATAGACTCAGTATCACACACACTGGTTATATCTGTACATCTTCATGCCCCTTAAACTCTGGAGCACTGTGGCCCAGAGCTTTAGAGCTGTTGCTATTGTATGCAAAACACGTTCTTCCAGAGCTTTTCCACACAAGGTGATTCTGCCCAATTCACATGGCTTTTAAAAAAATAGACCTTGAAGACATCTATCGCTTATCTTCCAGGATGATGTGATGACTGCATGAAGGAGGTCAGAGGAGGTGCCTGAATACTGCCAGTGCCTCTTCCAGGCTGCCATCTTGATAGCATGAATATGTAGAGCTAATCTCACCATGATTTTTTCTCCAGACATGCTGTAGTCCTATATTCAGAGAACAGTCTTGGTTTTGAACAGAACATTGGGAAAAGCTTTCCAGTGTAAAGCTCCCAATGCAACCGGGAAGACCAATGCAGAGGAAAACCAACACTGCAGAGAGAACATGTGCATGCACTAGTGCATGATGTGGTATGAGTGTGTGGCTTCCACGTGGCATCATGATTAGTACTGTAACATTGCCACTTTTCAGGCAAAATCTTAAGATTCCCATTCCAGTGATTCCATCAGTACTCTTAAATGCAGTTCACTATACCTAGGTGGTAAGTATTGCTGTTAGGTATGTTATTAGATTGCCAAGCTGAACTTTAAGTTAAAAAAGTGCAGCATATGGGAAGCCTACAACTTTGCCTGGAACAACGCTTCAGAAACCACTGAAGCTAGGTTATTCTGAAAAATGTACTTAGTTAAAGCCAAACCCTTCAGCCTTTACTTATAAAAGGACACACTTTACTTGTAATAATGAGATCAGGCCACTTGCATGCAAACTCAAAGAACATAATTATGTACTAAACTGTACTAGTTGTATGCTAACGTAACCCTTGATATCATTGTAATGCAGGATTGGACCTTATACAACAGCTTCAAATATACCACAGTGAATTTTACTATTTTTATAGCGACTGCTAACGTTAGTCTTAAATGAAATACCGGGTTAGGATTCTGCAAATTTCAACCTGTTAATGTTCTGAGCTGTGCACTGCCAGCTTCACTTGCTTATTCAGGCTTATTTTGGGATGCTCCTAATGCAAAGTACTGAAGGAGTTCAAAACACATAGGAGAACAACGTGCATGGCTTAGGAACATGCACTGTGCCCGCTCAGTTTGCTCAGATTAACGCACGTAATGGAGGTGCTGAAGTTAGTAGCTGTTGCTTTCAGGTGACCTTGGCAAGAGCCGGGGGAAATGGTAAGTCCAGAAGGCTGCTGAGATCCCAGTTTGTCTGGTCTGGCCTTGGGAGGTGTCTGTTTCCCTCCTCTGACTGTGGTGAAAGCTTCTCTTTCTTTGTTCAGAGGTAAACAAAGAAGGATAGGTTCGAGCTTTGAGGCCAGAAGGCAACTATATGTTTCTACCCTGCTATCATACAGAATGGCTTGTAGGTCCAGAACTCACCCAGGTTTCATTGTTTGGTCAGGTTTGTTTGTGTATTGCCTCACAAGGTCAGGTGTCTGTGACATTTGCAAAGTGAGATCAGTGGCTTCACATCTATTGCAAAGGCTCAGAAACTGTGATTGCAGAAAGACAAACAGGCATTAACCTCTTGGGTGTTGCTGGTTTGTTAGGTCCCACATCCGGCAAGTGAGAAACAAACACAAGGAATAAAGAATGATAACCCCATCAGAGGAAACAGAAGAAACAAATTGCCTCAAGATATAATAGATTTGTGTCCCATCTGAGAAGCTAAAAAGTCTCTGCATTCCATCTGAGAAGCTGTTGGTCTTCTCATCAGCCAACCTGGGCATGTATTCAACTGAATATGTATTTAATTTTCTCACATTCACTGGAGGAATCTCAGTTGGAAAAATCAAGCAGGCATCTGTCCTCTGCATCTGAATCAGCAGCACAAAAATTTGTGGATATTAAAGAGAACCTGCCCCTATTTTTTAACTTTTAAGAATCTGCTGTTTTTGCTTTGTGGTTAGTTGGTTGCCTGTGTTTGCCTGTTGAAATCTTTGTTCTTGCACTGTGTTGTTTCTCTGGAATGCTATGAGCAGTTGTTTTTATTTGTTCATACTTGGGTGGAGCTAACTGTCTAACTGGGTAAATATTTGCAATGTTATACATGCATGCACAGAAGACAAAGAGGGTCGGATTCCTATTGACATGAATGGTATTTTACATCAGCCTGGCAATGTAAAGTCTTAAATAAAATTGGTAACTACAAGGCCACTTCGTATGGTCAGGCCATGTAAAGTTGATTTAGTATAAATAACTGTCATGTCCGTATTTATTTGTAATTACAGATGGACTATATTTTCCAGTTGGGAGGTTTTGTGATTACAGCCATGAAGGGGAGAGCTGACTTATTCACCGACTTCATGTTCAAAGGTGCTTGACTTCTACTGGGACTTAGCCCTGTTGAAAAACAAGACATTTATTTACCCGCCTGTCTTTGGACATCAAGGGTGAGTTTTCCACAGATGTAGAAATTCCCTGAGTGAACGTTAATAGGTCTAAATGCCTGAAGCTGTTTTGACAATTGCAAGCTTGTGGTACTCATGGAAGGTGTGTTTGTATATATAATAAATACCTTGTATAAACCTTACCAGGTGACTACTGCACGTATTATCATTAGCTAAGCTACAAAGTACACTATAAAGATCTACACACATATGAAGAGATTGTAATAAAGACTTATCACTGAAGAGACTGTTAATAGGTAATGCAGCCTTTCTTTGTACAAAGGTTAATAAAAATGGTTGTGACATAAGGAGAAGTCAAATTGAACTCCAAAGCTGAGGTGCTGTGTAGACCTGGCGCCAGTTCAGCTTCTGTGTAGATGTAGCTATGAAAGCCTGGAGCTTATCATCAGCTGATTTATCTGCCTAGTCTTGAAAGAATTGCATAGTCTCATAGTGCCATTGCTTCACGCATGCCTTAAGGGAACAAGTGTCTGTCTGTGGGTCTAAGAAATAGCTTTAGTGTAAGAGTTTTATTTTATTCACAATTATTTGTCTTGTTTGAAATTCTCACTGTATTTCTTCAAGGTTCAGCTATTTATTCTTGTCTTCAAAAAATAAATTTAGAGTTTCACTTCCACAGGGCCAAACTCGGATGCTTTTACACTGTCTGGTATCTTACTTCATCATTAGTTCCACTGGGTTCATTGATATTAATTGTGGTGCAAAGTATCCCACAGATGGTGTAAAACCTCCCAATCTGTTTTAAGCCTTTTATTACCATAGTGTTGCCATCCACTCCCCCACTCCTCCTCGTCCTTTACTGCAGGTCCCAGGTTTTTGTCTGCCTTTACTATGTGTGTATTGAAGCTCTGCTTGTCTCTGTGCAAGCATTCATTGACCAGGTAGTCATCACAATCTCTGCTCCTGCTTCGTTATTCCTGTCGCCAGTCCCTATGGTGTGCTCGCAGATATCCCTGTGGAATCGTTCCATGAAGCAGAATGGGGATGTGAGCCAGGTAACACAGATTGCCTTGCTGCTTTGGGCTGTACCCCTTCTCTGATCTAATTCACTTCTCCCCCATCCCTACGAATGGCGTGGTGAGTAAGAATAAGCAGCTGCAGAGAGGCAGCCTGCTGAGGTCAGTCGTAACACTGCCTGTTTTGCCTTCCCTGCTTGGAAAGCATGTCTCACTTCACCACCAAGCCATTTCACAAGGGTTGTGCTGAATAATTTCCTGTGAGCTCTTGCCTACCAACTGATGGCAAACTGACTGTAACTTTTCTTGTTGTAGGGGTCTTTGTAAGCTCCTTTTTAGATCCCTGTCAACTCACGTTGACTATTTCCCTCAGTGACGTGTAACTGGAATTTATAAAAAAGCATGTATGATTCTGTGTTTTTCCTTGCTACCTTCATTCTGAAAACATCTTGAACATTATTTGCTTAGTGACCTTTACCCAGTTGTAGAATCAGGTTAAAAATGTTCAGTGGCTTTAAAGGTATAGGATAAGTAGGAAAGCAAATGCTAGACAAGGCAGCAAGGCTGAATAGATCTTTTTTCATTAAGAAAGCAGGCTAAAAATGGTACCAATTCCACAACTTGATATTCAGTAACATACTAAATATATACAGACTGACTTCCTTATGATTTTGAGATTAGTATTACCAATCCTATTTCTCTACAGTGTTTTTCCTGCTTCTTGTGTGTAAACAATCTGTAGTAATAGTACAGCGGCACTCAGTCCTCATCGTCAGGCAGCCACCCATGGAAATTAGTTCCTCCTTCAAGTCTTGCCTTTTCTCTGGGTGCTGCATTTAGTGATGCTGATGATATGTGTGTGAGTAGCCTAGGACATTTCTTATTCTCTACCAGATCTTTATCCTACCATCACTGTGTTTTCTGAGCACTTCCATCCGGTTTTGCCTGAAGATTTGGACAAAGCTTTCTAACCTGGATTATATATGTATTTCATTGACTTAGTGTGAAAGCTTATCTGAATTGGGCAAGCAGAATTTGTCCTGTTGTTTGGTCTTGGGACGTTACTGAGGATTCATTTAAGTAGCAGAGAAGCTTTCATGACGCTGGGGAAGTAATGTGTCCTTCTGTGCTTCTGCTCGCTTACCTGGATCTGTTAAAGCCAAGTCTTGTCCATTCACAAAAGAGATTTGTCATGAAAATCTGGTATCTGGATTGGCAGCCAGTCAGAAGTGCCTAACTGTCCAATGACTTTCCCCAGAAGTAAAAGTTAAATTTGCACTTGAAATTTTTAAGCACATATTTAAAGTCCACGACCTAATTTGCTGAGGGAGGTCATTAACATTTTGCTTTGTATTAGGAAATACCCTTTACGAATAAATTTCAATGGGAAAAGCAAAAACCTGGGTTTGTTCCAAAAGGTTCATTCATGAAAAATTCTGCTGAATAAAAAAAGAAAATTACAGTTTTTTAAAAGACTTAATATATATTTGTTATGGAAGTTTTAGTCTAGACTAACTGTACCTTTTACAGATAACTATTAATTCAACTGATGTTTGTGATTACAATGTAGTAAATACTGTAAGAATTACTGGCATGTCTTTAATATTCTCCTTGCATAACATATCTGGATTCTCCATAGAAATAAAGCCTGCTGCTATTTCATGTTGAAGATGAAGTATGTCCATCAATGTCTTTCTAGGGGAATAGAGAGAACAAGGACTGGGAGAAGGTCATTCAGCCAACACAGTCCTCGTGAGGAGCAAACTTGCACAGTAGCTTG
This sequence comes from Falco rusticolus, assembly GCF_015220075.1. Taxonomy (NCBI): domain Eukaryota; kingdom Metazoa; phylum Chordata; class Aves; order Falconiformes; family Falconidae; genus Falco; species Falco rusticolus. The sequence continues at coordinate 59,491,629 of NC_051190.1, read as the reverse complement.
TCTTTAACTCTTCCCAAGCAGTGCAGCATGTCATTGCTTTTGCAATAAACCATTCTTCAGAAACAGATACAAACCAGCTGAAAAACAATTGAAAACATAATTTTATATAATACTGTCAAACAACTTTACATCGCCTTTCTGAAAGGCTGCTTTTCAGCATGAAAAAAAGAATGGCAGAAGTGCAAGGAGGACAGAGAATCTTTATGACCAGTGGAAGCATGGTGGGCCTTTTGCTCTAGAGAAATGGATGGACGAGATCTGCTTAAACCAAGCATTAGTAAAATAATTTGGACCTAGGCTTGTGGTAATGATGTTTAGCAAAAATGCTGCCAATGCTTTTTTGCTGCCCAGAGTTATACTGAACTGAACAAATTTTCTAGGGTTCTGTTTTGCACCAGCCTGCAGCTGCATAGTTGATCAATCCTATCTTTTGGGAAAAATTGAATTTGTACTGAGGTATGAAATTTTTAGTTCAGGTCTTTTACAAAGATTTGTTCCCAATAGCTAAAATCCTGTTTATTTGTCTATTGCAGTTCCTTTACAGTTTGTTGCATAGTACATCAAGAAGGCAAACAAAGCTTCATCCTCCTCTGGACAGCATTAGGAACAGATCCACTGACTCAACTGCTCAAGAGGATGAAAACCAAAATTTGGTACTTTATTCCAATCCAAAGCACATAAAACTTCTCTTCTTCTTTGACCTACAGTCCCACAACTAAACTATATAAATATATGTATATATCTATATAAACACATAACTAAAGAACAAGAGAAAATACAGCAAACTGTAGTATCTATGACTGCATTCGCTACTGTATCAGCATTGCTATGACTTCTGCTGGTAACCACAATTTTTTCTTTTTTCCCCCCAAACTGCCTCAGCCATAGCTTTTCAAACTGATTTCTATTTCCTTTCCTCATTTAGTCCATCTGATAATGCTACCAGACATGATTTCATCTCCTGAGAAGACAGAAAGGGGGAGGATCCAGAGCTGGTTTAAATTCACTTTTCTCTGCTCACCCCTTAATCTGTGTCAAGTTATGCTGGGTACGCTGTTCCGAGAGAGAGCTCAAGCTTCTTTATCTGTCTTTTTTTTCAAATCTGCAAACAAGAAGCCATGCCTTAAATAAGCCAGTTCAGTGTCTTTTGTTTTGGATCTTTTTGGGTTTTTTCCTTTTTTTAAAAAAAGGGTACCACTGATAATAGTTAAAACATGTCTTTTTCCTTTTAGATCATCAAATGAATGGACAGTTTGTAGTCATTTGTCTACCATTTCAATGTGGAAATCAATTCTCAGTTATCTACGCATGGCTTGTCTGGATTGCGGATTAACCAGGCTGGGGATGCACTGACCTCAGTTTATTTACCACGTGGAAAGTTGACTTTGGACCAGCAGGCTGTATTGATTCAAGCAGAGTGTTGCATGAACATCTGTCAAATCCATGGCTCCCTCCAGTTCAGCAGCAGATTATCTGCGTCATGGCTGCGTGAAGGCTTCTGCGATAGCCTCTGCAGGCTCCGACGGCACTGTGCAGAATCAGCTGTCATGATCAGGCTCCTAAAGGAGCACTGGAGAGAGCAAGGCAGAGATATAATACTTCTTTGCACTTTTACCTTGAATCAAGCTGGGCTTATTTATGCTCCGAGACCTGTAGTGGCAGCCCCTCAGCTGTCTGAAGCTGAGAAAACATTCTTCTTTGCTCCATAAATAGCAGCACAGGACAGATTTCTGACTTTAAATAAACTAGTTAGTTACTGGTTAGTTTAATTTAATTAGTACTGAATTGGAGTAGACTGAATACACTGTGCTTGTAGGCAGGGCTTCTGTTTCCAGAAGTGGGTTATGGCTACAGCAAGCTCTGGTGCCAAGTGTTTCTCTGCTGGTGTCCCCAGCAAAATGTTTTTCCTTTTCACCTTCAACAGCAAACATGGACTGCTTGACCATCATTTGTATTTAGATTAAATTAATAGAATCTCATGAGTTTAGGCCTTAATGCAGGCCATTGGTTCAATTTTAAATGTTTAAATCATAGACTCCATATTAAAATGATATCAACAAAAAGGATCTAGTTTAATTGAAAAAAATTATAGATTTGTGTTTACTTTGTTATCTATATCTTTTATTATTCTGAAGAGACTCTAAACACCAGTGCTATCTCACCTTTAACTGTGCTCTTGCAATCTTGTAATCAGTCAAAGCAGTAATTTATCTTTCTGTTGAAAAGAGGTGAGAAGTAATTAACTCATGTATTGCATCTCTGTCTTTGCAGGTCTTTCATTTTCAGGAAGTAGCTGCACTAGCAGGTTTTTTTTAATTTCAGACTCTTCAAATCTCCTGAGCTTCTACAGGAAAGCCAGCACTCTCAGCTCTGTATGGGAGTGCCTGATGCCTTGCAGAACCAAGTCCAGTTCAATACTGTACACATTGAAGTCTTTGGCCATATTCACGTTGACTTCACTGTAGCAATTGGAATCCTGGGGTAGCAGGATTATTTCTCCCACTGAATTACTGGTCCTGGTTTTTAGGATATTTCCCCATTCTGCTACGCACATCCAAAAGTTGTTTATTTGTCTCTGTGTACTTCTGGCAGTCTGTATTCCTAGATGACCCTTTTTTGCAAGAATCAAATGCTTATGACAGCAGGAGGGTTTTATTGGTCCTTGCTGGGATGGTGTGCTGCCACCATTGCAGTGAGAGTGCTCACGGTCAGTGACAGTGCTAGTCCTGGCTAAGCAAACTCCTTTCCTGCCAACTCTGCAGAAGCTCCTGTGTCAACCACTTACTAGCAGTGTGTACTTGAAAAGATGGGCTCATACAGGTGTGTTTGCTATTAACAGAACTGACTCCAAGGCTAACTAGCAAGCATGGCCAGTGTAGCGAGGGGAGAGAGGAGTTGCTGTGCAGAGCACACTAGTAAAGGAACAAGGACACCCTTCTTTTGTCTTATTAACCTGGTACTGAATCACATATAACTCATGGTTTCCTCTGTAGTTTCATCTTAATCAGCTGAAAATTCTAAGGGTGTGACGGATCAGCAGAGGTCAGGTGAGACTGGGTAGAAGGGGAGGAGTTGCTCTCATATAGATTTTTTTTCCAAAACAAAGTTGGTCACACCTCTAATAGCTAGACTCGGCTGTGTTTTCAGGTAATCTTAATAATAGGTTGCTAGCTTGTTCAATCCATTCAGTAATTACTGCCAGCACCGAAGTCATAAAACTGTGTGGGGTGAGGTCTTAATGAACGTAGTAATTTGACTCCAAGTACAGCTCTGTACAGCTTCCTCATATACAGCTTCCTCTTGGATGGAACAGGGCAATTGTCAAATAAAGCAAGTATATGTGGCAGCCGAGGACAAAAAATGAGCATTTAAGTGGCTATCAATAAGATCATTTCAGCCGTACGGGTTGAGGAAAGCAGAACTAGCAATACTCAAGCTGAATGGGTTCTTCTTTAAAGCTCCAAAGTCCTGAAAACTTAGTGTTTTTATTCAATATTAATGCCGATACCTCCAGCAATATCCACATGCTGAGGCAATATTCTTAATGATTCAGGGAAAGAAGCAGTCTACTGAATCACCGATATCCAAACCTGAAGAAGCGAAATGATTTTTGGAAATCTGAATATGATTAGAGCATAGTCTTGTTCTTTTCATTAGGCATGAATTAATCACAGATGATGAGATTCTACTTACATAACAGTAAAAAAAATATTTGTTTTAGTTTTCTACCACAGAATCTGAAATCTGCAACCTACAACAGTATGTTGTTTACAAGGACTGAGAAAGGGATAAAACAAATAACTAAAGAAAATGTATACATCAACTAAATAAAAAAACATTTCTGCTCATAAAGTTGCTAAACCAGAAGTCATTAGAAGCTGGGAAAATATTCTGGAGGGCAAACCATGCAAGCTTGTGCTGTTCTTAATCCATTGTCAGATACTGGGCTAGCTAGAGCTTTGATTTGATCTAGGATGGCTGTCCTGTGTGCTCAGCATGTTGTCCATCGTCTCTGAACACCACAAGTAGTTGCATCAGGTTAGAAGAACAGACAGTGGATGTCCCAGGCTGTCCCAAAAATATTTAATAAAAGAAGCACCAGGTAAAATTATGTGAGGACACGACTAGTGCAAGAAGAACAGAGAGTGGGAATTTAAGGAAAGGCAAAAATGATTAGCAATAGAAAACATGTATTTCCTAAGATCTAGAATGTAGTAAGAAAGTTCCCCAGGGATGAATGCCATTCAGTTTCAGAATTAGACTGAGTAAGAGATTGGAAAATGCTGTAAAAGAAATGCTATCACATTTTCATCTGTTGAGCTACTAACCTTTTCTTTACAACATCTGTTGGAAGAACTACTTTGCAAATAATTTGGTTTTTTGTTAAAGCAGAAATCATTTTGCTCAGATGCTGACTTGTGTTTTCCAAGGAGAGATATGCCAGAACATCACCAGTCATAGGGATTACCCAATATCTGCCAGTTTAAGTGTTGGCAGTAACTGCTGGCAAAGGGAAACACCTTTTCTGGCTACGTAGCCTACTTTCGTCATATCTACCAGATTGAGGGCAGCTATAGAGATGTAGAACAGCTATAGAGATCCAGAAAGAAGGACCCTGAGGCCTTCAGCTTAAGCTCCGGTTCTATGCTTGTGCCTCTGTTAATCTGGAGTAGATCCCATTATACTGATTATTTTTAAACAAGTTTACCTGGTATTTAAATACTGGATGTAATAGAGAGTTGTGCTGCATTCTTTGCTGTCCTAAATGGATATCGCAATATTAATTTTGGTGGAATCAGAACATTTTCTGGTGGATGGAGATAGGAAAATAGGAGCTGGATCCAGAACTTGTCATCTCCAAGTCATAAAACTCGTGAGAAAGACGTTCCATTGACTTGCTAATGATAAGTGTTATCTACATTGAAGTGGCAGCTTTCACCATCACAGTGGCATCAAGCTGACTTACCTCTCCTTCCAGCTGGTGATTCCTTTAGGAAGAAGACTAAAGAAGCAACCCAGGCAAGCTTTCCCTCTTAGTTGGTGTGTGTATTACACAGCTAGAGGATGCAGTCACACTGCAGGTGCTGAATTTAGTTACATACATGCAAGAAAACAGGGAAGATCACAGCTGAACTCTGCTGAAGTGTTAATCAACACTGGCCTCCTGTTAGTCTTCTTGCTCGAGTGATTACATAGCTTGGAAAAGCTGAGAAAGACCAGAAGCTTTATAGTTATGACAAATTGCAAAACAGCTGGAAATAAACAGTGGAAAGGGGAGCACTTTGTTGCAATATCTGTCTTCAATTGCAAGTGAAGCTAACTTGATGGCTGTGGTGCTATCATCGTTCTGACTTATCTGTGATTAATGCATGTGGAACCTTAGGAGCCCTGGAACGCTGTTTTATACCGATTTCATGACTGCCTGGAGTTCCTCGTTAAGTAATCTGGCTGTGAGAAGTTAAAACTCTCTTCTGCTGCTGCTGCTCTTAACATTTCAGAGGAGAGAGAATTTAGCATTTTCCCATTCTGCACTATAACTGCAGCAGAAACGTATGTCTTGCACCCTACCTGTTAACTGGGCATTGTCACAGGGTGAGGGAATTAAAAATGTCCATTGATAACCACAACAGCTTCTTATTTAGAGGGCCTGAGCGCCTCTCCTCTCTGCCTTTCCCCCGAGCCACAGCAGACTTCACCGGCAGGCGGGGACCTGTGCCTGGGAGACTTTGCTGCCTTTTGGATGCTGCAGCACAAGATGTTATAGGTCTGTTTGTGATCCTCCTCCTGAGGCTCAGGAGTTTCTCCTCTGGCACTGCTTTCTCCTCTTTGGGATGCCTCTGTCTCCGTTACCCACCTCGGAGTCGGGGACTCCCACTCCCCCTCATCTGGTGCAGCCACTGACCCCACAGATGCTGTGCTCTGAACTAGCACTTTTCCAGGGAGACAGAGGCACTCTGCCTGTCTGGGAAGGCAGGTGAGACAGTGTGGATGCTTTCCAGCCCTCCTCCTCTCTGTGGCCACAGTGGTGGAGCTGGGAGGCTAGATGCTGCCCGCTGGGGGGGAGTGGGAGAGCCAGGGCAATTCAGTGCAGTGTGGTGATCACAAGAGTGATATTGCTGGTCTGGTGGGTACCATGGTATATATATTTTTATATAAAGTTCATATATAATTAATAAATGTCATACGTTAGCCCTGTTTGTGCCATTTACACTTTTGACTGTGATACCGTAGAGATGTTGCATGTAGCCACTTGTTAGTGGAAACACGATACAGCAACAGAAAACCCGTTGGTATTTCCTACCACCATTGGTGAAGGCTCCAAACAAAGGAAAATACGCTTTAAGTGAGAGAAACAGAGCGGTGAGTGACTCTGAACCGTTTGCCACCACCCCCGAATGTTTCAAGGGCATCTGTCTCCTGGCCTGGACTGTGAGCACACGGGGCTCTAAGGTGAGGTGCTGGAGCTGTTGGAGCTTTTGCCTTGAACTGCAGGTGCAGGTGGCAATGTGCGGGTGTGTGAAGGGATGTCTGTGCTTATTTTTTTTCTCAGTGGTGAAAAACAGAGGGCTGGGCTGATTGCTTCACCTCTTCAGCATGCAGGGAGTCATTGGTGCACCAATACAGCTCCACCTTTCACTAATGTGGCTGCCAACCCTGTAGTCACTCAAGTCTGCATATATTAATCTACTAGCTAACAATTTACAAAGTTTCGGTTACTTTTTGCCACCTCCTTTTTTTATTTCAGTTTACTTGTAAGGATGGCTGAAGAATTATCTTCTGCTTCGATTTCCTTATGCTGTTGCTGGAATTAATTGTTAACTAAGTCTCTTGTGGGGAATGTAATGAAATACAGTATGCTAGTAATATGTTTCTGGCATGGTTTGTGGTTACTGGTGGAAATATTTAATGATCTTTTTGTATACATATAGTAATTACCTCTGTATCGCAATAATAGGTTGCAATACAATTACTCTCTTGTTCCTTTTCATACGAGAAATGGGCACCTGAGCAAAACAGAATCAGAAAAGCAGAATGTCCCTCATATCTTTTCAATATTTATCTACTCACCTGAGATTCTGCAGTCTTTTGAATAACACTAGAATTTTATAATCAAAGTGATTGTGCAGCCTTAAGATAAACAATTCATAAGATAGCTAAAGTTCATTTTCATAACAAAACTAGGCGTTAAGGAGTTATTCCTAAGGCTTTCCCTAAAGGTAAAGGCTCCGAGGAATGCAATACGCTGCAGATAAATCCTCCTAATATAAAGCAATATATTCTCAGTAACACAGAGATGAGCAACACTCACTTTTCTCTAATAAACTTCTGCTGGAACCTGGCTGCCGCTGAAAAAGCCCATCTCTTTGAACAAAGGAGTCCCTGTCTTGTGAGAGCTCATTACCCATATGATAATACTATTCATTTCTCTTGCACAATTCATCGGAGGGGCAGCGGGCTCCTTGCAAACAGCTAATTAGGTCTCGCATCATCCCTGAGCAGCAAGTATTATTTTACCCATTTTGCAGTTATGGATGTTGGGCAGAGGGGCCGCAGCCAGCGGCCCAGGGCCACCTGTCCTGTCACTTCCCCAGCTAGGAAGAGACCCTGGATGTCTCTGCTCCCAGCTCTGTTCTAAGCTGTAAGCCATGACCTCTTGCAGAAGCTAATTAAAAATTAAGAAAATGCTTTGACAGGCTTTCAAAAATGTTATTGGTGCGGCAGATTTCTGCTGGGATCAGAGTCAAGTTTCTAGCACAGCTGTAATTGTTGTCTGCGTTGCTTAAGCTTCTTTACACCAGTCAGAAGGCTAAAGACATGCCCATATTACCGAAACAACGCAAAGTTCACCACTGTTCCTTGCATCGGTGTTTTCGCTGGCACCCTGGCTCCATTTATCACAGGCACTTAAAAGTGCAAAGCCCTGAAGTGAGCGACACAGCGTCTTTCCAGTCGCACTGGTGCAGGCAAGAGGTGCTGGTGTTGCATAGACAGATTGAGAACTGGTAGTTTCAATTATTTCCTGTTGATTTGTTAGCTCTAGGATTATTTTTTTTTCTTGCAATCTAATTTTAAGAATGTAGAAAACCCTTAAAAGAAGCATCCCAGGTAATTGTTTACAATTCATTGCAGCTCAGCTGCCTAAGCAACATGAGTGCTCTTGCACTTGGACTGATGTTGAATCATAAACCTTTAGCTTACGCATTTGGTTAGGGGGTGGAAAGAGTTAATCTGCAGGGCAAGTTCCCTTGCCAACTTTCGAAAGAACAAGTTATGCAAAAGTTGATGAGAAGTGAAAATCACTGAGGAAGTGGATCTTTTGGAAGGAAATGTGCCATTTTCAGCAAAATCCCACCGAACCTCCTTCTCTTGGCATCACGTATGGGTGAAAGCGATCCTGTGCCTGGACCTCCGGCAGCAGGGTTAGCATGGAGAGGCAGGGTGCTGCTCGCCCGCAGGAGGTGCAATCTCTGCCTCTGGTCAACCTAGGTGAAAAATACACCTAGTTAGTTAGAAAGTTAGTTAGTTAGTTAGTTAGTTAGTTAGATCCTCTAGTTAGTTAGAAAGTTAGTTAGAAAGATCCTTTTTCTAACAAAGAGGATCCCAGATTTAGGGAGGAGGGGGGTCAGGCTATCAGGTGGACCATATTTTCCAACATCGAATTACTTATCATGACATTCGCTAGAGCAACCCCATTTAATTCTCATTTTAGTATAGTGCTAACTTGTACTCCAGCGTAGCCATTTGCAGAGCCCCGTGCCATGCTTCAGCACAGCAGTGCTGTCAATGCTGCAGCGCATCTGATGTTGCTAAGAAGCTGTTACTTGCATGAATTTTACTCCTTGTCTAGTAAAACTACAACTGTTTACTCATTCTAAGTGATACTCAGAGCAAGGATTCAGAGCACGGATTTTTGAGAGCACTTTATCAATTTGGGGAATAGCTGAAGACTGAATGAAGGTGCGTTTTCTTAGGGCACACATTTCAAAAAAGCCAGCAGCAATCAGCTAAAAAGGCAGGGCGCAACTATCACCTTACATATAACCCAATGGCCAGAGAGCTCTTTACTGATCTTTCACCCTTTCAGCTTTCAACGAGAGCAGTGTGCCACGTGAGGCTGTCACGCTGTCCCTGCTGCAGCTAGACCCGCTGCCACGCTAGGTGCGGAGCGTGAGGGCGTGCTGTGCAGGGCTGCCTCACCCCCAAACAGCAGCACCCCCCGAGTGCCGAGTGCTGCGTATTGCACTTGTGCAAGGTGGCAGCCTCTAATACTCTTCGAGAAAGGGATCAATAAACAACGCTGCCAGCTATTGGCAATGATAAATCTCCTCTACACCCTGTTTGAATTTTGCCTGTGGTTTAGCACCCTGGCAGCTGCCGCAGGACTGTCTGCTTTCAATCAGTTGGCTCTGTGCCCTGTCTTCCAGCATATTGATAAATCAGGAAGCTTTCCACTAGTTTCTCAGGTTCTGACTGTGAGATGCCAGGCTTAACTCGTTAGAGCAGGACTTGAGGGATGTTCAGCACCTTGTGGGAGCAGCTTCTCTATTCATAATGTCACTCCACACTACCTCTGTTTGGCATGGTAACTGCTTCCTTCAACAAAGTTCTCACCTTCTTTTACCTCTTTCCAGAGGTTTTTTCTTCTACTTGGCTGCCTAGAGTAGACAGAGAGTGATACTTTTCAGTTCAGCCTGTTTATACAGAGAATAAGCTTGGACTCATTATTTTAATAGGTTTGATTGCCAACTTTTTGTCTCCTACAGCTTTTACCCTTGCTTGGTTTTTCCAGGAATAGCTAATAAAAAGCATTGGTTTAATAAAAGATGTTATGTGTTCCTACAAGCCTTGGTTCCTCTGATCATGATAGCCTCGTGGCAGCATGAATGTTGCTGTGACTGGCATTTTTTGTATAACCTTGCTCAAGCAGGATTAATAACAACGTACCTGTATTGCTGGAGCTGGTGGAGCCTCACTTCAGTGAGGGCAGTGAGATTTCAGAAAATCCTCCATGTAGGTTAAATTGCCTATGGGAGCAATTTAACCTTCATTAAACAGAGGGGCTGAAAACCCTGACGATATCATATGTGATGTGAGCACTTGTGCCAGCATCCTCACAAAGCTCTGCTAATGGCTTTTGGTCCTGCCCTCCAGCATTGCTATTCTTCCAGCACAGGGCCCTCTGCTAGTCAGTCTTTTATTTTACGGCTTGAAGATGTTCCTTTGCTTTTCCTTTTAAAACACTGGCATTTTGACTTGAAACCTAGGAAAATTCTGCCACAGTTTAGGTCGACAGATGTGGGGAAGGGTGGTGTGTCTGGCTACCTGTGTGCGCCTGGCCTTGCCCTGCCTCGTGACTTGTAGCATTGGTTAGAGCTGGGCAAGGAGGCAGCACCGCGCTCCCAAAAGCACTTTGTTTCCATGGTGCTGGGGGATAAATGACTATGTAGGTCAGTGAGGAAGGATGAATCATGCCATGTGTCCTGTAGGTGTTAAAACCATGTTCTTTGTATAGAGGCACATGCCACTTCCTGGTGAGAGCTGCCAGGGGCTGGGGCTCAGAGATGGTTCCCAGGTAAGTGCACAGAACTTGCTTGAACCACAGGGCAGCTTGAATCCCATACTGGTTTTACGCGTTCACCCTGGTCGAGGGAGAAGAAAGATGGTTGCCTGGTGGAGGTGTACATACAAAACTGAGCTAGTCCAGGTTTCAATCCCGATTTTCTCATAACCTCTTCTTTCTGACCAAGAGCAAGTCACTTGAAATCCCGTTTCCCCGGCTGTACGCAACCCACATCTGCTGATTTATGCCCAGAGAAAACCTGAGCCCTGCTCCTGGTCTGAACTGAACCACAGCCTGCTCCCAGTGATGCTGGTGTAGCTTAGCAGTGAACTGGGTCCCTAAACCAAATACTCTGGTCATCTTTGTGCCTTATCAATTAGATGAGTATAAACAAACACCCTATCTGAGGGAATTTTTGTAAGAATGAATGCATGGCTGATATAAAGTACTTGATAGTATGGTGGGGGCTCACAGGGATTGCTCATTCCCTTTATCTCTGGGATACAGAGTTTAGATAACATGTTTATTGATTTTCTTTCCTGGATGTAGTGGCAGCTTTACCACTAAAACACTGGCTCAGTTGCAAATGCAAGAAAACAGGAATAAAATCCTCAGTTCTGCCATTATCCTCTCAACAACTTTGAAACCTGAAGGTGAGGATAAAGTCTCAGCTAACGTTTGCTGTCTCTGACAGAGACCTAGTGCTGAGCCACCCACCTGAGGCTCCCTTTTGAGTACAGCTGTCTGGATTTAGGTTTTACTTTGGAGGAAGCTGAACTGTGCCATTGCATCCCCTCACTGCGCTGCTGAGCTCCTTTAGTTTAAGGGAATCTGGGGCAAGTGCCTCTGGCACGGGTGGCTGCCCTTTGCCAGGTGAGTCCCACACGGATGTGCTTGCAGCCCAAAGGACCTGAAGGCCTCCCATCACAGTTCTCCAGGAATAGTTCCTTCAAAAGAGGAAAACCACGTAAATACAGTCATATGTCTCTGAACAGGGGAAACAGAGACAAAACTGGGACGAGCATGGGCAATTCTGCCCAGCGTGTGGGTAGCTAACTGGTGAGCCAGCCTGGGCCATGCTTTGCCCATCGTGTGTGCGTGGGGGCTAAGGGCAGTCCCTGCGCCTTGCCTCGGCTGGGGGGCAGCGTAGGAGCCGGGCAGGGTTCGCGTGTTTCCCCCTATAAGTCCCATGTCAGGTGGCAGCTGGAAAGTGGGACCTGCTCCTGAACACCATCAGCGTTCTTCTTAAGAGGTTTTTTTTCCCTGTTAATTGCTTTGTAACCAGTTATGATTAGACAGTAATGATTCCTGGGTCTAATGATAGGAAGTACTCATTAGCACATGGGCAAGGGAGCAGTTCCCCAGAGCACGGATGTTTACCAGAGGGGAATACATGAGACGTGAATTTCCAAAACAGGAAGCTGAAATTTGAGGATATAATACAGCAGCATATTCTCCATTACCAGCATCTGCCACAGTCTAGAGGAGGACACAAAGGCAAACAAGTCTGCATAGTGCAAACTCACGTAATTATAACAGTATCAACCTGACTTTAGCCACTTGGTTTAGAAACAATTGCCCCCAAATATTGGCCTTTGACTGTCAAAAAGAAATACTTGCAGGAGAAGCTTTAATTTAGATGATGAATTAGAGGCATACATTAAAAAAGTGAGTCACTTTGAAAGTAGCCACCCTCAGTGTAATACGGCAAACATCAGTGAGCTCTGCTCTGTGACTAGGGATGCTGGGTGCTGCAACCAGCTAAGTGAGCTTCATGTTGTAGCAGCATCGTCTGTGTGGGTGAGATGAGGAGGTTCATAATTATGGAGAAGGTGGCAATCTGGGAACTCAAGGACCAGTGTAATCTTTTGACAGTGGTTTTCCTTTGTACCTAAGCAGAAAGATCTAATTGGTCTAAAACCCCTGAAATCCACAGTAAAAAAAAAAAAAAAAAAAAAGAGTGGTGGTGGTGATGGGGATACAGCTCTGCCTGTGAGAGGTGGACAGTGTAGTGCCATGCTGAATCCCCATCGTGGTCCCTGGGGCACGTGGACATACTTCTAAGCTGTGACATTTATTTCCAGAACAGAACTGCCTGACTCAATCCTGACACGAGGCACAGAAAGCGCTTCCAGCTTGGTCTTAAAATGCAAAAGCAAAAAGTCATTCCTGTAGAGACCTCCTTCCTCCTGTACCTTGCAACCATCACACAGGCGGTAGATGGCCTTGCATTGTGCTCTGAGCATTTAAGGAGTCCAAACCCAAGAGATTTTACAAAAAAATAGACAGCCAACCTATGCCTGACCTCTACAACGGCATGTGCTTGCAGCACAAGCTTTGCAAGCACTTCTTCTAGTTGAAGTAGCAGGAGGATCGTTTTTAACACCAGAGGCAATTATTCTGGTCTGGAATTTCAAGATGATGTTGACTTTTACCACAAATACACAGAAAAAATTAGTTCCAGCGTATCACAATAGCAGGGTCCCAGGAAAACAGTTCCTCATTCAGACTAACGGGGACTCCAGTTCTAAGTGGAAAAGATAGTCCATTGTGTAAGAGAAGAGAAAAACAAGGAAAATCAAGGTATTGTCTGCCGTTGTTATCTGCTGGAGGCCCAGCTGAATTTCTGCAGATGGTAGATAGCTTTGCCAGCTTTCACAATCCATGGCTTTTCTCCATATTTGTTTTGCCTTTAGGGAAACATGCAACATTTAGCAATTAGATGTTGATCTAACTATACAACAAGGTCAAGGAAAGCTTTTATATTATTACAGTTTTTTCCCCCCTAACATAACTAATTTTAGAGAACACTCTCATGTGCCTCGTATTGGGGCAACGGTGGAGGAAGGAGTCTGTGACTGCAAAGTTCACAGTTTAAAATGCAGATAAGACATTTATTGGGAACCCAGAGAAACAGGGACTTCCCAGGGAGCTCAGGCAGCAGGGATACACCTGGGAGAGACGCTGCTGTCGCTTCATGAATTTTTACTAACTTCACTGGGGTTTTGCAGATAATCTCACAGCTTGGGCCCATTCTCCCAGAGACCCAGGGCTGGCAGTGGTAATAACTTGCAAATTAAGGATGTTTTAATTATGCCTTTCCTCTACATGATGTCTTAGGTTGTGGAGTTCAACCAGTTGTTTTTTATTCTGCATTGTTGCTTTCTTTCGCATCATCTGTCTTTGTGCATATCACTCTATCATTCTTCTTTCCTTTGCACAGTTGCTGTAAAACTTTTCAGCATAAATGCCACAATAATAATAAAAAATCTCCATCTTCCTGGTGTCAGGAAGGATGCAAGAATTAAATATACGTCCAGCATACTGTAATACAAATTGATTTCAACTTAGCTGAAAACCAATAAGTAATAAGGATTTCTTGGCTTTTCTACCTCTTTGTATGACAGCAGTAGGAGATAATATCAAAACTCACATACTGAAACTCTGTTGAAAATAACATTTAAAGAAAAAATAATTGCTGGTGGTTAAAGGTGCATCCTGGATCCCGCAGACTCGGGTCTGGGCCAGGGACCCCTACCAGTGCAGAGCAGGTACCTGGATGTCAGTGAGAGTCGTCATGGTGGAAGATGATGCAGACTGGTCTGCAGCTATCTGAAACTCATTGTGAATGCAGAAGAGGAGGATGAGCTCATGTCTGTCTCCAGCAGGCATGCTGGCCGATCGGGGATGCCAAGTGGAGCCACAGGGCGTGCGTCACAGGATTCAGATCTTATCATTGGCAGGGCATGCCAGAGTCAAGATCTGAGGCCAGAAATAGAATTCTGCTGAGAAAGACTGAGGGAAGGGAGAGCAAGCCTTTGCAGAGAGCTTATGTTGTCAGTAGGCTTTCATCGGAATCGGGAAATTTTCTTCTTGTACTCTATGGTGAGTTTTGCAATCTGATTTTGCTGACAGAAGCTCACTTTGGTAGGTCAAGGGTATAGTCCTCCAGAGGCCCTGTCCTAATGTTGAGTAACACCAAGTCTAATGCTGCTGAAGTCTGCATCTGGAGCTCTTTTTATTTCCTGCAGAGGAAAAAGCTTCTCTTTCTCACGCAGTGAGATCCCAGCTGCAGCTGCCAGTCCCTTCAGCAGCAGCAGCAGAGGGAGAAGCAGAGGGTGGGATCTGAACCCAGCAGGAGTTCAAGGCACACAGCCATGGTATTGCAGCAGATGACAGAAGAGGTGGTAAAGCCCTCTTGTCCAGCCCTTCAGACCATGTGGCAAGATGGGCTGGTTCTTGTATTTTCCACTTTGGCTTTAAGAGCACCACTGCAAAGCTTCAGTCGAAACCCAGTGGAGGTAACACAGAGTTAATGTTCCTGGTGAGGCAACAGCTCCCTTAAATCCCTGGAGGCTTCATGGAAGAGGCTGTTTAGCTCCACAACCAGGACCTTGCCGCCTCTCTGCTTTGACCTTGTGTGAGGTGGAGATTTCCTCTGTATCAAACACTTTGGCCAAAGAGGCTTCCCCCGTCTTCTTGGTGATGTGGCGAGTCCATCAGGAGGTGACACCTGGATGTGCACTTTCTGTCCCACCTCCTCTCCCTGCCCGTGCCGACACCATGCCTTGGGTCCTGTGGGAGAGGCTCTTTGTGCGGTGGCTTGGAGCTGTGCTGCAGTGCAGCCTGGACCCCAGTCTGGATGACAGGGGACAGGGCTGCAGGGGTGCAGGGTGCATCATCAGCTGCACGTACATGCAGTTCAATATGAAACCCTGAAAGTCTGGTGAAAAGAACTGCTGTTTTCCCCTTTTCCGTGCACTTTCTTACCTTGCTTTGCCTCTGCTTCACCTGCCTGAGCACAAGGTCCCATCTAAAGGCTTCTTGAAATCACAGGAAAGGCTCTCCATGACTCACAAAGGTGCTGCGTTGGGCCATGTTTGATCTATACAGCTCCTGGGCAACAAGTTAATGGGATCTGCATTTATGAAAGCTTCTCCACCCAGTTCTCATGGAAAGCAAGGGTGACAGCAGAAGTCACTCAGGATAAAGGCCTTGGATAAAGCTGTGTTAATCTCGGTTTTACAACCACTTTGTGTTTTCTGTTCACTCCTCTTACTGAAAGCCAAGGCTCATTAAAGCCCGATGAGGCCAACAGGAGTGTTTCCATTATCTTGGGCCTGACCTTGAATCATCTTGTTGCCTGCAAGACTGAGCTATGTGGCCAGCAAAACACTTGATTCCTCTCCATCCAGCTATTGCTTGTCATTGTTATGACAGCCTGCACGCAGGGCATCATCCTTGCCTGTTGTTTGATCTTCTCGGTCTCTGCAGCATGCTGCTCCTGCAGCCTGGGCTTTGTGTGGTGCAGGGTGGTGCTGCATCCCGCTGTGCTCTTGCTGTGCTGCTGGGTCATGTGCAGCACTTCTGTTGTGTCTTCTGCATTTTCTTCTTGTAGATCACCCTCCCTGGAAGGTTTATATATGGCTTTGTGCTAGCCAAGTTCCCACAGCGCAGAGGGACATAGCTTCTGGTCCCTGTGATCAGAAGTTTGAATGAAAGGGAAGAGCATCATGTCCACCTGGGGAAGAGTTGCAAACAATCCCCTTTGAAAAAGGGTTTTCACCTTCAGTTCATGACCAAACCCTTTAGTGTGCTGGCTGTAACTGCATCAAAACATCTGCTGGAAGATCTGAGCTATATACTGTGGTCTGTGTCCCCTGGTTAGAGCCTTCTGCCTTATTTTTATTCCATCCCACCAGTGGTGCTTCATGGTGGACCAAAGTATGCCTTTTTATAAAAAAATTGGTACATGCAAATTAGCATTGAGGAACTGACATTGCCAACTCTTTCCTAACTTTTACGAAAATAGCCAATTTATTTTTGAAATCTTACAAGATTTCTGATTCAGATGGCTTGTCTGACATGGATCACACTAGTCTGAGTGTAGCTATATTAGAAAAATCCTTACCATTTTTCTAACATGCAGAGACTTGATTCACTGGAGTCATGGAGAAAAAGTCTTTGTGCTAAAATACCTTTGGGCCATATTTTATTTTAAGACAAATGTAATACAGGTGGGTATTGATGAGAATATTCTGCTCTGGTGAAGATCAGAAGAAAGATGTTGATCTGCTCAGGAAGAGGAGGCTGCTGGTGGGGATTAATGCAGCTTTCCGGCAGGTTCGTGCCTCTTCAGTTCAGCTGGGATGAACTGGGAGCTTGTCTTGAGCTGGCAGCTGCCTGTTCTGCCTGTCCTGCCACTGAGTCACTCTGCGGGGCGAGCTGATGTGCAGGAGCCCTCCTTACCTGTAGGTGCTGCCTGCCTGGGAGCAGGGCAGTTCTGCTCCCCAGCAGAGGTGCGATGGTGTGATCCTGAGCTGGAACTTCATACAAGGTTGTATGGTGTGGATTTGTCTGCTTTTGCATGTATTTGAGTGGAGCTTGGAAGTAAATAAGAAATACTGTCGATTCGTTGTAGGAGGCAGGATCGATGAGCTTCAGCCACTTGGGAGGGGTCATGGCTGGGCTTTTGGTTTACCAAACAGTATCAAAGGAGTAAGTTAGGATTGCATGTGTTTTGCCCTCTTTCATGGGAGTAGGTTTTTGTACCCTCTAAACCACACTGGAGACACTCTGTTTTTATTAGGCTGTAGTTTTCCCTTCCGTAATGGTTAAGCATGGCCAAAGCGAAAATCCCAAGCATTTGGGCTGTTGCTTGGCTGAGCCTCCTCGCCTTGGCACTCACTTGGAGCCTGTTGCAGCTCCCGAGGATGATGGAATGGCTCCCACTGGGAGCTGGATCAAGTTTTGAGCTGCTCCTCACTGCTTGTTTATTTGTCCTATTCTCCGGGCTTGGCAGGTGGCATTTTTGCTCAGTGATTCATTCTCCGGCACATGCATTTATCTGGGCTGACATTTTAATCATGCAAATCAGGATCTCCTTAATGAAGAAAAAAATTAATTTCACAACTGTTGCTACAAACACAGTGACAGTCCTGCTAATGTCATTACATTTATAATACAAGCAGTGGCTTTTCCATAATTACTATAAACTGGTGCACTTAACGACGGAGTAAAGGTTACACAAAGAGCTGTATGACTCCTCTTGTTCGCTCTCTTTTTTATCAAGAGTGTTTGGCACTTTTCATATGTCCTTTTGAAATCTTTTGGTCATCGCTGCTTCATTGCTTGTACTGCAGATGGCTTTGCCTTTGTTGGAGGAACAGACAAAATAAGTGGCAAGGAGACAACTCCTCTGTGACCTTTTGTGGCTTCTTGTCTTTCACATCGCAGTCTGCAGAGTAAACACAGTGACTCATTCTCTTTTGGTAAATAGCTGCCTTCCCAAGGTTTTGTCATTTGCAGGATTTTTCCGTTTAAAAA
This sequence comes from Falco rusticolus, assembly GCF_015220075.1. Classification (NCBI taxonomy): domain Eukaryota; kingdom Metazoa; phylum Chordata; class Aves; order Falconiformes; family Falconidae; genus Falco; species Falco rusticolus. Next base: position 59,473,742 of record NC_051190.1, on the reverse strand, counting down.
TCTGTGCCCAAAAAGCAGCGGGATGTGAGCTACGAGCAGCCACTACACTGGTCTCTGCCTCAGGACCATTACGGATTTGGTTGGCAATAAGGGGTTAAAATACCTGGGCAGGACCACACTCCTGTAACACAAGTTCTTCTGCAACACACTTCGTTTTTCAGTTCTCCCTCAATGCAGCGTATCAGTGACAAGCTTAAGAAACCAGCTGTAGAGCCAAAAAATAGTTGGAAGAAAGGGCTTCCTAAGGGGAAGGGTGCTAAAATGCTCTGAAATTAGCAGAAAACGGGTGACTTGTGAAACTGAGGTGTCAGGATGCTCGGCACCAGCATCAGCCTGGGGTAAGGAATGGCTGTTTCAGACCCAGTGCTTTCTTTTTCCTCTTTTTCTTTGAAATGCTGAGTGAGGTGCCGAAGGCTCAGGTAATGATGTCCTTAACCCCCCAGAGGGAAGGGGGTTAGGAACGATGCTCTGGTCTCAAGGTGATATGAACCACCCTCAGGCCGTGTTACCTCTGCAGAAAGGTGTTCGAGGGTTGGGTTTTTAACCTTCTTGTTATCAAGGGAAGGTTTACAAGTGTTTGAAAACGTCTCTCAGAATAGAGCTCTTGCTCTTGATCTCAGGGCACTTCCCACAGGCACTTGAGGTTGTTCCTTTAAAGCATTTGATGTGTCAATAATGTCAGGCTCAGTCTTTCATTTTTACCCAAATGGGATGGGTTTCCCTGGTGGCAGGAATGCAGAAAAAGCAAAGCTCAGCTGCTGAGAGCAAAGCTCTCAGGAACAGCAGGTTTGCTGCCAGACCTTGGGGATATCTTCAGGAGCAAAAGAGGAGGAGGAGAACATTAAATGAAGGAAAAAAACCCACACAAAAGCAGAGAAAAGACTAGAGGATATCAGCAGGGGAGGTTCAGCTTGTCAGTTAGCAATTTAGAAGCCCTTCCCAGGTCACTTCGGCCCATGATTGCCACCGTACCTACACTGGTTAAGGACATGATATATTTAATTGACCTGTCTAAGCTGGCAATGTCCTGATGTAGATGGAGTATTGGAGCTGCACTGAACAGGTAAAACCTGTATCTGCACCAGCAGCTGTCACTGTGCATGGTACAGGCTCAGTAAGAGCTCAGTGGAATCAAAAAAATCTATGCTTGCCCACACTGGGCACGTGCCAGGTGCTTTTTCTTTGTAAAGTCTCTATCCCGACAGACCAGAATGAGTGTCCGTGTGCTGCACTGACCCACCAGAAACTGGGACCACATTGACGTGAGGGAGACTGGGAGAAGGACCTGGAGCTGAGGGGTTGCTGGGTCGTCGGGGAGGCAGCACAGACTGGCAAAGGCCATTAGAAAGTGAGATGGGGGATGATGTTGGGCAGATGCTGGGATGGCCAGCCAGGCAGGGGGCTGGCAGGAGGAGGCAGGAATGAGGAGAGGCTGGAACATGGCTGTACCCGTGCCACATAACACGGCCTTTCACCCCCTCAAGTGCCTGCCAAGTTCGTGGCTCATTGTTCCCAAGCTGTCAGCAGCTACCTCTGCAGCTTGATATGTTCAAGTCAGTCAGTCCCCGTGTTTCCATACATCGTTAATCTTCCTTTAGGAGATGCTCTTTTTGTGAAAGAGAAAAATCTGAAAGACCTTGTTGTTCAGCACAGGCATTCATTTTCATTGCCTCCTTCCCCTTAGAACTGTGCAAGCCTGCAGCTCAAAAAGCCTTTGTCAGTGATGCCTTTCTGTATGATAAATGCTCAGAATCACGGGCCAGGGGATCAGTTCACACATATCGAAGTGATGCCTATGTCTGGGGTGTGAAGCCTGCATTATTTCTGCTCAGGATATTGTATTTCCCATATTCACCCCGGGGAGCCAAGGCCTCAGTAGGAGATCACCTCCCCCCTGTGTGACAAGACAGTTTGCTGCCTTTGCTTCAACTTCCACGAGCCTGGAACATGCAGTTGCAGTGAAGGACCCTTTGAAGTGTTACTACACTTTTCTGGTTCTTCATTCAAGGGTGAGTGCCATATGTATTTTTATTAGATAATAACCATTCGGTGTGATATGTCTTTTTACCTGACCCTGGAGCATGCCTTTCAGCCAGAGCTGTAAAATGGGGACCCAGCATGAGGGTTTGTGACGTGCTTCTGTTCTTTCCCAGCCAGCCCCCGTGGCTTCTTGTCTCATAGTGCCAACCCACGTTGTTAAAATGTCATGGATCTCACCTTTGGAGACAGATGAAAAAAAGATGAGTGCTATGGCTTGCACAACAATTTTTATTTGCCTTTTGTTTTCCAGCCTTTTGGGGTTGCATTTTAAAAGATCGATCGTTCCCTGCAGGGAAAAAGTCTTGGAGCTCATTTTTGCAGCGGTAGCTGACATTTGTCCATAACTGCATGACCCCAGGAGCTGGAACAAGTAGCAATGAAATCACATTATGAGAACTGGCGCCTGTCTCTTTACTAGTCAGATGCGGGAACAAAATATATCCTGGTTGTCCCAGTTAAATCTTCCTTCTTTCAGGCAGAAACAAAACAAGATCTTCCCTCATGCTCTGTGCCAGTACCATGGCCGCTGTTCAGTCTGTAGGTTGTCCTTGCCCGCTGTGCGTGGTGTGACGTCGGTGCCCAGCGCTCACAGAATACCAAATTCTGGCAAAGAATTTATTCTCTGCAGCACGAGGTGCTGGACACCATTAGCTGCTGGCGTGCCAAGGCTGGCCGGCGTGTGCCCTGGCAGGCTATCGCTGCCCATTTCTGTGTCCCCTCCTGTCGGTGAGGGACTTTTCCCAAATCCTTTGGGCTTCTCCATAAACACTGAAGATTTGTCCTCTGTAGCTGCAGAATGGGACATTTTCTCTGCTGGGATTGGCAGGTTGTATTCACCTATCCATTTCTGGGATGGGAGAAGGGTCCTGGACCCAGAGGTCTCGTCTTTTCCCTTATCAGCACACATTTGTGTTTTCTGAGGAATGAAGCATTTTTGTGCACCTGGGGCTAGTGAGAAGTGTGACTCTGCTGAATGGCCTTGGGGCGACGTGATGCTCTGGGGGTCCCTGATGGCCTGCGCTTCTGCCGCTTGGCAAATGGCAGTGCTGTGCTGCTGCTCCTGCTGGGACGTGGTGGCTTGTTTTCTGCTGTGTGAGTTATGGGGAATTAGTTGCCATCTTGTGAATTGATTTTTGGGAAACTTTGACAATGGCATGTAGGAAAACATACCTGTGTAGTGTGCAGCCCTGTCAACAGGACCAGCACCTCAGGTGAGAGCTGGGGACCTGGGCATGAAGGGTGTCCTGTGCTTGCACACCCTGTGACCAGCCTTGCAGAGATGCTGGGAAGTGACAAGTTTTAGGTTTCCACTATGAGCACTGTGATTAACCCAGGCAAAACTTCCAGAGGTGTCAGTAGGAATCTGCCTGATCAAGGTCTGTGTAGTGCTGAAAACAGGACAGGTCTGGCACAGTGAGCTTACATAAGACTTGAATTAAAATCTGTTGAGAACATGGTTTTGATCAGTTGATCATATTCTTCTGATAATCGTTTTCCAGATGTCTAATAATTTTCCAAATACATAGTATTTTTCTAGCCTGTCATTCTGCCTTTACATCAGGAAGAAAACTGTGGATTCCAGAAGAAAAGTGTTTCATAGAATCATAGAATGGTTTGGGTTGGAAGGGACCTTAAAGATCATCTAGTTCCCACCCCCCTGCCATGGGCAGGGACACCTGCCACCAGCCCAGGTTGCTCCCAGCCCCGTCCAGCCTGGCCTTGGGCACTGCCAGGGATGGGGCACCCACAGCTGCTCTGGGCAGCCTGGGCCAGTGCCTCGCCGCCCTCGCAGTGAAGAATTTCTTCCTGATATCTAACCTAAACCTGCCCCCTTCCAGTTTAAAGCCATTCCCCCTTGTCCAGTCACTACATGCCCTTGTAAAAAGTCCCTCTCCAGCTTTCTTGTTGGCCACTTGTAGTACTGGAAGGCTGATATAAGGTCTCCCCGGAGCCTTCTCTTCTCCAGGCTGAGCAACCCCAACTCTCCCAGCCTGTCTCCATAAGGGAGGTGCTCCAGCCCCCTGATCATTTTCCTGACCCTCCTCTGGACTCGCTCCAGCAGGTCCATGTCCTTCTTATGTCGGGAGCTCCAGAGCTGCATGCAGCACTGCAGGTTTCTGAGCTTTTACTTGCTGTGGTCTGACTAAAAATAAATACGCTTCCATAGGGCACATTAGAAACATATAGAAAAAATGTTACGGCCAGAGTTTGAGCTGATGGTCTCTATTCCAAGAACCCCAAATCTTGTGAGCCCTTGTGTGGACTCCTCACAGTCAGAGTGGTGCCAGCTATACATGCCACAAGCGGATGTATATGATGTGTCTCATAGAGTCAGCAATGGAAAATTTTGTCTCGGAAAGCAAAATGAGCATGTGAGCAGTCATGCTGATGGCTGACGCTGTCTCCTCTCCCCCTTGCCTCCCTCTGCTCCCTCCTCCTGGAAGGACATGAAAACTGTTAGCTGGGGCGTCACCTGCTGAGGATGAAAGTGACATTTCTGAGACACATCACACGGGGGAAGCTGAGATGTTTTGATCCATCTTAGGCAAGGCTGATGGCAATTTAAAGAAGATGTTTTTGTACGTGCTGAGATGTCATAGCGCCTGGCTGATGGACAGAAAAACTGCTGGTGGAAAAGCAGCATTGTATAGGAGTTCTGCAAGAGTGGCTGTGGAGGCAGGCTCTGATCTTTAATTAACTCAGCCGTCAGAAGGGAAACCACAAACACTTACTTGCAAGAGTTTGTTTTTTTGGTTTTATTTATTTTTTTTTTAACTAACGCATAAGATAAATATTAAGGATTGATCTGGAACCCCTGGAGATCTTCAGTCCATTGTCATTCCCTCCGTTGAGCTTTAAATCCAGATATTTATCGTTAAATAAATATTTTTTTTTTATTTTAACAGTTTCTGTAATTCAATGTCACAATGCATAAAGTTAAAATATATTTAAAATAATACATATTTTTCTACCTAGAGAGAATCCTGTGCTGTGTTAAGCCAAAAAAGAGAACAGCTAAGCCAATGCTGGTGCCTGGGTCAGCAGCTGGTTAGACCTTTCATTCCACATCTTCTCTTCCTGATCATTCTCCCCTCCTCCAGTTTTCCTCAGCAGGGTGGGAATCCATCAAATGTGAGCTTTATTTGGTCTTCGAAATTCAAAACAGAATCTGAACCAGGACAAGGCTCCTGTAGCCAGTGTGTGCGGTGCTGCTGTGCCCGCTGCCCCGTGCACCTTAATGCTTCACAGCTCGTTTTGTTTAATTTAGTAGTTACGTGAGACTGCAATAGCAGAGAGCCAACACTAGATAGCATTTTATGTTTGTTTTGAGGAAGAAAAGCCTTTTGTTGTATTTCTGTAGATTCTGAAAATTTCCAAGCACATGTTTTAGACGTGATTAATTGTTAATGTTTGCTGGTGATCTGTGCAATGTCTCCTACAAATTCAAAATAACAGGCAACAAAACCATCTCTTTTTCTATTGTTTTCTTGACATCGTTATATCAGTATAGAATTTATCTGCATTTCTAAAGTGCCTAATGCTATTCTACCTCTAGGTGTTAGGGTAAGAGGCTTATATTTGATCTTTCTGTAGGCCATGTTCCTGATCCTATTAACATCAATGTGAAATCTCCACCAGGCTGGGATACAGCCTGTTGTGTTCTTGTAAGAACAGTACAGGGAAATAATACCACAAGCAGCAACATGAGCAGTGAAGGTATATTTCTTGTGATCTATAGAACAACAAAAAAGCTGCAGATGGGGTTTGGCTCACAGATGAAGACACGCATAACTTGGTGTCTATGTGTGGGTATGAGGAAAATGCTGAGTTGCCATTACAGCTGATGGGGATCCAGGGCTCAGTTTGGTGTCCACATGTAGACGTCTATTGCCATCCAATATATCCTAGGATATCTGAGACATCCACATATAACTTATGTGAGAGACATGAACCTCTGGAGTGTCAGCTGGAGTCCAGATGGGTTACCCTACAGCACTTCAGAGTACACCAGATTCCTGCCTTTGGGCAATTGAATCAAGCCCCTGATGTCCACTGCCTGTGGTGGGGACTAGACATCTTGCTCACCTCAACACCTGCGTGAAGACTCTTTGATTTAGGTGTCTTAATCTTCAAGCTAAATCTCATCCTTCATGCAGGATTTGGTCACCTAAACCTGGACATTCAGTGCCTTTTGAGGCACCCTAAGGTATCTTGCCCAGCTTCCAGATGCTGACCCAGAATGTTGTAGGTCTCCTATAGGGTCCCATGAAAAAGCTCTAGGAAAATGTCTTGCATATCCTAGGGTCTCTCAAAGGGATCTACAGCCTTGTGCTTTGGCAGCTGACTCCTGCTCCGCACATCTGAGGAGATGCCTTCAAGCCCCACTGACACTGGTTATGGCCGAGGGGTAGATCCCCATGACTGCAGCACGGGATTTGGACAGTCCTTCAGTTGCAGTGCCCACCGCAGCACAAGCCGGAGAAGGAGTCCTTGGCGTAGGTAGAGTGGGACTAGGCAGGGAACAGATCCTGGAGGATCTCAGAGGCTGCTGCTAATGGTGGGCTCCCACCTTGAGAAGGAGATGGTGGAGCCCAGCCGTGGCAGGAGGCGTGCCGTGGTTCCCTAGGGCTTTTGTGCGATTGCAACAGCCAGAAACAGCACTGCAAAACTTTTCTTAAAATATGCTGATCACACAGGAGCTTGAGGCAGCTGTACTGCAGTGTCTTAACAATAATTACTTGGCATTGCTTTAGCATATGAAATTGGTTTTGATGAGAGCTCTGATTGCTCTTTTTACACAGGTCTTGTTGTGAAGCTGTGCAGGAGTTCAGAGCTTTGAGGTTTTGCTTTCTTTAAAACATGAAGTTTCAAATTCCTTTGGTGAGTGTTTGTGGCAAGACACATTTCTCACTGTCATTGCTGCCCTGAGACCTCATTTTTTAGCGTTAACGTTAGTGCTGATACGTCGCATGTATCTTAGGTGTTTGGGGTGCTTTAGCACAGCTCAGAAAGCATTGCTCTACCTTGTGCTTACACCCTCCACACAGGGAAGCAAGTGAGTTGGAAACTGGAATAACTTGAGGATCAGCTGCACACCGAGGAACAACTCGCTCGCCACTGCTCTGTTGGGAGGGTGAGAGCCCACGCAGAGCTAAACTCAAATTATCCTGGGCGCTGGTCCTTAGTGCTGTGCCAGAGGAGCCCGGTGCAGGTATCCAGCCTTGCAACAGCTGCTTGGAAAAGTTGGTGGTAACCCTGGGGGATGCTGGCATTTCAATCTTCATCATGGCAAAAATCAGGATAATGGCAATTTAGGCTGAAAAGGAGATATGAATAACAGCAGTTATAACCACAAACCCAGGAAAAGAAAAAAACAACCCAAGCTCAATTTGAAAGTGTTCACAGGTTTCCTTTTGCTCTTCCTGGGGCCTGAGTATCTTGATGCTTATCCCAAGCCAGGCAGTGGGGCAGTCGCAGCCTGAGCTGCGGAGCCGGTGCTGGGACTGGAAATCCTCATTTCTGATACAGTATTTGGCTCACTTGGCCCTGAGCTTTTCTTAAAGGATTAATCTACGAATGCACAGATGTGCGTGTAGAGGTCTTAACTCTGCGCTTCTCCTTCAGGCTCTGTACTCCAAGGAAGTTAAAAGCGTGATGGAGAACTGAGGGATTCCTTGCAACCGTATGCCCAGATTAATTGCAACTGTGCATTGCTATTAGGGATTCTCTGAAGGAAGAGAGAACAAGACGAGTTTGAATAAGTTCTTAAATTCTGATCTGTTCCCTGAATTTGCTGGGGAAAAAGCGACACTCAGTGTATGCAATGCTGTTTGCACAGCAAAGGCGTGACTGCCGTTATCTGCGCTGGGAGCCCCCAGATGCAGCATCTTGCAGCTAACAGGTTCCTGTTTCGGACAAGGAATACATCCGTCCTTCCAAACAAAATACCACAGAGTTTGAGCCCATGGCTGAAAGCAACCTGCAGTCAAAATTGATTCCTCACTGCTAAGTCAAGATAAGATACTTTTAAACCAAAAATCAGATAGTCCTGAGCAGAGGGTTGCAGTGATCTAACAAGATCCATTAAAAGCTGTGTCTGAAGAGGCTTTGCCTGTAGCTTTCCACTCCCAGCAAGGAAATGCTCACACGTGTCATCTGGTCTGCACTGATAAAATCTAAGTATGGTAATGGAGGCAGGACACAAGAAATGATTCTGGAAACTGAATTCTTCTGGATTATTAAATGTGCTTTTAACAGTGGCAAAGGCAAAGCCACAGCCTGATGGGTGCTAAATTTATTACCCTTAACCCACCCAGAATCTATTCAGATTCGTGACTGCAGTGTCAGGGTTTCTGTTTCAATAATTTTCCATACCGCTGTTTTTATGTGAGTTATAGATGAAGTTGTCATGGTTGGCTGAGGAAATCGCTCACCTGCTATTGGTATGAGCTGCAATTTGTGTAATACACTGCAAAATGCAAAGCTGGCTCCTCTGATGATGCTACAGCCCACTAGGTGCGTTCCTACAGAGGTGGCTTCCCCTCTCCATCACCACGGCCATGTGATGAAGTCACTTGCCTGCTCAGAACGGGAAGGAAAGCGGTTTTGCCGGTGGGGGTTTCCGTGTGGGCAGGGCAGGGATGCACCATGCTGCACACCACTGGGGCACGAGGGTGGGCTTTTGGGAACAGGGCACAGGCTCAGCATCCTCCACCCCCTCTGCACCTGCGTGTCACTCCTGGCCCTGCGCCTGGGCACTGAACCTTTCAAAATCCCCTGTAGTATTTTCTCGGATAATAAATAACCTCAGGCGTTTTACAGCCATAAGTGATAAACTGTGAGAAATGCAAAGGTAACTGTGTGTGTCCTGGCTATCATCGCTTCACTGTAATTCTACCCAGGAGTGCAAATGAGCTCCAAAAAGCAATTTCACCTTTTACAGAGCTGTGCTGCACCAGCTGTATTTTAAGGCACCACTCCCTGAAACTTTGCCTTAAATATACCACTAAAAAACCCACAGACATTTAACCCCTAAAGGTATTTCCATCCCCTTTTAAAGGGGCTTTGGTTTTCACAAGGCTTATGATATTTTAAAAAGCATTCTATTGTGTTTCTTCTTCAATTCAACTTTAAGAAAATGAAGTAAAAAGAAAACAGGACAAGGGACCAGCCACCGAGGCCGGACTGGAATACCTCAAGCCCTGCGAGGGCCACAGCAACGGGATCCCCAAGGCTCAGAGGCAGCCAGCAATGCTACAGTAACTGCGGTTTATCTTTAAAACATTGGGCCCAAGAAAATAATTGCGTAAGACAACTTTTTGTGTAAAGACGTACATTTTTTCCTAATAAAACTCCCAAATTTGAAATGTCATATGATTTTCCCATCTTTTAAAGAGGTTTTATGTCCTTCTCAAATAGTAGATGAAAATATTAGAAAAGGTGGAAAGGTCAACATGTTTCGTGGTCAAATGAAAACTTGTGACCACAAAGCTGTAAATAAGGAGAAAGTGCAAATGGAAGGATACATAGGCTGACTTAACGTATTGTGGTTTTTTAAGATTTATTTGCAGTGATTCGTCTTTACAAGCTGCCACCTTGCCTGTTGCTTTAGTCTCCTTCGAGAGTTTTCCACACACTCACAGGTTTAATAGATTTTAACTAAAGTAAGAAGTTTCCTCAGTGGCTTAAGATAAGCAAAACCCAGAGCAGTACCGAAAGCTTAAAGAAAGTGGGAACCTAGTGTTGAACTGTAGGGGGTAATGTTGCTACACATACTCTGCCTGCCAGCTGCAAAAGGTAGATAAAGCTATTGACTGTATTATTACATGACAAACTGGATGTCCGCAGAAAGAATAAAAACATGTGATTAATCTCAGCAACCTCCTCCCTCTGTCCCCACCATCACTCATTGCAAGGGCGCCGTAGCTCTTCATTTCTTCTGATACGGCATTGTGGTGTTGTGCCTGATGGTCTTTGTCCAGAATTGTATGTCTTTACAGTGTAGAGTCACATTCTGTATTTTGTCCGTATCCGTTGCTTGTGGACAGCCCTGCTTGGTGTCAAAACACCCATTAGTGTAATGTTGCCACCAGCCAGAGGGGCCTGGGCACGAAAGAGGGAAAGGCAATCTGTAGGTTCGGTGGAGTAATGAGATGGTAATAACCACCCACTGCCGTGATTTATTATTTTTTTAATCTAGAAGCAGCTGGAACAACATTAAAAAGAAGGGAGGAGGTTAATTGGAGATGTTAGCCAAGAAGTGCTGGGGAACTAAACAGCCGTCTCTCCTTGTGGGCAGGTAGGTTAAGCCCTGCCGGATTGCACAGCTGCCATTAAAAGCATGGGATGCTCTGGAAGGGGCTTCCTGGGTCACTGCTCATTGAGTAATCCCTCTCACGGATTAGTCCAGGCATTGCTTGAAGCCGGGCATCATTGAGGGAAACAGTGAAGGAGAGAGAGGGAAATGGAATCTATGAAAGAAAAAGAAAAGAAGTTGGAGCGGGGAACACTTAAAAGGCAATTTAAGCATCTTCTCACAGTTACAGGCCATAGTGAATTTGACACTGTTGAATAAACAGTGATAGTGCTAAGGAAACAAAAAGATCATAAATAGAGTTTTTATACTTATGTATGTCACTGGAGCTCTGCTGATGTACATTGAGCCCCATGTGTGTCCTAAAAACACTTATTGTCTTCTCCGCATACGTGTGTCTACAGTGTGAAGGGAAAAACCCTAATCCCACAGAATAACTGAGCCACCAGGAAAGACACCCCCAGTCCCCACGTCATGGAGACCTGGAGACCGTGCCAGGCAGTGCTGGGGAACTAAGGCAGCCCCCGCTGCTGCGGGGCAGTGCCTGGCCACAGCCACATTCACACCAGTTAGTTATCACCTGGGCAGCAAAAGCTGCTGGCTGGGAGCTGCTGCCTGGGGCTGGAGCCCGTGTGGGCTCCGGGTTGTGTGTGACCGGGAGGACTAGGAGAAATTCTCCACCGCAAGCCTTAAGGAATGTGTGACTCTAATAGACCAGGGAACCTTGCACTAATGCATTTCGTTTCTGTGTAGATAAAAAATATTAATTTGAGGTGATGGCAGCATTTGCATCTGGATTTTGTGCTCATCTACTTGGAGTCAAGAGAAATGATTCCTGGTGGGAGCCAAATCAGGTGGCTTGGCATGCAACCCTTATGCCTTTGGCTTGGTTGTGTGTCCTAACACCAAAAAGGCTAGCTGGGTCATCATTCTGCTTTTTTATGCACCAGGCTTTGATGATGCCATTCTTACCAGCCACACGGGTCTGTACTAATGAACGCAATCATTCGTGACTGACTGGCTACTCTTGATGTAATGTAACATGTGCTCTATGTGCAAGGAGCAAAGATGCTTTTTTTCCCCTGAAGACATCTGAGCTCAGCTCACAGGTGCAGCGTTTGCTACTAAGCATCCCTTACGGCCACCTGCAACAGCTCTCTGGCACAAAGGCTGTGTCTGTTGGGCTGATACCTCTGCAGGAGAGTTTAATGGGATAAAAAAGTGGTTTGCCTTAGGGACAACACCACTCCTTTGTCCCTTTGGACATCCCAGAGGGAGTTGTTGGACGCACCTGACAGCCTCCATCGCAAGCTGAGGTGATCGCTTGCTATTGCCAAGGACAGTTAGCTTTCCATATAGCCAGGCTGTTGTGCGCACGGCGTTTTGAGCCAAGTTATGGTGTGTACCCTGGAGAATGGCAAGGGCTGCTGCAGCCCGTAATTGAGTTCTGCTTTGCACTAATCCATGTGCTGTCAGGGCTGTAGGATCAGTCACGAACAGCATCCTTCTCCGTACACCCAGAGCTGAGTGCACGCTCAGCGTCGCCCCAGTCCCACATGGAGACCCTGAGGCATGAGCGGAGCTTTTCCTCACGTAAGTACAAATATATTTGTGCTATGAACTAAGGCTATACCACTATATATCCTTGCTTGGCTGGTTACAGTGCTGTAAATGATGGATGGCTCCACTGGGGTTATACTGGGGTGATGCCGGGCCGAGAATGGCAAGGATTATTAATTCTGGATAAAAATGCTGGAAATGAGTGGAATTAATGGATACTACATCCTACACTTAGCAGGGGGGAGGTGGGAACAGCAACAGGCTTATTGTGCATTTCAGTTCTGAACAGAGCCTGTACCAATCTCCCAGAATCTGAAATTACTCATAACCTATTTTTGAGGGATTTTCAAGAACTGTCTTTCATTAAAAGTGTCTGCATGGAAAAGAAACCTATTAATCTCTCCTAGGATTTCCCTCCTGTATGGGCTCCTGATGAATGGGGAGCAGGCTGGAAGGTAATGAGGACTTTCTTGCTAGTTTTCCTTCAGCTGGCAGGGTGGATGTTTTCTTTCAAGGCATTAGCAGAAATGAGGAAAGCCCTGACATCTGCAGGCTCTTGGGTCACACTCCAATGGGAAATGGGTCTTGCTCTCCCCCGTGTCAGGCTTTGAATTATCACATGAATAAATAGGAGTAAAATATTAGTGCTTTCATTCAGAAGCAGCTTGTATTTTCTTTACATGGACATGGAGGACTTCACCAGGGAGGCTGATGTTTTATCCCTGAGCATTTCCTGCCCCCACACGCACATCCCATCCCATCCATGCAAAAAACCTTTTCTTCCTTCACTTGTTCATTGAAGATGATCTTAGGCAGCAGGTACCGCAGCAATGAAGTCTCTCTAACCCCCACAGCAGACTTCGTGTGAGATCTCCACTTCTCCAGCAGCCTTGCCAAGGGATCGGCAATGAATGCAAGGAACCTTGGCAGGAACCGGGTTTTCGCTGCTTTTTTTACACAGCGTCTGCCACGTTGAGGCTCTTAGGTCTGATCACAGCACAGCTAATGCAGGAAAAATAAAGCTGCTCCCAAGACAGACTGACTGACAGACTTGTCATGATGATAGTACACATATTTGAAATATTATGGCTGTTTTCTTGAAAACCATAGCTAGGGTAAGCTGTTTCCTTGAGTGCATGTGGTAAAAATAACACCTGCTTTGCAGACAGTGGATTTGACAGCTGCGAAGATATAGTGTAGGCATCTCCAAAAGCAGGATACATTTTGGCTTTGCACACCAACTAATAACAAGATTTGTTATGGAAAAAAAGGCAGGATGAGATGTGAATTCTTAGGTACAAGGAGAAGAGTGTGGTGGGGGATTACAGCTCAGTGGAACTAATAAAAACCATCAGCCATGCCTCTTACTTGAAGGTACATCACTCATTTCTCCTGCTGTGCATGGGTCCAGTGACCTGTTACTTGTGCTGCTCGCTAGAGCCACTTGGCATGATCCAAAATAGTGTCACAAAGTGCAGCACTGGTTTGTTGAGCCTGAAGTGCTTTGTTTTTCTCTGTGGAGAAGTTTTTGCTGAATCTTAATGCAGGCTGCAGACAGGGTCCTGCCTGGATTCCTGCTAAGCATCTCCTAGAGCCTCATTTGCTGCTGAGCCCACTTGCACAGCTCCTGCAACATTGCCTGCAGCAGCCCAGTGTGGGCATTGCTCTGTGGGCAATGGCTGCAAAGTCCAGCTCCTTTACAAGAGGGTGCCAGAAGAGGCAGATTTGCTTTAGCAGGCTCAGCTATGGCTAGGAAGTCGGGATGTCGTTCCTCCATCACTTTCTGGAGAGGAGGCACAGATGCATCTTTGATTCAGAATAGTTAAAGGGTAGAAGAAACCAATTCCTGGATTGGAATCCACGTGCTGGTTATCACATTGACTGCAGGAAACGGGGGCAATGCTTTTCCCTCCTCAGAAAACCACCAAGGTATGAACTCTTCTCTAATTTGTTTGCCTTGGTGGCTGATCACCTTTCCCATGAAAAGATTGTGTTCTGTAGTTCATTGGCAATTGTCTGGGCACAACTTTTATCCACCGGGTCTGGTTTCATGTCCCCTTTCTTCTAAGGATTTCCTTCCTTTAAAGGTACTTGTGCTTTACGATCAAACCAATTTTTGATCTTCTTTTTGATGAAGTCAAAGAGATGGAGCTTCTTGGTTCTCGTAGTAGCTAGGCACCCTTTTCACTTCTCAGATCTTTCTGTGTCTTTTTAATAAAACCTCTGCCGTCATTAAACATCCATTAAAAAATGTCAGTGAGAACTGCATTCAGGATTTTAGTTTCCCTACCTAATCTCCCCAATGGTATACATACACAGGTAAAAGTTACTCCTTTTTCTATCCTTTGGTAAGTCTTTTTTCCCACATTTTTAAAGAAAATAGAATGGTGAGCTATTTGTCCATTGCAGGTTATAAATTCTTATCAGAGTTGCAGTTTTACAGGGTACAGTCACCTATTCTTTAGATTTGCCTTACTAGCTGTGTTCCAATTTTTATGCATTTAGTTATATTGTATATATTTGTTTTTATATAAAGCAGGTTTTATATAAATAGGTACAGCTTGCCGAGAAATCCTGACACCTCTAGACCATATTGCAAGCGCTGCTGCTGTTGCATTCCTCCCTGATGTCTCCAGCAGCAGCCACCCTTCATGTCTCTCCTGAATATGAGCTGATTACTTGAATTTATGAGCTGGAAGATACTGGCAACAATCAAGATGCTTTCACAGAGAATAGTTCTTTCTTGAATAGCTTTGGTAGTGTTCTTTATTGAGCTAATGAATTTAGCTGATAGAGGTCAATTGAATGCACTGTAGTTATGCTTTTTTAAGTATTATCATCACATGGTATGCTCTAACTTTGCTAAAAGTTTGCATAAAAAATGATGCAGTACATTACATGGACTGAAAACTATCTAGCTAATCTCAAAAAGTAAATCAATATTTTTAGTTAGGAATTATCAGCCAATTTTTCCTTTCAGGCATTATTCCTTTGCCCAAGACATATCTATATATGTATCATAGGATCATAAAGCTGGCATAAATTGAGGGGGAAATACAAGTAATTGGTGAAAAATATCCAGATGACACAGTGATTGTTGGCATGATGATAGGGCAGACATTTATACAGCATGACCTTAATCACTCAATAGCTTGAACATAATTAAGAAGATACTTTAAGGCAGTGAAAGTAGACTTGTAATTTTAGGATTACCATGGTGACAAGACAAGGGACTGGATCTCGGAAAAGACAGGTTCCCCAAAACATGAGAGAATTAGTGAGGTCCTTGGTCAGTCGGTAGGCAGTATAAGTGTTTCAGGTGAGACATGGAAAGAATGTAGGTGTCCGAGTCCAAGACTGCAATTCTGACTCCCCTCCTCAGCATTTAGGTAAATAACATTTTGGTAACTTCTAAAGTTCTTTACTTTTTTACTTAAAGGGTTACTGTCCTGAGGTGAGAATAGAAGAACAATTTTGTCAGGCAAAGCATCACCGAAGCCTGTATCCCATCTCCAGCCGAGATACTTCCAGGGATACTTTCCCAGAGTACTCCCCACTTTGCAGGGATGGGTGACTCAGGACCATCCTAAACCAGGAGTGTCTTTGTGTCAAATGACCTATACAGGGCTCTGCTTTCAAGCTGATGTCTGCTTGCCCTTGGAAACTTCTGGTACCTACCACATCCTGTGGCCAACCACAGCCTGCTGCAACAAATAACAAACTCCTTGTAACCTGCTGTCTACTTGTCTCATTCAACCAGGCGCAGTTCTTGCGTGGGAAGGGCTGTTCTCGCTCCGTGTGCCTCTCACACAGACCTCTGCCTTCTCTCTCGCCTGGTGTCTTCTGCAGTCCTGGTGCCACCACTCAGAGAAGTTACTTCACAGGGAGCTCCCACACACAGTACTCCCCAAGGATCCCTAACCTTGGGAGAACATGGGATGGGGCTCCATCCAACATCAGCAGTAACCAATTTCTTTTGAAACATGGCTGGGAATAGGAAGCAGCAGTTCTGCAACCACCTGCTGCTTGGTGAGCAGAGCAGAATGTGAAGCAGCTGAATTATCTCCTTGCTCCAGCCTTTTGACAAAGTGCTCCAAGCATTTATATCATGTGGGGTGTTGTCCCACTGTAGCCTGTTGTGGTTTATGAGAAGGGACAACTGGTTCTGTTCTTGATGGCCGAGCACGCTCACCTTTGTGGTGGTGCTCAGGGCTGCAGCTCTGGAGTTGAGTCCTGTGGGCCTTGCGCCAGTGCGGGAGGCCAGGGAAGGGGACTGTCCGCTACATGGACAGCTTTAAGTAGCTTAAGTGCATGTAGTGCTTGTGATGACCTTTAGGTTGCTGAAATGAAGATCACCGGCTTGATGTGACGTGCACTTTGGCATTGCCAGAATGACTTCATAAAGTGTCAGTTTTACTAAACCTCATGATTTTGGGCTGCAGCTCCTCCTTTCTCATGCGTACAGATCAACAAGCCCCTCGCTCAGTGGTGGTGAACTGATGCCTTCCCATGTTCAGACTCAAGGCTGCAAGAGGGCTGCCACCTCCCAAAGCCCTGCCTCCATAGGTCCTCTTGATGCACAGGCGCTCATCTCCCAAAATAAGAAACCGACGGCAGCTCCTTCCTCTGACTGACCGGGGGAAAGTGGAGTATTTGTAACTTTCGTACGTTGAAGCTTGATTTTTCGATTTGAAATGATGACATAGGTATTGGTGGAGGTTAAAACATCATTTAGGGTAATTCCTCTTTTTTGAAACCATGACTCTAGGGCCTGCCTGGTCTTACCAACAAGATATTAAATTAAATTAATTAGTGGATACCAACAAGACATTAATTTCACTGGGTTTTTTTTCTTTTGAGCCCGTAACTGTTGTTTTATAGATAGCTGTGTATTCACATAAAAAACACACAGAGATTAATTATCGATCTTATTGTTATTTACGCTTATTATTATCAAAGTACCTTGGAGCCTCTGTCAAACACTTGGACTTTGTAGCTCTTGCTGCTGAATACACAGAGGTGGTGGAATTTGCCAACAGCTTGCAGCCTAAGACTAAGAAAAACTGACATGCAGTTGAGAAAATAAAAAGGAAAGGTTTTAGCAAACACCAAGGTAAAAGCAGGGAGCCGGAGCCTACTCACAAATACCGTGCTCCTTTCACAGAAGAGCCCGCAAAGTGCCACGTCACGTACAAAGCCAAATGAAGTTGCTAAGTAACAATGCTCTGATCCTGCACGTGACTTGCTCCAAACACCATCGGTGAAGACAAGGTGACGACGGCTTTGACGTGCAATCTTCGCAGCTGTGGTACAGCAGTGCAGCATCTTCCCCTGGAGAGCATGTAGGTCACCACGGTGGGACAAAGCCCAGCCAGCCCACAGCTCAGAGGTGCCCAGGAAGATGCTGTGCTCCCTTCTGCTTCCCCATCCCATGCCTCTGTGCTGCTGCAACGGCCACATCTCCCACTTGCAAACTACAACCTTCCCCAAAGGGCAGGATGAAACATCAGGTTCCTCTACATCCACCTCCATTTCCCTGTTGACTTTCAATTCCTCTGCTTCTTCCAAGCAAAATTGCAACTCGTTGCATTCCTTCCCACAGGCATCATCTCCTGGCTTCACCTTGATCCCACAGATCCCCACTTCTCCCTCCAGGGAGGGAGTCAACTTGTCAAACGAAAGGAGGTGTCACCATGTAGGTGTTCCCATGAGAGCTAGGTGTCACAGCTCCCATTTTCTTCCATGGAATAAGTCAGCAGAGCAAATGTAGGTGTGTGTTTGCTCTGGAGTGGATTGAAAAGCTCTCCAGAGTAGTCATTAAAGATTAGAAGGCAGTACTGACACATAAACTTCAGTGGCTTACATCAGAGTCCTACCCTGGCCTTGTAAGCCCTGTTGTCTCTCCATTACACCCACAAAGAGAGTTAGTCACACCAGAGGGGGATTCCTTGAGGGTTTCTACTTAGCATGGCCAAAAGGGCATTGAGATGGGTGCTGGCAGCACCAAGGGTGGTTTTGCTGTAAGTGTGAAAGCAGGGCCAGATGACACTTGCGGTTGACCATGCTGAGGATGAACTTGAATAGACCCTGAACATGAGCAAGTGTTCCTAAGGAGACCTTGCAGAATGGATTTCTGGTAACAAGACAGTGTTAAAGGACTTAATTTCTCTGGGATGACATTCAGCTGCAACTGACTGCTGTCAACAGCTTCTTCCCAAGCACACGTGGGCAGCAAGCAAACAGCATTGCTGCTACGCTAGTTCTGGCCATCATTCTTCATCCCCACCTGTAGGAGGAATGAAGGTGGGTTAATTGACATCAATTGTTGCCACACAGGCAAAACTAGCAGACTGCAACTAGACTTTACTGTGGGTCAGATTCTACTGTCCATAACTCCAGCTGCTGCCACTACAGGTTATTCTCCACTGTCCATGTTGTCTCTCCAAGCTTCCAGAGGTCACACCATTCCCCTCCCTCTCTCTGCTTCATCCAGGGCTCTACTCCTCAGGGCTATTTAACCATTTTGGGGGAACGAGCTACAGCTGCACATCATCCATGTTAATTAACCCACTGCCGTGGAAGCAAGGCCACAGCTGCATGTTATCAATGCTAATCAGCCCACTGCCTTCGTCCCTCTACACTCACCTGCCTACTAGAAAAAGCAGCAGTGTCTGTGTCGGTTTAAAGTTACAGTAAATAACACTGGTGGAGTATATTTTGGTTTTAAGGCAGACAGGAAAATGTATTCTTTTGGACCCTTCTCATGGCAGTTCACCACAGTATTTAGGGAACTTTGATATAAAGTTTGGTCGCTACAAACAGAGCGGCGAGAGGCACGTTCGGGGCTCTTGTTTCAGCTGACGGTGGTACAGAACTGCTCCATCAGCAAGCTCCTGCCTGCATGAAGTGAAAGGGCTATTCCCAGCTGAAGTGTCTCAGAGTTGGGCTTCCATGTGAATTATTGCTAGGCTAAATCTGTAGAGAAGCCTCTGACTCTCGTTTATTTTAAGCAATAATAAACCAAACTATTATTTATTTTAAGCAAGAAATTAAATTTGCAAGGAAAGTTTTGTCCATATATGCCAGCGATTTGATTTAGGCTCATGCTGAGCTAGCAAGTGTCTGTCTGAAACTGTCGCGACGGAGGGAAGACACAGTCGCTCAATATGAGTGATCAGCAGACTTCGTTTATTGTACCTTACAGTCACCTTTTAGGCCTTGTTATAATTAGCTCATACATATTACAAAAGTTAAGCTCATTATTGGTTAGTTGCCTAAATACCAAGCCCGCCCCTTGTTTCTCTTCTGTAGTTATCTGTTCCCACCTGCAACATTCTTTTCCCACCAAAATCTTCCTGTTACTGTGTAACAAGAACAGCCAAAGACAGTGTATTTTGCTTTACTTCAGATAAGCTGAGAGCGATGTGCATTTTTGTCCAGCCAGCTGGACTATGTCTATGTGACCCTTTTCAGCTAGTCAGTTATCCACAATTCCCCCGTTTTTATTTTGGGCGACATAGGCCTGGTTGACCATTTTCAATAACAGCGTTTTAACACAGGAAAATACACAGCCAACTTATAAAATCTCAGTTCAGAAGTATAATTCCTGAAATACTTGAAAAATAAAGTTAGCTTGAAGCTTTAATTTAGATGCTCTTTCTGTTCCAGTGATATAAAAAGTTTAAAAAATTCAAAGGTAATTTTAAAGTTCTGAACATGGACTAATGCAAGCTCAAAACCCAAAAAGAAACCAAACTGATGTTTGACTAGGAATATTTGCAAATATTTCCAAATAACAACTGCCCTTATGCAACCAACCAGTCCATACATTTTCTGAAGAATTCCTCATTGATATCAAAGAATTAACAAAGGGAAAAAATTAGTTCTAAGCTATATACATTCATAAGTGGATTTTTCAATAGTTACATACAGATTTACACACTAAGCCATAATGGCTTGTAGGTGATACACGCAAGAAGAGTACGTTGCTTATCTGTCTGAATGTCTATGCTAAATTTGAAAACTATGCCACAAGCCAAGCCTACATGGGTGCTGTGTGTTATGCACGTTCCTTAACAAACAGAAGTATAATAGACAAATTCCCAAGATCTAGTCCCCAACCTAATTATATTATTTTGTAGCCAATTAAGGAAAATAACACAAATGTGCATATCTACATGTGCACACACCTTTTAGTTCAGAACCAATCTGTGATATAAGGCCTTAGCCTTAAGGCATCATCAAATCTTAACGAGTACAGTAATTAAAAGTGCAGTCTTACTGTAAGTGCGATTTATGCTGACATTCCCTCAAATGCTACACGTGAGTATTTCTCACTCAACTGCCTCAAGGTAAAATAGTAGTATTCGTTAATATGTATTAAAAAATCATTAATTCTCTACAATAGCAGTTGACTTCCATAACACTATGTAAGCAAAAGAGGCCTAAGATGGGTTTTCTGAATACTAACAATTTATTTTAGACTGTCTAAACTCAGGTCTTGAAAGATTTCACTCTGCCAGACATAGAAACACTGTTGCACTCCAGTTGTGATATCCCTTTTCCCAAGTTGTCACATGCACATCTCGCTCAAGCAACATTATTGTCAAAGTTTCTCTCTGCTACATAAAAGCATGTTGCACTTGTAGATATAAAAGACAGCACCCTTACTTAGATTATTACCTTATTACCTCATAACTCTTAGTATACCTTGTATCTCTGATTTCATCACTTCAAAAATTCACCAGAAGCAGATAAAACCACAGCATCAGACTAAACTACACCTTAACTGCTGATTCAAATAAAGGCATTCTCTTCCACATATGCCTAATGCTTACAAATAGTGTTGGCTGGTTTTGATCAAGAAACTATTATTACAATAACGATCAAAAATAATAATCCCGTTTGCAAAATGCCTTTAAGCCAGCCTCCTAGTCCCAACCAATTTCCACATTCAGAATACAGCATAAATACAGAATACAGAATAAATTATCTCCATCAAGGCAAAAAGGCTTCTCTTTAAGCACAGAGATGTTTGCTAGTTCAAGGCAGAAACCCATTTCTTGTAGGGGACATCTGAAGCACTTTTTTTGGTGGGTTTGTACTCAATTCCGTATTTTTCCTTCAGAAGCTTAAGCTGTTCCTCTTGTTTCAGGAGTGTTTCCAACTCTGATTTGTCGAATAGGTCCGTATTTCCCAAAGATATCCTACATTTCCTCCGCTGTGATTTCATACGGCAGGTTCCGAATATAAAGGATCCGATTGACCTCTGGGGGCAGCCAGATGTTAGCTCGCTTGGCCGCTTGCATCGCCATGGCGCCGATCGGAGCGGGGGGGGTGGAGGGGGGGGGTGCCGCCTCGGAGAGAAACCGCGGCCGGGAAGGGGCCTGCCGGGCCGCACGCCGCCGCTCGCCGCTGCCGCGGGGGTCCCGGATGCTATCCCATACGCTAATAACCCGAGTAATTCCTTTTTACAATCTATGTCCCGAACGCTCCGCTTTTCTAAAAAGCATATGAGCGAATCATACGTCGCTTGTCTCTCCATACCTTCGTCAGCGCTGTTGCAGCCTTTGCGAGACTTCGGCGACGCGTGGCCGGCGGGACCCTCTGTAGGTGCTCCCGGTCGCGGGGACTGTGCCCTTCCGCCTCCTGCGCTGCTTTCAGCACCGGTACCCGAATCTCCGTCGAACCGTGGCTCGCAGGTTCAGCCCTCTCTAGGGTCCCTGTTCGGGCGCCATTTGTCGCGACGGAGGGAAGACACAGTCGCTCAATATGAGTGATCAGCAGACTTCGTTTATTGTACCTTACAGTCACCTTTTAGGCCTTGTTATAATTAGCTCATACATATTACAAAAGTTAAGCTCATTATTGGTTAGTTGCCTAAATACCAAGCCCGCCCCTTGTTTCTCTTCTGTAGTTATCTGTTCCCACCTGCAACATTCTTTTCCCACCAAAATCTTCCTGTTACTGTGTAACAAGGACAGCCAAAGACAGTGTATTTTGCTTTACTTCAGATAAGCTGAGAGCGATGTGCATTTTTGTCCAGCCAGCTGGACTATGTCTATGTGACCCTTTTCAGCTAGCCAGTTATCCACAGAAACAAGTGGCATGACACTTCTTGGGCATCTCTAAGCATCCAGAGAAGCCAGGCTGTGATGTGGATTACCTGGCCCGACAGCAGATGGAGACAAGAAACGAACTTTGTGCGGTGAGCTGCCACGCTGCGGGCTGCAGCAGCCAAGCTGTCCCCTGGACTGGTTCCTGTCTCACTGTGACTTGTTCCTCATGGTGTTTTTTCTTCACTCATGTCTTTCACAAGCCTTCCAGTTTGTCAAAAAATATCTCTAGTGTTCACGTCTGCTCTTTCATACCTCCCTGATTCAATGTCCAGTGCTTTGGTTTAGGAAGATTTGCTATTGAGAGCAGGTAAAATCCTCCCCGGTTCAGCAGATGACTCTCAGGCTGAGACCAAAGAAAACTCCGTGCTTCCTCAGATCCATAGGCACGACTTTGGTGTGGCTGGTCCTGAAGTGAGGGACCTAGAAGATCCCCCCAGCCCTAAAAGCAGCCATTTCCAGTGTTCTCTGTCACAGCAGGGCATGTCCAGATGGGCCTCGGCTTTCTGCATGGCTTACGTGGAGCTCCATGGAGATCCGAGGCCTGGGGACAGCCAAGGGGCCAGGAGCACTGCTGGGACACACACGTGATGTCAAAGCAATGCCTCAGGAGCACCTCTGACTTGCAAAGTCCAGATCAGCAGCAATGACCAATGTATTTGGCAGCGCCCAACAAGACCACAGGTGTGCTCAGGTGCCCTGCACACAAAAGAAGATGATTAAGTGAAGCAGCTATTTTAAATAAACCTTCCCAGTGTTACCTGCTCTTCTCTCAGTGGGGCTGTTCAGCCCAGGGCATACAGGAGAGGTAGGTAGATGGCTGGACTGGATGGTTGGTGTCACCCTGAATCTGTCACGGACAGACAGGTATTTCCACAATGCCGTAAGGGCTGGAGGGAGATGGGTTATTGCCTTTGTGACTCCTTTTGGGGCTAGGGAGGAGATTAGCATGCAGTGAGGCTGTGTTTTGATGATCTAATACTGTGGCTAAATGTATCCATCACAATGCTTTTGTTGATGAAGTTATCTTGGACAAGATTAACTCCTGATTAGATTTTGTTGGGAACAGGAGTGAGTGTGATTTGTAGCCTGCATTTCAAAAATGCTGTGCAAAGGATTACGTGCAGGAATCCTGATATTGTTTTAAACCCTTAATTCTCTACTCTTTCCTCTGAAAACCTGTCTTAAGGACTGCACAGTGAATTGATTAACAGGTCAACATTTTATTTTCATGTAGTGATCACAAAAAGGGTAACATAAGGTTGGTTTCCTGATTACATTACGCAGGAGACAACTGCACGGGTGCAGCATGCATGCAGAAGTCTTTGGGCACCCTCTACCTCTCAGGCAGTCATGTACCTGTAAATCTCATCTGCAGACAACATATCACAGCATCAGCAACACCAGGAAAAAAAAAATAACAAACCAGCCAAAGGGTGAAAAAGTGAGGGGGACAAACAAGCAGCTCTCTGCCAGGGAGCCGAGTGCATGAGAGGATTGACCTTAGGGAACACAGGAACGGAGACCAGCTGCACCACTGAAATCTGATGCAAAAAGCTAATAAATCAATAACTTTCTCCACCAGTGGCTGGCACACTGGAGTGAAGACAGGGCTGAGGCAGTGCTTTCCTGCCCCCAGCCCTGTGCCATCCTCTGCTGCTTCTCCTGCCTACGTCAAGTGGAGCGTAGCTTGGTGGCATCTCTCCAGAATGCTCTGCCCCTTGTAGCTTAGGCTGTATCCCAGCAGGACAGACATCCCACCGGCTGCATGAGAACGAGGGCTGGAACGAGACATGAGCTATGCCCTTTCACCAAATGACAAATGGTGGCTGTCACCATCTCCATCGATAGCAGCCCCCAGTAGCTGTCAGACATACTGTTTTGTAGAGCTGATTGTGTTTACACTAACAGAATTTTAGGAGGCTCATCAGGTTGCAATGCAAATATTTCTGCAGCAGCTGCTCCTGGAGGAGTGACGTGGTGGAGAGGCCATGAGCACCCAGCACACACAAGCTGCAAACAAATTTCAGTTCATGCACGTGCTCCAGGAAGGAGCCAGAAAATAGAAGTGTGCCAGGAATTAGACTTTTTGAAGAAACTTTGGCAAGAAACTTTGACTACCAGGATATCTTGGAAGTTAGAATAGACATAGAGGTTTCAAACTGGACAGTGTATCTACCTATTCTCCTACAAAAACAGCACCTCACTTAGGAAAGGGAACTGACCTGCTGGCATGTAATTTCGTCTGAGATCCTTCCCCGCTTGCTTGTTGCTCATGAAGCAAAGAGCTTGTGTCACCTTTTGTACAGCTATGGTTTACTGCTAGGGTTAAAATTAGTCGTTGCATAGCCACCTCTTCTTTGGGTGTGATGGTTGGGGTTATGACAGGGGAACAGCCCTGGCACAGGTCACCTCCAGTGTCCCCCAGGGTTGACAGCAAAGCACCAGCTGAAGGTGCAGAGGTACAGAGCACTGGCTGTGCTCCAGTGAACCAAACCTCCGGTGTGTTTCAGCAACTCCTCTCCAGCACACTGCTGGCAAAAAAGTGGGATAAACCCTCAGAGAAAATCTACTCTTAACTGTCATGAGAAACAGAGGCAAACTCCAAGCCTACTGTATAAAATTTTGAATTCCACTTTGTTTAAAACATAGCAACAGCACAGTTTTCCCAGTAGCAAAGCCCTAGCCGGTATATGAAACCTAATGGATGTGCTTCAGATGTAGAAATTTCTTCCCTAAGACCAGACCAAATCTTCTTCTCTAAGTCATATAATAAAACCAGGCAAATGGTAGCGCTTAGTGAGTTTGAACCAGGTCCCTGGCATTAAACTGGGAGGAAATCCTGAGGCTATGATGCACCATCAACAGGGGCTGTGCTGCATGACAGTAGTAATCACATCAAACTCTCTCCCTGAGCTGGACCCCAAAGAGAAAAAGCCAGTTTCCTTCTCCTATATTCCGATCAGAGGTGAGGTGCGTGCCCACCAGCCATAGGGTAGAACTTGGTCTCCCTCTAGTGATGGATCTACCAACAGCAGTGGAAAACCTAGCTCCAGCTTCACCTTCCATCCTTTGCCTCCACCACTGGCCTCATGCGTGGTGGCCCAGGACGGCTTTAGCTCTTCACTCAGCACAGCCAAGGAGCCCTCACAACAATGTTTCTCAACATCTTCCCACACACCAGTGTGCATAACTGCTTGGCTCATGGGGTAGCCTGCCAGACAGAGCTTCCTCTCCATGTGTTCTGGTTCATAACCATGCTAATATTTCACGTTCAGGTTGCTGTGTTGTGCAGGAGCAGAGACGTGGGCTTCTGCTCTTCGTTGCTGGAGAAATGTTATGAAGGAAACCCACCACTGCAGCCCCACAGTGCTTGCCATCTCATGGAAAAGCAGAGATAACCATGACACACATAGAGTTGTACGGCCCCTGGGGACATCTCCACACTGCCAGCATATGTGCTGTCTGGGAGTATCCACTTCGATGCTGAATGCTGGAGAAACTGAAGGTCTTAAAGCAGTTGCTCTGAAGTTGCTTGAGGTAGGAGCTCACTTATGCAGAGGCACTAGGTCCTGTGGAAATGACACAGGGCAGTCTGGAAGGCTCAGAGTACCCACAGTCTCTGACATTGGGTCATGAAGTAGGTCAGAGCATATTTACTTCTGTGAAGCCCATAAGGATGCTCATGGAGATTTTGCTCCATGTGTTGCAGGCCAGTTCCATTGGTAATCATGAGCTGGACACACAAGGACTCCATGGGCTTGGTGATATCAGCTGTAATGTCTCCTGCATTTCAGAGCAAGGTCTTTCAAGCCTTTCACTTTTCAGTGACATTGTCTCTTGTAGCACTTCTAATTTTATATTTGGAGCTTTGTTGCAAGACGTGATTAAAATTAGGAAGTTTCTGAAAGTCGTGGTCTTGAGAGGAACAGGCAAGGGGAAGATGCCCTGAGCAATGCGTCAGCGTGATCTGGGGAGCCAGTTGGGAAAATAAACGAATAATGCTGTTTAATTATCTGAGACAAATTTTCAGCCTTTTTTTTTTCTTTTCTATATATATCTTTTAATTTTTAATGCTTTTGCCTAAAGAGTTTCCTAGTAGAAAAGTATCAGTGAAGTAGGTAAAAATAATTGGATGCCCACCTTGAAACAAGAGCTGAAGTGGGTATGATCTTGTACCTAAACAGCTTCAAGCCAGGAACACAGAATGCTGTAAAATTAAAAGAGATTTTATCATTTTGAAAATTCAGAAAATAAACAATGAATTTCTTGTGGAATGGACCTGCTGTTCTCCTGCCACACAACTAATTTGCCATGGCAATAACACTGATTTTTCCTTATTGTCTTTCTTGCAGCAGGCTGCCAAATGGGAGGACATTCGAAAGTTAACAGTTCTGTAATTCTCCTAGTTTTTATGTACTCAGATTTGGAATATTAGATCTAAATAGACCTCAAATGCTAAATTTTTAAATCAGCTGTAGTGGCAGGAGTTGCTAAAGGCAGACAGTAAAAATTCATAAGCATTCAGGTTTAAACTCCTCATTAACTAAAATAAAGTTACTCCAAGTAAGGACAGCACTCAGGATATATTTCAGGAGCTCGTGTTTGTTGAACGCTCCTCTTTGCCTGATGGTCTGTTGCATTTTTTCTGTGGTTCCTTTCTGCTGAAGAGAAGATGCACAAAGGGGTGTTCAATACTCAGAACTGTCAAGATGGTTCCCCTGTGGACTGAAATATTAAAAGAGGAAAGTGTGTTACATTGGAGAGTTACATGGAGGATGGTGTCTTCACTCCTGAGCAAGCTGCTTTAGCTGCAGTTATGCCAGTAAAGGTGCTCATGGGGGTTTTTAAGGACTCCTGGTTTTGACAGAGAAAGCTGGAAGAGGAGTATGACGTTTCACAACAGGGTCAAGCTGTTCTCTGTCAGAGTGACACCAAGGCCCTTCAAAACCCTTCACGGCAAGGCTCATTAACTTTAAATCAAGTGAAAAAGATGGTGGAGAGAAAAAAAGAAGCTCTCAGGTACACAAAGTGTACTTCAGCTTTGAAGTAAAGTAGCAACCTCCAAAGCTGACAGCTATGGCAACACTGCTGTTGTACGTGTTAAGATGCATGATGGATTTGAACATAGGTCATTTGGGTGTTAGCAAAATGTCTAGAGTCCTTGAGATGTGTTTTTAAACCTGAGAAACCTCTTTAGTAACTGTCTTGTTGAAACACAGCCTGTTCTCCATACACAGCTTTGGTTTTGAGAAGTTCTTTGATTTTATAATTAAAGTCATTCTTCTCAAAGGTATCTCAACTTTGCATCATTGATTTGTTCTCTGTCCAAATCTCCTGGTACCTGGTGAAAGGGAAATGTGAGTCTGGCTCGTTCCTTCTTCTGGTACAGCCTTGTTGAACTTCAGACCAATTTGGGAATAAAGATTGAGAAGACACCAAGACAGAGCCTGGGGGATTGATTCAGTGCTAACCTGGTGGTGCTGAGCACAAGGGCTGATGAGGGAGTTTTTGGGTACAAATGCTGGAGCCTTTAATGCCACCTGTGGATAACATAACAGTAAAAAACATGTGGCCACCCAACACTTTATCACTGTCAGTACCACAGCAGGGGGTGGTGGGGTGAAGGAAGGCCCAGGTCCCATCCCCTGAGATGTGGATGAAGCAGTACTCATAAACAGGGGGTTGACCTTTAGATGCTGTCAGCAATGTGATGCTGTTGGGACCTTCTGCCAGGAAAAGCTGATGTGACTGTGGATGAGCTGCTGAGTGGCTGAGCAAAAGGTGTTTCTGATGCTCGTGCTCATTCAGATGCTGATTCACTGCCATACATGCTTACCAGACTTCTGAGCTTCCTTGACTTCCTAAACAGTATGTGAAACCTTTCCCAGCACATTAATTCATTCACATTCTTTTTCTTTTTCTCAGTTCATTAGAGGAATTAAAGAGAAGGATGGTAACATGACCAGAAGGACCGAACAGGAGGATGAAGCAGCTGATAACCCCACCAGGAGCACATTAGATGTGTTCTATTAAGGGCCAGATAATTAAGGAGAAGATGAGAGCCACAAAATCAGTCCCTGTTTGATCAGAAGCTGTAATGTTTGCTCTTTGATCCTGGTAAACTGTAAAGAAAAACAGTTTAGGAGAAGAATGGAAGAATATCCCCTATTAACATCTAATAGGTGACCCTTGTCATGGAAAGGAAATGAAATGTGGTTGACAGATCAAAGGTGTGCTCTGCAAAAAAACCACCCCAATAACTGAGTTACATAAATATTTACGCTTTGAAAAGTGATTTTTTTTCAGGGCTCTTTTGAGAAATGCATCAGGCAATTTAGAATTGCTGGAGGGAGGAAAGAAACTAGTAGGATCTGAAATCAAAAGTACGAGAAGGTGCACCCTGGAAAAGCAGTATTTCAAGAGATGGCCAGAAATTGCTTTTACTTTTCTAGAAGCTTGAAGTTATATAAGGAAATTTCAAATACTGAACAATTCTTTGTCTGCAAATCAAATGAACTCTGAAAATAGGGTAAAGTCCACCAGCAGAGAGACAATGTGAGACCTCTCCTTCTAAGCAACTCCAACAACAGTGGTTCTGTCTTTGCTCTCCCTCTTTGCATATGCCAAGGCTTGCCTCCTGCAGCGGGGAGAGGGTCCCACATGGAGTGGGCTGAGCACCTTGGCTGATCTGGATTTGTCCCGAGAGCCCATTTACTCACTCCTATTGAAACAAAGAAGTGTTCGACCTTGCACAGCTGAGCGTTGCCGGTGGGTAGGCTGTTGCCTTGCAGACACACAGGGTTAGAGCCACTCTCATATCCATACTGGGGCTGGCTCACGGGCTATAAGCCCCAGCCACGTGCAGTTCTGCAGCCCCACTTGTGGCTAGATGGGGGGCTCGGGCAAACAGGTGCTCTACACCCACAGCATTTGCATGCCAGACCCTGCAAAGCATAAAATAAACGCTGGCTGTTGGTATGGACACCTCCTGTCTGTTTTTCAGAAGACAACATCACCCTGAGGAGTTTGAAGGACTGGGTAAGCTTCACCTTAAAAATGTCATTTGGCTCGGTTGCCGTAACTTGCTTCATATGGCGAGGTTGGGATCTGAAACAGCATCAGACAAGAGCCAGACAGGGAACTCTGTAAGAAAAATGGGATGAAGCTGATTCTGCCAAGAGGAGAGAAACTGCTCCAGCTCCCCTTCAGACAGCCCAGCTGCTCAGTGACCATTACCTCCTCTGGGGCCTGGGGTCCCCCCAGCCAACAAACACAACCTCATCCATCACCGTGTAGGTGGATGCTGTGGTATGGCCCTTCCTTATGGGAGGAAGGCCATGAAGAATCAGGCCACAAGCAAGAATTTGTCACCACAATTCTTGCTAGCCAGCTTCTTCCTCTCCAACGAGCATCAATAATGAAGTGCCAGCTTTACACGTCGACTCCGCCAACCTTGCATCAGCCTGTGCTGTCTTAATGTTCTGTAAATGCCGATTTTGACATTTAATAGACTGTAGCTCAGAGCTACAGTAAACTCAGACTGATCTGATAATGAACGACAAGCTTAATAATGTAACAAACTAGGAGCTTAAGTCAATTTCCAGGGTTTAATAAGGCTGCTAAGTAAGAAAGCATTATTTATGTATTACAGTGCTAATAGCTTAAAGTGATGGTGTGAACAGAGTGATGAGAAATGGGGTTGGCGAGGGTTTGTTTCTGGTGTTTTATGGGCATAAAGCTGCTTGCTAGTTTATTTCCAGTACAAAGAGGTGTTAGGTTTATTTTATACTTGCATAACTCAACTGACTTCAGAACAGAGGCTTTATGATTGCTGGTTCTGTCAGACATGTGCTCATTGTGGTGTGGGATCACCGGCTCGTGGAGAGATGTCAGCTGGAAGGGTCCTTTGGAGGTCATTCCCAGGACACACCTAGATCAGGTGGTTTGCCTTGTACAGTGAAGCTTTGCTTGTCTCAAAGGGAGGAGGTTCCCCACTACCTCTGGGCCCCTTCACACCTTCATTGGGAACCCTTTTTTCCTTACATCTAATCAGGATTTCCCACACTTCAGCTCGTATCTGCTGTATCTTGTCCTATTCTTTTGCACTTCCAAGAAGAGCTTGGCTTTTCTTCTGGTATGGCCCTCAGTGCCCCAAG
This sequence comes from Falco rusticolus, assembly GCF_015220075.1. Classification (NCBI taxonomy): domain Eukaryota; kingdom Metazoa; phylum Chordata; class Aves; order Falconiformes; family Falconidae; genus Falco; species Falco rusticolus. Next base: position 59,443,554 of record NC_051190.1, on the reverse strand, counting down.
AGTCATAACAAAGTGCAGCAGGAAAATCATTGCCTGGACCTGCTGGTGGCACTTTTGCTAATGCAACCCAGTATGCAAGAGGCCACCTTTGCTGCAGGGACATATTGCTGACTTGTCTTCAACTTGGTGTCCAGTAGGACACCTGTGCCCTTTTCTGTGGAGCTGCTTTCCAGCCTGCTAGTACCAAGGTTTTGCATGGAGGAATATTGTGGGCAATAAGTGAGAGGTGACCATGTCAATTGATATAGAAGACCTGTTCCCGTTTTATTTCAAGGTGAACACCTGGCTGCCAAAAATCTCAGATCTGAGCTTGAATTCAAACTTCTTACATGTTGCTTTGATTCTTCTGTAGCTTCACTGCTATGCACAGGTAAGGAGAGGGATCAGTGGTCAAGGTTGAGACGAGCACCCGAGATCAGGATATGCAGTAGTTGTTAGAAGTGCTTCCAAAAATATATACAGGTGTGTTTAATGAACACTTCTGGTACTTGAAAATAAAGTACTTGTTGTAATAAAATTCTTGGTGTATCCCAAGGAGGTGGAGAGATGAAAACTAAAATCAGAGTGTTCTTTTTTCCGGAGTGGAACACTGTTGGAACAGAAGAGAATAATAAATAATCTCTTAAAATGTGCTGCTAGATCCTGAAGGGCATTCGTTTGCAGAGCAAGACAGAATGAAACGGGAAGAGCAGAAAGAGCTTGGACTGTCTGGCAACTGACACGAAAAAAGAAACAGTGAATTAAACCAGCAATCTCAAATTAAAGACAGATAATATGACTGCTGGGACAAGGAATGTGACAAAGTCAGAACATCTGAAGGCCTCCACTTTCTCCAATAATTTTCGGTATCTTATTGGCATCACACTTCCTTATACACCTCCATAACAGACCCTAATACTTTTGGATCCACGATTCCACCTCAGCTACTGTTGCCTTTTGCAACAGTAATAAATGGGTTTTGCCACATAACCCATGTCTGAGGGGGGAACTTAAAATATCATTTGTAATTTCCAGAGTATCTACCAAATACCCTGAGCTGCATTGCAACAGAGCCAACAGGAATTCGACAGACCCTCCATAAAATGACATTAGAGCCTAGGAGATAGAATAGGCTGCAATCATACAGCAGACACACAGGCATCACGTTTCTCATAAGCATTATTAAAATTAAATTAGAAACAACACTTCAAAGATAACAGATCATACTTTGCTTTAGAATTATCTTGGTTCTCTGGGGCTTAATAATTTCCAGACAGAAAGTGTGTCAGCTCTACCAAGCTTTCTGGAGTTTGTCCTGTAGTGCCCAGGAGATACTTGTGGTCTGAGTCACTGACCACACGTTTGGGTCATAACCTCTTGCTGTTTTTCTTTCAGGCTCTGTCACAGCAAAATCAGCCAAGGGTGAGCAGCTGGGATCTTGTGAAACTTAACACAAATGGCCACACAGATATGCCTGTGACCCCTCGTGAACCTGAGGTCAGCGGCTACACCAACACACGTGTTCGTGCTCATGCTTTAACCTCGGCCATCAAGAAGCCTCCTCGGCCAAGCAGAGTGTTTGGGCAACAGCAGTTTCTGCCTTCAGACAGCCTCTTCAAATAATGTAACATCTTGAATAGCAGAATTAAAAAAGCAGAAGGATGATTTAGAGCAATGCTCACCAGCTACACATCTCATGGCTCGGTCCAGAAAGAACTTCAGTTAGGGCTGATTGCAGATGTTGAAAAAGAGGCAGTAAAAAAAAAATATTTTTTTTTTTTTTTTTTTTACAAGAGAACCTTGGGGAAATTAAAACGAAAATGAAACTCCGAGGAGCTAAATTAAATAACTGTGAGACCGTTAAAGAGATAAAGGAAGTGTGTAGGAGGCATTTACAGAAGAATTTGGGGGATTGTTGAACACGGACAGGCAATAGGGTGTTACAGCACGGCCCTGAGTAGCAGGAGGGTGCATTGCAGCTCAGCACCCAGTGGTGGGTAAACACGCTGCCCCAGCTCAAGCCTGCCCTTGGGCTGAGGGCCACATCCAGGCACACACCTAAAGATCTGTCTCCAGGTGCAGGTAGCATGAATAATAGCTATTCCACAGGAGGGGGAATCCATAAGAAAGGATGCAGCTGCTGAAGAAGCAGAAGATGCAGAAGGACTCTCAGTGGGGTTCAGGTCCCCGTGGAGGTGTCCTTGTGGGGCCAGGGGGTTTGACTTCAGATAGTCCCACAAAAGCAGGCTCTGATCTCCTCAGCATCCTGGCTGGCGTGCTCCTCCTCATCCTCCCTATGACCGCCTGCCCTGGGAAAGCTGGAGGTGCTTGCAATAAACTATTATGATTTTTGTCTTTTCCTTTTAATGGAAGGTCATGAGTCAGCTCTTTGCAAACATTGGTGGTTTGATTGCCAACTGTCAATTAGACCCTGAACAGAAGGAAGTCTTAAAAAAGTTGCTTCAAAACCTCCTTTTTTCTATTTTATTTGATATTTCTGACAAAGTCCATTGTCAGTAACAGGCAAGCAAAATTCAGAAGTTGATTACATATATTTTTCATCCGTGGAAACAAGAAGATTATGGAATGGGGGAGGGGGAATGAAAAATAAATGACCATACAGGCTTGATTACACAACAGAACTAGAGGCACTATTGGTGCTGTCTTCTATGGGTAGCACTGGAGGTGAGGAAAACTGAGTCCTCTATCTCAACGACAAAGACATTTTCTAGCTCCAAGTTACATATCTAATAAGGTTTTTTTTTCCAGTCTCCAGTTTATTAGCCCTCTCTGCTCACTTGTGCCATGTTCATGCTGATGTAGCACTGCCTTTCCGCCTTCATCTCCCGCTTTATAACAGCCTGAAATTCTCTCAGTCATCTTTATTGTGTACAGTAGATGTAGGTTTTCCAGTTTGCCCTCTGGGCTCGAAGCATTAGTGAGATCAAAGCAATAAATCTCTCTCTTTTTTTTTTTTTTACAGTACGGAAACTAGCCTGAATTTTTTGATTTGGACCTCACTAATGGACTATTTCTCCTCAGTCCTTCCTCAGAGACAGAGGCTTGTGTCCGCTTGAACTGGAGGCCAAGACATCTCCAGTGATGGTGATGGAAATGTTTATGGACAAGTGTGGATGTCACCTCCTTGCCACCGATTGCCAGAGAGGGCTCAGCCACTTGGGTGCTGGTGGAGCAAACAACGAAGTGGTGCATGTCCTTGCTGGGTGTCCGTTGTCCCTGCTCACCTCCTCTGCTTTTGTTCACTGGTAGGGCACAGTGGCTGTCGCTTGGGCATGAAACAGCTCCTTCAAAATGGTTTGTGTTTCGCTTTTTCTGTCTTTTCCAAAATTGAAGTCACTGCATTACTGTACCTCTTGTTTCATACAGGTTTTCACTCGAGCCAGGTGTTACAGGTTTTCAGGAGTGTTATTTATGCCTGTTCTAGGTTTATGAGAGGACAGTGTGGGTTTTGGTCTCCTTCAGAGGTTTATGAGCCTTTCCTACAGGTCGCATTCACCCATCTCCCATCCAGCTGTGCTCTTGTGCTGGAAGCCCTTGTCCTCCCTCCTGCTGCAGAGAGAGTCACTTGCACTAATCTTACTGTATAAGCTCATGCCTAATTCCTTTTTTGCACCCCAGCTGATAAATACTGTAATAGCCTGAAATGATTTATTAATCAAGCTTTATCACTTGAAGTAAGAAGCTTAGCTGGTGCACATGCAGGCTGCGCTGTGCAGGCGGGGATGCTGTCCTTCATGCAGATGTCTCAAGATGTGCTCAGAAAATGCATGCATTGTTTGTGGGTATTTGATCAAATCAGGTTTTATTTACTTATTCTCACCTGGTTCTTATCACTGCTTCCGTGTGAAACTGAAATCACAGGTAGCATCTGTCATGCTGTTAAATTTGGCTTGTAAGTGAAGTGTAGTTTTGGAGGGGGGACATACGAAAAATGATTAAATGCCTTGCTTGCCTGCTGGAGAGTTTTCTCCTCTCACAGCACGGCCAGACTAAAACTTCAGAGCATTTGAGGGCAGTAAGAAGAAGCAGCAGCTGAGGAAGGAAAGGGAAGCACAGTGACTGTGGCTTCCCAGGCTGGATTCCTACCCCATCAATGAAGGGCTGCCCTTGTGGGGTGACTCCATCTCTGCTTGGTGAGGCTCCTGTCTCCTTGTGGACCAGCAGCTGGCTCTTCTGTGGCCAAGCAGGAATTTTGGAGAAGACCTGCAGGAGAAGGCTGAGATGTGGTAATTTTAGACAGCGACTCTTGTTTCCCTGTACAGCCAGTGGAAAGGAGGAGATGTTTCCAGAGGGAGACTTGTGTGAGTAGTTCAACACCATCCCACGCTATGGTGGGTGCCCATCTCTCTCCGCAGCCCCTAAGGGAGGCTGGCTTAGAGAGGGGTATCTTGGTTTTAGGTGCCTCCATGAGCACCTGACCCCTACCTTGCATGCCAGTGTTGATGAAAGGTGGGGAAGAAATGCAGCAGTGTTTGGGGTGGGACAGAGCTGTTGTCCGAACGTGGCTTTTTTCCATTTCCGAAGCCAGTGATTTTATTTCCAGAGCCGTTACTGTATTCCCATGGAGGTGCTTGGACATATCAGAGATGGGTGAAGTGTGCCGTGGAGCGATGTGCTTGGGCTCTCTTTTCAGCAGCTGCAAAGCTGTACTTCCCTGAAGTCCGTGCCCTTTGCCCACCTACTCCAACTCTGATGCTTCTCCCATTCTGCATAGTTATGTTCCTTTTCTCCCGATAAATATTTCTGAACATCTTGCTCACATTTCATTGATTAGAATTTCCCCTCCTTCCCTCTCATCTTGCAAGAGCACAGGCACCTCTGGGGGAACCGACTGCCTCGCTGTTCCATCCCCCGTCAATACACGTAGCTTTGCTGCTTGACCTTTAAGCCATCCCCTCTCCCGGTTACCTTCACCCTTCTGCATCTGCCGCCGGGCTGGAGATGGAGCAGCTGAATGCTCCGATAGCGGCGCAGGCACCTGGAGGGACCCCGGGGAGCAAGCCCCTGTTCGCCAGGGAGGATGAAGGCAGGGTTTCTAGTACTGAGCAAGATACATAGGAATCAACAGCTGCTGGAGTTGATTAAATGCCAGCAGGAATGTATAATCAATCACAAAAGTGTTTTGACTCGATCTACTGGCCTACGGTAGCTGCCACACACTGCCTTTGGTAGCGAGGGCCAGAGCCCACCTGGTCGGTGCCCTCAGCACCCCCTGAGCCCCAAAGCCGGGGGTGTTTTGGCTGGTGATGCCTGAGCCCAGGGAGGGCAGCCTCCCATGGGGTGGTGGGCAGAGGTGGGGTGCAGAAGCAGTGCAGACCCAACGTGGGCTTTGTCCATCCCTCCTCCATGATGTACCTTCTGCTCTTTTGGGGTGAGAGGAAAAAGACTGGTTGGAAAGACAGAAAATGCCTAAAAAAGATTATCTGCCACCCGCAGAGGTAAGGCAAGGGACCCAAGCTATTAATCCTGCCAGGAAAAACCAGGAACTCCCCCAAGGAAATGGGAGAGTTTGTCCCTTATCCGGTTCCAGTTTTAGCATTTTGGCCATTCTTCAATAGAGCTCAGATAGTTTAAAAACTGTAATATTCAAAGTTGAGGCAACAGGACTAGACTATCCACCTTGTTTGTACACCTAAGACTTTTGAACATGAGCTATCCGCACTCTGCTGGCTGAATCCCGACTGGCTCACCAACTCATTTCCTTCTCTGCCTTCTTCCCAACACAGTGGTGTTCTTACTGAATTTATTTTAAAAGAACTGGTCACCCAGCAGAATGGCCTCTGACCCATTTTTTCCTCTGTTTTTTTTTTTTTTTTTTTTTTTTTTTTCCTGTGGGCTGAAGGAAACTTCTGGAGCTTTGAATTTTTGTCTTGCCCCCCGCCCCCCCCAGCTGCCTCAGAGCTGTACGTTGAGGATGGGTGGATGCAGCCTGCAGGTTCAACCAAGTCGTTGGGGGACTTTGCTGCCCTCAGCTCACATTGGACTCAAATTGGACGCATTGAAGAAAAGAAAATTTTCTGGAAGTTTTACACCTGTCTGGAACTTTTAAATCTTTCTGGACACATTCATACTGCCAAAAGTGTTTTCCCCTCTTCCAAATGGCATTTCCCTGTGTATGTTTCCCTATTGTATGTCCTTTCCAAATGACAGAGGAACCTACTGGTGCAGGAGTTGTTTGGTTTAGAGGGATGAAACCATTTTTCTGTAATGTAGAGGCAACTCTCAAGCCAGCACCACCAGAGGTGAAGCGCAGGTGCTGTGGGAGGTGCGCAGACTGTGCTTCTGTAAGGAATTAGGTCAAATCCAAACTCAAAATGCAGGTGTGATCGGGACGGAGGTGCTGGTCCCCTTCAGTGCGTAGCTCTGGGTGCACCTTCGCCACTGGGTGTGCACATAGCGGGCAGGGGGTGTTCAGGCTGTGGCAGGTCCCTTGGGGGGTCACACAGGAGCTGGGGACACATTAGCTCTGGCACCAGCTCTGAGCAGCTCCAGGAAGGGGTCATGCCTGGGCAGGAGATCACCATGCTAGAGCAAGCATCCTGAGCATGTTGACAAACTCTGTGGCATTTCAGAAAGTACCAGCACCTGGATTGCCGTTTCTTACTTATCTCTTTTGTTATTTTGTGGCACAGGGTGAGAGATGCTTTCATTAACAGCACAGGTTTCCACTAAGCCACATGACTTTTGGTTTGCTTGTTACTCTCAAGCATGAAAATGCTCAATTAGAAAAGCAGAACCCAATGTAAATAGCCTCGTGTCTCTAATTAAAGTTGTTTTGATCAATTTTCTGCTGAGCATTTATTTTAAGGCACTTCTATCTTATTTTTTAGAGATAATAAAATGGGATTTTTACAAGTCATGAGCTGGTACTGGCTGCATTCATGCTGTTTTACTCCTTGTGGGGTAGCCCGCACCAGTTCCGTGGGAGAGATTCACAGAACTGACCATATAATTTAAAGTCTGCATTTTATTTCAGAGGAAAGGAAAAGCACGTAATTATATATCAAGGGACAGGTAGCACTCACAAATTTCATGCAGAGGTTAGAATGACCGTACTATTGACCTGTTTGTTCAGTAGGTGGTGTTGGGCTGGGACCCCTGAGCCTTCTTTCAGACACAAGTGCAGCACTCGCACTCAAGCTCTTATGCTGCTGTGTTGGCCCCAATGTCTAAATTTCCATTTCAAGATGCAACCAGAGCAGAAAAGAAATCACAAAAGCCAGAGAAGCCAAATCAGCCACACTTTCTTAAACACTAACATATAATCATTGGCAAAAAGCAGTGCAGTTGCCATATGTGATAATTTCGGGAAGCTGCTTATGAATTCTGATTGATGTTACGGCATTGTGAAATTGCTACATCTTTTTTTAATTCCTTTGCAAATGAGCACTGATGTGGCTGCCAAGGACAGTGTCTTGTTTGGACACCAGGAAGAGCTGCTGAGCACAACGGCTGGGGATTCACCTGGCCAGCACACAGGCTAACAAGGTCGGCTGAGGTCTCTCCCCTGCCTCCCCTGGCAGGGGTCTTCCCCAGAGGTGGGTGCAGACTGGTGGATAGAAAACTCTGTGTGAACATCTCAGGTACCCAGAGCAGCCATCACGTCTTGGTGTCGCTGCCTTTGAGTTTCCCACATCTCCACAGCTCTCCATTCACTGTGATCCTCTCCAGTGCCGCATCATTCCCTTGGCCTCAGGAACCTGGCCCGGGTGAACCATTCAAAAAACGTGTAGATGTGGTGCTTGGGGACATGGTTTAGTGGTGGACTTGGCAGTCATGGCAGAATGGTTGGACTTCATGATCTTAAAGGTCTTTTCCAGTCTAAATGAATCTATGACTTCTATGACTCCCGTAAGTTTGTTCAGCCCTTGGGAACTTGTGATGCCAGATGAGTGCCAAAAGGTGTTCCTGAAAAACCTGGGTGTGTAATCCATCCTCAGCCTCTGACTTTTCTGCAGTTGGCCTGTCCCTAGGTCTATGATGAACACAGAAGATGCAGAATAAGACCACAGCCTTGGGAGTATTTGGTCGTGGAGTTTCCACGCCAGTGCATCAGTATTTGAATCACTGATCTGTCTGTCCCTTTAAAGCAACCAACTCTACCCACCATGCTCTCATTGCTGCAAGACCCCTCTCTGTGCCTTGAAGCTCTCGGCGCTATGCCTTCACCGAGCACAGAGTTTTTCTCGCTACAGCTCAGCCATGGAGCATATTTGCAAATAACAGCTCTCATGAAAGCTGGCACCTCTCCTTTCCATCAGTGCTGGTGCCAGCCATCATGCTGGAAATGGCACTGAGGATCACAGGAGCGGTCGGTCCAGCATCGCTGGGCGAGAGCTCACAAGTCAGTTCATTACCGCCTTAATGCTCTCCTCTAATCTCTTACAGTGAGCGGCATCTCTGCCCCTGGTGGAACTAATGTCATTTTCATCCTTGTGGTCACTGTCAGCAGTCAAGCAAAAAATGTCAGTTTTAATTACAGCATTTATTTACACATATCTCTCCTGCTTTAAACAGGGAGATGGGACCCCCCCCCATCACACTGGGCTCATAGGCTTCTGTTAGAGGGACAGGTATAATTCTTGCCAAAAGGGTAAATCTCTTAGTAACACCTGCTTATGTTTCTTCTTGAAGCAAATAGCTGTAATCAATGACCTATTTAAAAAATGAGAAAATTAGATATTTATTTTTTTTTAATGATTTCAAGCTTGCTAAACAGGTGCTGTAGTAAATCTGGCGTGTCTCTAATATAGTGCTCTGGTAATCCCTGTTTGCTTTTTATTTCCACATGTATTGGTTGTTCTCTTTATGACCACAATAAATAAAATTGGTGAGAGAATAGCAAACCTCTTTGGAGAAAGCACTCTAAGAAGTATTAATCTGCATTACATTTCTGCTATTTAAAAGCCGGCTGTGATCCGAGATTCCAGCTGCTTGGTTTTCCCATGGACCCCTGAACAGCCATCCATTTACTTGTCAGCACTTGTTTCCATCTCTTCGTTCACCTGATACTTCTCTTTTTTTTCTACCCACTTTTCCTGGTGCTCCTAAGTGCCGTCAGTCAGCACCAATGAATTGTGGAGGATCTCACACCAGGTTTCTTGTTTTCTCTATGACTGGAGTGGCTGGTAGCGGCTGGTGGGGAAACCATTGACAAATTAACAGGTCCGTTCATTTTTTTGGCTTTATGCATTCCCTGACTGCTTGCTTCTGAACCTCTGACTAAGCAAAAAACTGTTCTGATTCAGAGAAAATCTAACTAGATCCATCCTGGTCCATTTTCTTGTATTAGCTTTAGCTTTAACATTGTATGGGATTGTAGAAGCTGAGAAAGTTGAATCATGGTTCTCTCTTGCACTGCTCATGGCTTTTAAAGGCCGTCTGATGAGCGCAGCGTGGAAAATGATCTGAGTACGGGATATGTCATCACACCCAAAGACAGACAGTCCCAGGCCTGGGGATCAGGCTGGTTACAGATGTTTATGCTGTATACATTTCTGTATACATCCTCAGCATGGAGGAAAGATCAGTATCCTGATTCAACTGCTTTTATTTTACACCTTGTAAAAATACTCACAGCACCTTGTATGAGATTGACACAATTTCTCAACTTTTCGAAGCACAAAGGAATTGAGTTTATTTGTGTAAGCCAGTTACACTGTTGGCTGATGTCCCGTGATCCCAAGCAGTGATTGTTTCCTTTCCTTCATCAGAAAATAGATGAGGAACATTTTCATTAACCAGAGAAACGAGAAACGTCCCACTAGATATGCTTCAGTCATGTGGTCCATCGAACCAGCCTGAAGGAGTCCTGTTGATTCAGTCTGCTGGAGCCTGGAGAATAACCTTGGGAATGTTTAAGAAGTGTCATGGGAGGAGATGCTTTTTAAACTGAATGGAGCCCATGGAGAGCAGGAAACCTGTTAGGGCTTGGATATGCTAAGAGTACGAGACACAGAAATGGTCTTCTCACTTTCCTGTTAGCACAGGCAATTTCTAGGTCTAAAACCTTCATCCTGCCTGGCTGTTTCCCTTGGAACAAAGTTCAACTTTACTGACAGTAAAAGCCTCAGGAACCAGGAGCATCATTTCATCAGGCTATGGGGACCATGTCCAATCTTTGGCAGTGCTGCTGGATTTCAAGGAGCCATCTCAATGTTGGTGATGACCATCCATGTCCGAGGGCTGGAATGTCTCTCTTTTCTCATTGCAAAGACTATCTCACCTTGAAACCGAGCACACTGTGATGGAGCCCCGCTAACAATTCTCATCACTCCTTCCAAGTGGAAAGTTCTCTTCCAGCATCATTTTCCCTGTTAATTGGATGACCTCTGCTACTCAGCATTGGGCTGCAATTCAGGAAAAGGTCAGGCCTTTTTCACGGCTGCTCTTTCCAATTAACTTTTTGGTGTACTTGGGCACGGGTCTACTGCCCTTCAAGTGCAGGAGATGTTCAGCATGCCATAAAGCTCGAAGGAGAGCAGGGGGCTAAACGATCCTCCTGGGAGGCACCTGACCTGACTGCTAACTCAAGTTGTACTTGACAGAACAAGAAATTCCCTCTCTCTGCCATAAAGACAGAGAGAGTGCCGCAGTGAACCAGCTCTGTGGGTAAAGGGAGGTTTTCTGTTATCAGCTGCAGATACATCGCTTCCCAGGTCTATTCCCTGCTTGGCCCAATCCATGCCTCTGATGTTGGAGTCACCATATTTTGTAGGACAGAGCACGGCATTCAGCATTTCCAAAATCAGCCTGTGAAGGCATAACCATTTGGACTGAAATCTCGTACATAATTTGTGACAACTGACATATTGGTTACCTATGACGTGCACAGGTGTTAGTCTGCTGCCTGCGTACCCTCACTTTCACCATTCTTTTCAAGCCTTTGGCCAGGTTTCAGCAAATTCTGCAGGTGAGAAGCTGCAAAGATAAGTGGGTTTGTCTGAATGTGGGGAAAATGCGTGGCCAGACAGAGGAGAAATGTGCATTGTGGACCTTTGCCAAAGGGAGGGCACAACAGGTGCTCAGGCCACATCAAGTGCCAGCTAACTCACACGGTAAAAAGCCCTTGTAAATGTGAATAAAACCCACTGAAGTGCAAAGTGCTTTGATTTAAGCTCACACTTTCTCTAAGGCCAGCAAATCAACTAGGGGATAAAACCCAAAAGGCATCAGGCTCTGGAAGCTCTGGTGCTCACCTTTACATGTCTCAGGTTCATGTTTACCCACCTAGGCACCCACCTCTGCCCAACCTGTGGCCAAGTTACCTCCTGTTTTGAAGGTTTGTGTGTTCCTAAGTGTTTAGTTGATGCCATACCAGGAGGAGACGAACCGCAAGCTTAATTTCTAAGGATCTGATTTGTCTGTTTTGGCACCTGAACCATGCACTTTCTGAAACCTGTACATCATTGAACAAGAACAGGTTTGGAGCATGTTTTTGCCAGTCCACTATACTTCCCATCCTTACTCCTTGGGGACCCTGAATTAGTGGGTACTGCTGGTAGTTATAGCATGTCTCTCCCTGCCCAGTACCCTATGCACAGCAAAAGAATGATAAAGCTGCTGAAAGTGGTAAGTGCTGTGGTGGTGCATCCACTGATGGCAGCTGAAGCTCTGAGACACAGATAAGAGGGTTGTGGACACGTCCCTGAGTATGGGAGCAGTTTGCACTGGGAGCAGGTGTGATGGCATGGGCTGTGCCAAATGCCTGGGACATGCACTGTACCTGGCTTAGCTCCATCTCACTCATCATCACTCCCCTTCTCCCTGCATGATGGCCTGACCAGCTCCTTGCACTCTGCTCCTTGTACCCTTGCAACGGACTCCTTGCACCCTATTTGCTACCATGTGCACAGATCAGCAGGAAAAAATTATTTCTGCAATGTCCCTTCAGCACAGAGGAGATGGAAACAAGATTTTAGGGTCCAACAACTGAGCAAGAGCTGCCAAGCCTGGAAATCCAGCACGGGCATTGCCTGCCCTGTGAGTGCCTGACTCTCCAGCCTTTGGAGACCTTTTGGGTAGCTTGGTGTTGCACTGTCAGCACTGTGTCCATGTCCATTCTTTTGCTGATCACCTTGTGCCACTCCCCAGGTCCCCCCAACTTTGGGCAGTGGGGTTTCTGCCATGCAGAACCAGCCAGTATTCTGCCAGTCCCACTCTGCTACAGCCCAGAGTATTTGACTGTCTCACTGGCAAGAAATACCTATTCACATCGGAACACCAGCACAGCAAAAGCATTAAGACGTAACTGCCTGCCAATTGCCTGGTAAAATTTTCATTTCAGAAGCACCTAATAATAAATGGGAATTCTGGAACTTGAAGTCAATGGGGATCCATAGCTAAAGATTGCCTTTATCACTAGGGCATCTGTCATTGCTTAATTGAGATGCAAATCATAGCTGTCTCCATGGCAGTGAAGTCACTTTTTCGTGTTGATGAGATACAAACATAGCTGGATGTGCCCAGCTGAACTAGCTATAACCTAAGGAAAAAATGTCAGGGCTGGCTACAGCTCCGGCAGTGCTCAGCCAGATCCTGCCCTCATCTACCCCTCCAGCAAACAAACTCTCTGAGCACGGCGAGGTCCCAGCACTTGCACTGATGATGAGAGACCAAGGTAAGGGCTTAAGAAGGTGCAGTCAGTCAAGAAAAATGGGCTGAAGTGAACTGGTTACCACTCACCCATGGCTGAGATCCCACCAGCATCACCTGGTTTGCTGACAGGAGTACCTGTTCCCAGCCAGGGCAGCAGCTCTGCAGAGCCACAGACATGGGCACATCATTGTGGGTGGTTAAAGCCACCTTACCCAGCTTGCAGGGAGCAAAAGGACATTAATTATGGGTGAGTGAAATAACTACACGAACCATAAAGAAGTTTATGAGACATGCCTTCAGGAAGGATGCAGCAGTGAAGAGCATTTTCTGCCCTCCTGCTGCCATTTGCCAGGTTTGCAATGCAAAAAAGCCAGTTGCCTAAATCTCTTCTATCATACTCGTTTGCCAGCCGGGACATGTGCCGAGCTTTTGTATAGCCAGAGTGGACACAAAGTGGATGAAACACAAACACTCAGGCAAAAGGACTGGAGCTGCTGGCACTGGTGACTGCAATTTGTGCCTCTGTGTGTCAGACCTCACCTCAGTCCCTGGGGCTAGGCTTGTCTGGGTACAGAAATCCCCACAACCACAGCCACAAAAAACTGATGAAGATGGGGCTCTTTTGAACATCCAGGATTCACAAGAATCTTTTTTTAAGCCTATGACTTCTTCAAGCCTATCCCCTGTCAAGCTGGGTTCTGTGCGTGGTTTTTGTTAGCATTTGACGTGGCCATTGCTGGTAGCCACATGAATCCAACTCAGTGCACAGCTCCAGGGATCCTGCTGCTGCCTCTTGCGAGACTTTGGAGACCTCTTTGGCTGTCCTGCCTCACCCTCCTCCTGCCTCAGCACCCAGGGATAATAATAGTAACCTGGCCAGAGACACTGGCTCCTGTCCCAGCATGTGGAAATCTTGGTAGCAAGTCACCCTGTTGCTTTGGTGTGAGCTCTGCTGCAAGAAATGAAGCAGACTTTCCTGCACAGACAAAGCCAATGGCCATCCATGCACTTGCAACATGTAGATGAGTGTTGTAGCCACCTCATGCAGGTGTGTGTGTGCAAAGCTGCTTTGTAACCACCCAGCTTGTATCCTCCCTTCAAGCGAATCAGCTTTTTCAACAGGAATAAAGTACATCCAGAGTGAGGGGTCAGCCCCACCTGGACTGCAGCAGGAGCATGGCTGTTGGCTCTAAACTTGGGGAAAAAAAAAAGCTGGTTTGGTTCCCAAGGCAACGTCTTGAAGCAATGAAGAAAGAATAATTTAAAAATCAGCCACCTTGAGGCAATTGTTGCAGCAGGGTAAATACCCCCTGGCAGCAACAGAGTAGCTAATTGCTCCAGTTTGGGATTCATGTGATCATTCATTAGCTCTCTAGTAACAATTTGCTCTGCACTGGTGTGAAACCCTCCATCTCCTCTCCCAGGCAACACCGCAAGTATCAAATCTGGCCTGAGAGCACTGGCAAGGAGGATGCTGAGCTCTGGGAGACACCTGTGGGGAAACTGAGGCACCGGAGGGCTCAAGGCTGTGCTGGAGCCCAGCAGAGCATCCTCTGCACTGCATCTCTGCGATTCCACCCTCTGCAGTTTCCCATGCCCTACCCAGCTTTTCCTGAAGAGCCTTAAATCAGAAGAAAGGAGGAGGGTTTTCATGCTGTTAATCACAGTTGTTCCCACCTCTTTAAGCTCCTGCAGCCCCCTATGTCTTTACTGGTAGAAAAAATGGTAGGCTTAACTTAGGAAAACCATAAAAAAGAGGCTGGGAGAGGATGTTTAGCACGCTGCCTTATTTTTAAATGGAGGCTGTTACGAGATCCTCATACACTCCTGTCTGCTTCTCCATCGCTCTCTGAAGGCAGGTAGGTCAAGCAGCACGTTAGATGCCGCACTGCAGCGTGCTGCATTGGGCTGAATGGGAGAGCCAGGGAAAGAGAGACTGACTGCGTGGGGAGGACTCCTGGTGGGCTTGGGCTGCCGTGGGGTGCCCCACAGCTGCCACTCCCAGAGGTGTTGGACTCGGTGGGGTCTGCGGGGATCAGTCAGTCTGATGTGCTCATCCCAAGTGCAATGTCGGTGTGCTGGACACCGAATCAGTCCCCTAAAATAAGGAAAGATGAATTCCTTCCAAAGGGACCAATCACTGTAGAAAATGAAAACAGACCAAACCAAACCGAACCAACCCAAAAAATCCAGAAACCAGAGAGACAATAAATACAACTGAATTCTTCAGTTCGTGTCAGAAGCCTCTTCCTGCAAACGTGTATTTTGGCAGTGGAGAATATTTAGTGCATATGTATCAGCACTCTGGTGAGGTCCATGGGACAGTGCTTTAACAAGACTCTGTGAGTTGGCTTCAATGAAAGATTTTTGTAAGACACTTTAAAAATTCAGCATTTGTGTGCTCTTCCATTCTGCATATACATACAGGCAGAGAGCTCTCTGGCTTCCCAAAGACACAGAAAACGAGCCCTTTGCAGCATGCTGGCAAATCCAGTAAATGAGGGAAGGCTGCAATCCCCTGCCCTCGGGCAGACCCCACTGCCCTCTTAGATGGGCAGAGGCACACGTGTCAGTCCATCTGACTGAAAACTGCCCACCACACCTTCACAGGTTAAATAGTGAAGCCTTTGGTTCTTAGCCTGAATTTCACTTTTTCCGTTGGCTCAGGTTAATTCTGTACTCTCTGGAAGCATCTGTTCTGGAGAAAGCTGTGCCTTCCCTTCCCTTCACAGCATTTCCCACACCAAGTAAAGCAGCACACAAGGTAACAGAACTGCTACACGCAAAAAAAAAAACCAAAACAAACCCAAACCACCAAGGGTATGTGTTTGGCATTTGCACTGATCTGTTGGTGTGCCAGCTATTCCAAAAGGATCAGGAGACCTTTCCCACTTTCACCAAACTGGAAGGTTGCCTCGGTGCCTTTGTTACAGGCGTCTTTCTCAGCTTGAGAACCGACAAGCAGCTGGTGACCGGCACCATCCTTTTCTCCTCCTCCTTTTCTTGCCCCCAAACCTTGCAAGTCTGCCCCAAGTTTGTGGGTGGTTCACCCAGATATATCTGAACACGCACAACTACAGTTGTCGTTATGTCTTCATGTAGTTTAAAGGTAACTACAGGATTCACAGGGCTGTGAATTTTTCTCTCTGCAGTGTGGAGGTGGGAGAAGGTCCCCTTGCTGTGGTGCCTTGGTGGGCTCTCCTAGAGACACCCCATGCAGCTGGGCTCATGTGGGGCAGATGTTGTCCTCCAGCCCTTTCTCTGTCAGGGTGGTCACAGCTACTGGGTGGGAATGGCGAAGGGAAAACAGGGACCGCCGTGGTGGCCCGATGTGCACTGGCGATGTTGAGAGCAAAACTTCCTGGAGGGGATTCTGCTTCCTTCATCTTCAGGAGTGCCTGTGGAGGGTTTGTGGAGCCATCCCTTCACTGTCATGCTGCAAGGCAAACAGGACGGCAATTTTCTGTTCTCTCTCTCTTCCTACAAAGAAAGAGGCACTGGTGATCGGCATGCTTATTTACCTTCCCAGCCGCTGTTGCAAACTCTGCTGTTCCCACCCACGACCAAGGGCCCTGGCCATCATCTTCAGGGACATGCTGGCATGGCAGCCTGATGCCCATGGCACCAGCAAGGGGAGAGAGGCAGGACCTTCAAGCAGACAGGCATTACTGAGATCAGGAAACACATGTGGTCATTCATCTGCTGGCCTCGGCTTTCAGCAAGGAGCCACAATCACATCTTCACCAGGCCTGGGGGGAGCTGGGGAGCCCCTGGCACAAGCATGAGTAAGCCTTGGGACAGCCCTTGGGATGGCCTGGGACATGCATCCTGCACTTGGTGGAGATGGTACCAAGGCCTGGCTGCATCGCTGCAAACCTTGTGCTGCCCCCCCAGCTGGTCACTGCCACACGTGGTGCTCTGGGGGTTGGTCTCAGCGCTTTGCCGGGGGTCACCTGCAACCAAGGCAAAGACCAGCTGTCAGTTCTGGCCCAGGCGAGGGCTTTCCATCCATTCCCCTCCAACAGCCCCACCACACTCATTTTCTCTCCATTTCTGTCCTCCTCCACGATGATGACTTCCATGCCATCTTGGGGTGGCATCTTCACGCTCACCCACATGTACATGGAGATTTCACTTGTCTACTTGAAGGCAGCTTAAAAGCAACACTTGTTTGCTGCAGAGCTTTCTGCACTGATCTAACACAGCTATCCCCAGAGGGAGGATTTCTCTCCCCCAGAGTTACCCCAAACCTGGGTTCTTCACCCAGTATACAATAACATCCACACACCAAGTCAAGATACATGTTTATTGCCCATCTGTGCAGGGATGGGTGCTAGGTGGTAACCCACAAAGCTAGGACCCCTCTTCACACAGAGCAGAACTTTTTATACACTTTGAACAATTGTTTACAATTGTCGCATTTAATTCTTACCAGTTCTTACAAGTGCCATCTCCATTTAAAGGAGTTCTTTCTTTTCACTGAACAGTGTTTTGTGGGGAGGGGGCTCTCTTTGCTGGAGGGTGGATCTTTCAGTGTGATAATTAGGGTAGTTCACACCTAGTTGCAGTAATTTTCTGTTTAGTCTCATTAACCATTTGGTTCTCCTCCAGCTTATCTTGTGCCCCAGCTCGACCTATTTATGGTGTCTGTTCCTTCTCCTGAGGCCATGTTTTGCTAACTGCTTGTAAGGATTTAACCAACACCCTCTCTTTTTCAAATTCTTTCTTGTTTTTCACTATAGATATTTACTTTTTTTGGTTTTCCCTCCCTTTTCCTTTTTTAAAGTAAACAGTTCTCATACTACTGGAGCCAAAGCTTATGCTCCTGACCTGGGTAGCAGCAACAGAAAAAAGCCCTAATGAGAGAATTTCTTCCATCAAGCTCCCTGGATGCATCCATGCTGCAGAGAGCACATCCCACCGAAGTGGCTGCTGCCTCCACCTGGCTGGTGGCATTGCTCAGCGATGGTGGCACCCAGACCCTGATGGTAGGACCTTGCAATTGGCTTGCAGAATGGTTTATGAACCTCTTGTCTGCAGGATCAGCTTGAAATCTCTTAGCCGCGGGAATCCATCGTTTTATCAGCTGAACCACAGTGGCCACCACACAGGTCCACATGGCTGTGGCTCATCTGCTGTCCAGGCAGTGCTTTGAGCTCGGGAAGTTCATACCTCAGCCTGCTGTTACCCGAACAAATGATAGCGCTGCTTGGCTTAAATGATTCTTAGGTGGCCTGTCCTATACACATATGGTGCTCATGTCCTAGTGTGACCTTGTGCTGCACTTGCTGGAGTGCACCTGCATTGGAGGGCCGAGCCCGGCTCGTGCTGGTCGCAGCGGTGGCTTTTCTGGAGCTGTGCTCTGCTTTCCCTCTGCGTTAAATGCTTGGGAAAGCAGGGCACTCATCAGAAACCCAGCAAGATGGAGCACGCATTGCTGATGACGGGTTGCTGTTCTTCCTAATTAAAGCCAGGTTTTTGAAAAGGGCTACAGGCTCTACTTATTATACCTGTGCCTCCATCCCATCACTTTCCCGCTTTTCTTTGCCACTTCCAGCTGTTATATACCATCTATGTGATCTCTGTCCAGATTACTAATGAATGCCTTGTTAGAACAATAATTGGCTTCTTATTTAGTAGACTCATGATGATTATGCTGAAGTACATTATCAGCCATAGGGCATAATCTATTTTAAACTGCAGTATACAGGGACTGAGGTTTATGTTCCTTGATGTGATTTCTTTTCCTTTTGTAAAAGCAATTATACACATTTGACTATATATTGCTATTGTTGAAGCCTTTTACGCAAGAGTTAGTTGTACACAGAGCAATTTATAAATGGCAATTCAAAGAACAGGCAGCAATACAATGGGACCAGCAAGTGGGCTTAGCCAAAAAGAAAACTAAATACAGGAATTCAATGTGCTCCCAAGAAATTGTCTGCTTTCACTCTCATGATGGATTACATTATCAAGGGGTTGTATAATATTCAAGGAAATATCAATAACTGGTTGAGTTACTGCACGCCAACTGCCAGCAGTACAGCTTAGCAGCCTGCTGATGAAGTTCACGGCTGGGTTATGCTGACCTGGGGAATTTAAGCAACATTTGGGGACAGAGCTTGAAGAATAAATTTTTGCTTCTCCCTGCACGGATTGTTGCTCTTTGCAGTTATTGAGGTAGGTAAAAGCAGCTGAGCTGGGGGATGTCAGCTGCATTTGTGTCTCTGTAAGGTGTTTGTCTAATCCAATCTCAAATCCGAATGGCCCAGCAGGTAGGACTGGGGCATCAGCTCTCCTACCAGCTTCATTCATTAACACAAAGCATTCAAGACACTGAAAAGGTCATACTAAGTCAGAGCATTCACCACACCTGCTTTTGAAAAAGATGTGGGAAAGAGAGAATGGGCTTTCTTTAACTCTACAGGTTACTCGATTTCCAAAAGCAACTGGTGATCTGTGTGCCTTAATTTTTGGCTGCTAAACTAAAAACTCTTGAAAGGTGTTGTTTGATAAGAGGTGGAAAACATCAATTTTCAACAAACAGATTGCATGGATGTCTAAAAAGGAACCACCCAAAATATTTGGTGGCTCTAAATCTTAGGACTGAGAACAAAAGGCGCTTGGGCTTGAGTGTCCTGAGAACCCTGTCCTTGAGCCATTTTTATCCCAGTTTGCTCATCTTATCCGTGTACCTTTTTAGATTAAAAGTTAATAACATATACAGAATTTGCAAACATTTTTATTCTTACAAAAGTAAAAGAAAAAAAAAACCAGCAAGGCTGACCTTTCAGTTAGATGATGATGCTTGGTTTTGTTGTCATCTCTGTAATCATTACTTACTTCTGGCATGCTTCAGGTGCATTCCTTTGGTGTTCCCTTTCGGAAACTCCTGCTTCACTTGCTCTGTATTTCAGCTACCTTTGGCAAAATGCTTGAAAAGGGGACATACTCTATGATGTGCCAAGCTGGTAAGAAAAAGGCTTTCCCTAACAGAAATGTCTATGCTCATGTGGTCCTCAGGAGCTCTGCACAGGAGTTTTTGGATGTATGTGGACAGACTCCTTGTAGGCTGCAGCAGGTTCAACAGGTTTCAGAGGCATCAGGCGCTGCCCTTGTTCAGAAAACACACTCAGGATCTTCAAGGAAATGCACAGAGCCCTTAAATCCAAACCAGAGGGCATTCCCCGGCAGCAGGAGGGCAGGTGTCTGCCCAGCACAAACTGTCTGGGCCCATTCCCCCATCCAAAATAATCGGAGCTGGGTTAAACCAGATCATTTTGCAGGCATTTCAATTCCTATCAGAAAAGTTGGTCTAAGGGAAATTTTCCCCAAGCTCTTGTGGATTCAAGGTGGCATGGAGGATTTACTGTAACCTGCTTGGACAGTACCAGAACAAGGGGGTCCCAGGTTTGAACAGAGCCCTCAGTTGCTGCTGTGTGGCACATAAGTAAGATTAACATGGGGATTGAATTCCTTTACACAGGTTTAGCTTGTCTGCAAGTCTCCTGTAACAAAAACTAACATAAGTTTCCTGTTTTCTTTTGTAAAAGTTGTTTTAAACCTCCAGTTCCCTTCTAATTTCTCAGAACTGTGCAGACTTCATTATCTTTCCCAAGGCACTGGGAATTAGGATTTCCCCATGCTTACTGCAAATGCCAATTACTAGTGCCCCCCCACCCCAAAAGCCGACTGTGTTCCCTTGAAAGCGCCATTCCTAGGAGCTATTTGTTTCGAATGAAGAAATGCTGCAATAAGGGTAATTAAATTGCAATGGAACTGAATATATACAACTGGTGGCAGGAAAGAAGAAGAATGTGAGCCTTAATTATACCTGACAGGGGCATGTGTCAGCACACCCAAGCAGATCGTATATATTTTTCACTTGCGTAATATGAATGAGATGCAGAATTTTGATTAGTTTCAGTGGCTTTCAGCAAGTCTGGATAATGAATGTTACAAATGCTTGTGAGTGTGATTTTTTTGGTGCGTTTTTGGTTTTTTCCCCAGGGAAGGAGAGTCTTGCAGGTGAAGCATCTGTGTATTTCTATTGAGAGCTAGGGTTGGCTCCTGGCTCCTCTGCAGACTTCTTGTAACTTTGCTTTCTTCTGCATGCTGAGGTAAGAGGGAGAGACCCTTGGCTGATCGTGGAGTTTAAATCCCCCCCAAATAGCAGCTGTGCACCTGGAGGGCACTGTCCTCTAATAAGACCTTGTTACCCAGCTTGTCCTTTCCAGTCCAAAGGGAAAACTGGGGATGACACTGTGTAGACTTGGACTCTCCTGAGCACCTCTTGGCTTGCCAGCAGCAGATGAAGTTGCTTGCCAAGATGTGGAGGAGGAGGAGAAGCAGCGCAGAGCTGGCCAGGCTCACCAGGGAAGGGGCTCAAAGCAGGACCGAGGCTTGGGACCCTGGGCCATGGTGCCTAGCGCCCAGATCCAGGGCACCCAAGGCCACCAGGCCGTCAGGTGGCTCTGCACACATGGTACTTGATGGGCTTCCCCCAAAGCAGTGCGAAGAGGAGGCATTTTGGGGGATGTGCAAGGACAGTTGTGTTTCCCACCTCCGCTGCAGAGACCCTTCCCCCCCAGTCCAGCCGAGGGATGTTAGACCCAGTCCCTCCTGAGACTGAGACCACATTTCCCATTTTCATAGCTGCATTATGCTGAATTTTCTGATCAGCTAGTACTCCTCAATCATTTTCATGGGATGAGCTACACATTTATGTCAGAAGGCTGCATTTTTATTTGGTTCCCAAATACATTACCTTGCATGTCGCACCAGTGAATTTTATCTCTCCTCTCTTACCTCAGTCCTCAGGATCATGTGCTTCTGTTATCTCTCGCCACTTCCATATTGACATTGCCTCTAAATTTTAGCTTTAGTAGATTTTGTCAGGCATTTTCTGTGCCCAAGCAATTAATAAAAATATCGGTCTCAAGAGTGTTTCTTGGGGAACTCCTAATAATTTCCCTCCAGCCTGATCCTCACCTTTGCAGCAGTTTGTGTTTCCATCTCCCCTTCACCCAGCAGCACACCCAGTTTGCAGTTCATTTAGGATCCCCCCTTCCCATATCAGCTAATCTCGGGGATGGTATTTAATCAAATGCTCTCTTCAAGCCAGCGTGGCTGAGCCCTACTGCACTCTCTCTATCTATAAAGCCAATTATGTTCCTGAGCTAACTTTGGTGAGTCCATACCACTTGTTATATCGTTTGTCTCCATTGTACTTTTCTTCAAAATCTGATCTTAAATCTTACATGTTTTTGAGGTCAAGCATAACAGCATTTTACTCCTTCCCTTTCATTTTTCCCTTTTAAACTTGCTGTTCTCCAGCCATATGATGCCATTCCTAGCTGGGTGGATTAGCTTAAAGTGCTTGTTGCTGTCCAGAGGTGCTAGGTGGGACTCGGGAAGGGAAGCGGGTCCTTCCAGCTGCTGGATGTGAAATTTCTGGAGTTTAAGGTCAGCCCAACTCTGTGCTCCTGCTCATGCTTCCATCCTCCTTGTTCTGGCCCGTGGGTAGCATCAGCACTACCTTACTGAAAATGGGGCTCGAGGTAAGCGTCTGCTGTGCAGTTTTGCTTCCGTGCCTCTTGTTGCCTGTTTCTCTGTGTTTGTGTCCATGTATGTGCCACCAGAACATTTTTCTGCTAGCTTTAATGTTTGTAACAAGGTGTACTGGGTCTGGCTGAGCCCCGCAGCAGCCCTCACAGCGCTGTGCTTGTACTGCTGGCTAGAAGGGTGGTGATCACACAACAGTTTTGGCTGCTGCTGAGCAGCGCTCGCGCAGCATCAGGGCTGTCTCTCCAACCTTCCCCCCCACACACACCAGTAGGCTGCGGGTGGGCAAGATCCTGGGAGGGGACACAGCCAGGACAGCTGACCCAAACTGACCAAAGGGATATTCCATACCATATGATGTCTGCTCAGATAGAAAAGCTAAGAGAAAGGAGGAGGAAGGGGGGGGGCATTCTTTTTTTATGACATTTGTCTTCCGGAGCAACCACTACGCATCCTGAAGCCCTGCTTCCCAGGAAGAACCTGAATATCACCTGCTGATGGGAAATAGAGAATAACATCTTTTGTTTTCCTTCACTTTCATGTGCACAACTTTTGCTACAGCTTCATTAAACAGCCTTTATCTTGACCTGCAAGGGTTTTTTTTCATCTTATTTTCTCCTGCCCTGTTCTTCTGAGAAGAGGAGTGATAGAGTAGCTTGGTGGGCACCTGGTGTCCAGCCAAGGTCAACCCACCACGCAAAGCCTGGCTAAACTTGACTGCTTTAATCACTACAGCTCTTCACTTTAAAGATACAGCTTTCTTCTCCCAAAACTCCTTTATACTACTCCTTGTGGTCTCTCTGGTTGTTTCCATTGCTACTCTTGAGGTGCCTGAAGCTCTTTCCTACAGACATTTCCCTTGGCTGGAGGGACAGATTGCCAACTGTCCTACCATACAGGGCAAGGACATCTGAAGCCTTCACCACATTCAAGTCCTCTCAGATACTCCTTCTGCCTCTATGAAGAAACAACCCATCCTAACACATCAGAGATGTATTGAAATAATGAAGTTCAGTTGCAATCTTCTTTTGTCTTTTCCCTCCTTTTAATTATATCAACCTATATTTAGAGATGTCCAATGCGTTATTTAAGTTTCCATCTCATCACTGGTGGCTGTGCTCTTCTTCCTTTTCTCTGTTACAATGCTCTCCCCAACTTCCCTGACATGTTTGAGATACCTTCTGACTCTAGTACAAGAGCCTCAGGTAACAATAGTCTGATGCCACAAGAAACATCACTTCTAGAGGACAAAATCTTTATTACAATGTCATCTTTTCTAACTAATGCCTTCTAAGGATAATTGAAACTAGGTCAGCCCAGTTTTTCTAATCGTGTTCTCATAATTTTTATGCTTTTACCTTGGGAAAGCATAAAATCCAACTATAAAAAGTTGAATTCTCAAACGTTGACATTGGAAATCTAGCCTGAAAAAAATCCCTATATGCCCACAATAAATTTAGGAGTACTCTTGTGCCACTGTGACCCCTTGGAGGAAAGCAAGAAGAAAATGCGTGCCTATGCTTTACATTTTGTTTAGCCCAATCTGTTAATATGCTGAACTGTCTAAAGATGTCCCAAATATGTGGTAGATTGTTCATAAGGGAGTATGGAAAATTGTCTATAAGGATGTCCAGAAAAGTGGTGGTTCTCCAGCTAATATTGGAAGATTGAGTACGATTCAGGTCAGAAATTGAGACCTATATTCAGTTGCCTACATGTCCATATTTGTTTGTGAGAATAGTGTCTAAGCTCCCATTGTAGTCAATGGAAACCGCGTCAACAGATCCTGGAGAGCTATACAGCTTACACTGCGGTGGACAAGCAGGTCGGATTCAGGACCCTAACAGGGTTGTCTAAAAGTATTGGGGGAGCCCTAACATAGCCTGCCTGGCCTTCAGAGAGTGGTGAGACCCTCTCAGATCCTGTGCCACATCCACCTGCACCATCCCGGCCTCCCAGAAGCCTGAAATGGCACTAGATGCTTATACATCTAGAGAACCGAATCCCTTCTGTGCATTTGTTCAGCTGAGTCTCCCTGAAAATCTCCCAGATATGAAGTCTTTGGGTTTGCATTATCAGTGGATCAGCAGATGTTTGCAGCTGGAGCTAGCTGGGAAGTTTCTGATGGTACATGTCGATTTTGACATGTTTTGGCTGAAATGAAGGTGAGAAAAACAGAAGCAGTGCTGCTCCCTTGGCACCCAGGAGCTCTCAGGGTGCCCAGCTGTCAGGTGTAGGCAATCTCAGCAGGAGAACAAATGGGTATAAAATGACCACAAATACATTTAACCCAGAAATTAATCAGAAGTTTCTAATTATCAGAACAGTAATGTTCCCACAGCATTCCCACCGGAGCAGTGCCAAATGCTGCTGAGATAGATTGGTTTATTAAATTGATCTGAAGACAAGGTTGCTATGACACTGGGGGAAGGAGCTTCATGATGTGGGAAGCCTCTTCAATGTCTCTGAAAAGCGGATACATGGGACTTCTAGGCTTTAGTTTTTGCAGGGCGGTCTGGAGAGTCCCAGGGTAAAAAGAATTTCTTCCCTTCAAAACGGCAAAAATGGTTCGGCATTCCTTGGTTTGATTTTCATTGTTTAACTTAATCTGTTTTAGTAATTTATACCTAGATGGAAATTTTGAAAATGTATCTGCTTTATGAATCAAAAGAATAAATTGTCAGAAGTGACAATGGTTTTAGGTAGCAGGAACTCCAATATTTAACTCAGTCTAGCTGTGGCATTGCTGCCCTTTCTCTGCATCCAGTGCAACTTGCTGACAAAGCAATTGTTTGACTTGTTCTTATCTACCTGCTTGATACTTCTCTGCTCCAGTGAGTAAAACATGCTACTAAATACTAAAAATGCATAAATTAAATCAGTTATTTTTCTGGCTCGCAGAACTTGTGAGTCTTCCATGGTGTCTCATGAATCCTTGAGAAGGATTTGCACATCGTGGAAAGAACATTTTGAAGGGCACCATTTGCAAGGGGTTGTGCAGGCATTCTTTGATTTCAGTTTCTGGGAGTACATCTCATTCAGATAATAATGGAACTGAAGCTGAAAAAAAGGAAATTATGTTGTTGAACACATTCTATGGAAATTATGAATTCTACTGTCAATGGAAAGATATAAATAGCAAATGCTTCAATTACCTTCACTAAGATTTTTCTTAAATGAAGTTAACTGCAAATTTAATATTCTTTCCACATCTCGCCCATTATAGAGCTTTTTGAGCCCATTCCTGTCTGATTCCTGTGGTCCTATCATAGCTCACATCATTTTCCTCCTCGCAAGGCTCTTAAGAGGTAGCCAGCAACGTCTTCCCTGACCCTTTCACAGTAACAAGCACCAGGTATTTCAGTAAAATTTAGTAGCAAAAGGTGCTGTTTAATGGAGTCATTGCCTTCAGAAAAACTCCAGATAAGCAATAGTCCTGCATTGCATGTAGAAATAGGCTAAATATTTTTTCATATGAAGATACTGAACAAAAATTAAGGCGCTCAAACACAAATTCAATTAAAAATTATCTATGTCTCAGGGAAAGCAGAGGCCCCATATCTCTAACTTTCTCTGGTTGGGTTTTTTTTCTTCCTTTTTTGTTTTTATTTTTAATTTTTTTTCCCCCAGAACCCATCTACTATTTATGTAGTTTTCATGGCTCAGTCTTTCTCTCCTGGAGACCTGAAACCCTTTTGGAAGTGATAGCAGGTGTATCTTTAGAGATGACTTATGTCAGGTGTCCTACAAGGACCTTGAAGCTCCGGTGCCCTCCATGTAGTAGCTAGTTTAAACTCTGCTTCAAAGGTTTAAAAATTGAAGAAGAAAGGCTAAAAATTGTTTGAGGAACAGCTTGCAAAAGGTGTAAAAATAACAATATATGATAACATTTAAAAAAAATATTTTAGGACAGGAGGCCTGCCCAAGTGTGGTAAAGCCCATAGAAGACTGAGGTATAGAAGGAGAACTTAGGTAAGGCTATTGCAGAAAAAATGGATTAATTTTTTCATCTATGTTCCTCTTAATGCATCTTGGGGACCACCTTTACTTGGGGCTCATCACAGGCTTCATCTGAAACTGCTGGTAGAAACAACAACAGCAACATCCCAAGTGTTGGTAGAAAAGCTTATGGAAGAAATCTGCAAAGTGAAGGACCGGGTGATAGTCATCCAGGACCTCAGTGAGAAGCCAGGGATGGAACAGGTGAACTGCCACCAATGGTCTATTTCCCTCCTTAAATATACCTCATTATTAGAAAACTGAGAGCTGGTGAATTTAATACCAACTGTTACAAAGGTTACTAGGGAGGGCAATGCAATAGTTTAAAACCGTGTGGTGAAATTTAATAGAAACTCACAGTTCCTAGTCGCCCCATGCTTGACGTGCCCTGAAAGGCAGGTACATCACCTGTGCGTCTTCTTCAGAGCCACCTGCAGATCCCAGTCTTGATTCCAGGCAAAACCAGCTCAAGCCCCTCAATTTGTCGGCAATATCAGGGGCTTGGTGAAGCCTCCACCTGCCCAGCTCGCAGTGCCTGCCACCCCTCTGCCACCTGCTGCCGCAGCGTCCGCCCTGGCAGCCATCTGCCACCCTGCTGTCCCTCACCTTGCACGCAGACACCCTCAGCTTTGGATGCCGGGGAAGCACCAAGCCTGGGGGAATGTCACTCAGTTTTGGAAGCTGCAGCCAGAAGAAAATTTTCTGCAAAATATATTCTATTTGGTAAGTATAAATAAGCGACAGCATTTGTGACCAGCATAAATATTTCCAAGGAAATATTTTGGGGGCAGAAAAATCAAGAGATCATTTAGAAAAATGCTGATTAGCTTCAGAGTATTAGTGAAGCAGAAAATTGGCTTGGAACATGATTGTTAGCAGCTATCTTGAGAGCTTTATCCGTTTATATCACTATTTTCTTCACAAATGAGCCGAGGGATTAGCTTGCACTAAGCAGACTAAGGACATAACTTCCATTCAAGAAGAAGCAGAGGAATTTTTCAGTGTCTTAAAAATGGTTTTGTTAATGTTGCTGTTTCCAATTAACAGCTTCCTGGAACTGCACATGCCTGCCTGCTCCCCACAAATCTGTTCTCCCTAAGAAAAACTTGATCTCTGTTTTCCCAGTGGGAAATTTTACTTTAAGTGGTGGGATCTGCAGGAAGGATGTGTGAAAGACACCCCATTGCCACCAGGTTTGGTTTGACAGGTCTGTCTACACCCTTTTTTCACTCTGTATCCAGACACGGGTTACAAGTTTGCTGCCTTCCCTTCCACATGGCTCCAAGTACAACGTCTGTCACGTGGCGGCTGTGTACCCTGCGCGTGGCGATGTACAGCTGCCTGGGAGAGAGAGATGTGTGGGAATCCTGTTATATCTTTAGCCTTAGAGATGGTAATTTGCAATCACAGTAACATCCCAGCCAAGGAGCTTCACAACATGCATTTGGAAAGCAGCTGCGCTGTAGTTTGTGAAGATCACTCATCTCCTTTTAATTACTATCTCAAATCCTTGAGAACCTTTTGATAATTTTTTGTTTACAGTTGAAGACAGGAACACTTGGGCACATAGCCCTCTTTCAAGTAAACAGGTCACTAATTAAGTTTGCTTTGAGCCCAAATGCAAAGATTTACAGAGTCCTTCCAACCTGACAGGGCATTCTCATCACAAGCGTTACACACTCAGACCCAAAGCAAGCCATTGCAGTGCGCATGGTGCAGGGTGATGCTGGTACGTCAGGAAGGGAAGGCACGATGGGAAAGCTGAGAGCCTTTCTAGCTTCACCACCCATTTGCATACATCATCAAGTGTAAGCCTTGACTGTCACTTATTCTGTGCCTGTTTTCTTTGAAAACTGATGTTTTACAGAGTGGCCTGAACACTGTTGGGTTGAAATGACTTGGTCATCTAAAGCTTTCCCATGGAGACCAGTGGCTCCATGGCATGGCAGATACAGCACAGGTCCCACAGGAGTCCTGTGCCCTTCCAGAGCGGAGCTCAGGAAGGACACTGAGGGTGTTGCAAATGGTGCCTGTGCTGAGGCAGTGTACTGGGTCTTATGCATGAGAGATTTTCTGATGTGAATCATGTCACCATGTTATCAGCCTGCCAGCACCTGCATGGAGCAGTTTTCACCAGCTGACACAGTTCTATTCAGAAATTACCTGATTGCATCTTGGATGACCATAAATACAAAGCTGTATACGTGTCAAATGCTTTGCTGTCGTTTTCCTGTCTGAATCTTCATTCCTGCTCGGAACCTGCTGTACTCCTCTTTTCTTCATCTGTAGGGTGCATAAATTTAATTCATTTGTTGAATCACTAACTTTTTTCCCATTGACCTAGAAGCTTGAAGAGCCAGGAGATGATTGAATATCTGCATGCATGTAAAAAAGGCTGATAAGTAATCAGAGAGGTGTGTAAAATATGCAAGTAGCTTCTGAGAATAGCAGGGGGAGGCTCGCGGGCTGCCTTTTCACTGCAGGCTGAACTGTGAACTCCCGTTCTTCACATGCCTTGGTTTTCAGGATGCAAACAAAATTGCCATCTGCAAGCAGAACAGCCTTTATTGTTGTAGAGTCTGGGTTGAACAAGACCACAGTGCTGAGCTGTATGGGTCCAGCCAGTCATTCTGTACCATGTATTATTATATTTGTGGTCTTATATATATATATATATATATATATATATAAATATAATTTTATATATATATATATAATAATTTTTTAATATATATTATAGAATTGGCTGGGGTATGTCAGTGTTTCTCTGTGGATGGACCTTCTTAAGAAAGCTGGAGGGTAGCATATGAGAAGGAGCAAGGAGACAGGTGGCTTGCAATGTGCTGTGACAGATGTATTTACTGGAATTGGTTCCCGTTATGACACCCAGGGCAATAATTTCCACCTGAAAGCAGTAGAAAAATGAGCGTATTTGGGAGCCCTGTCAGACTGTTGATCCTAACAAATAGGAGAGAGAGGAGCTGTATGGTTTCTGCAGGAGGGATTAGGGGACATAAGAAGTACTAATGCTGCATTATGTTGTGTGGGATACAAATAGCTGTATTCATGGTCTAAGTATCCAAAAACTGTGAGAGGTGCAAAGTCAGATTAGACCACCCAGCCCAGCAACCTGTCTCCAACCAAGGCCAATTATGAACACCTCAGGAAGGGTGAAAGAACCATACATGCCGTAAGGCTTCCCTAGGACGCTGTCCTAGACTCCAGTTACTTATGGCTTGTGGAGCTGCTGGGTCAGAGATGATGACCTTAATGAACAGCGCTCACCATTTTTGAGATCACTGTCATAGAACCTCCCAGTTCTTTCCCTCCCTGGTTTAAGAGTCCTTGTCTATTCAGAAATTCTTTATGCAGAAACCTTAGTATGTATTTTATCATCCCATCACCCTTCTCTGTAATTCCTCCCTTTCTACAACATTAATTTTATGTGACACTAATTTTCAGCTAGAGTATCAGAACTGTGTTTGATGTGCTAGCGTAGCATGTTTTCTTTGTGTTCCCTGTTGCTTTTCTAACCATTCCCAACTTACCCTTTGCACCAAGGTGATGTTTCATATAACTATGTATTATAAACTTAGTCTTTTTCTCCTGATTGGTAATAGCTCACAGTCCATCATTACACAAGCAAAACTGGAATAGTTTTTCCAGTTGTATCACTTTTTATGTTTATCTACACGGATTTTATGTGTCACTTTATTGCTTGGACACCTAGTGGCACAAAGTGCTTTTGCAGTTTTTCACAGTTAACTCATATGTTAGCCTAAATTTGTCATCGTAGCTATTGACCTAGATTTCCTTCCTAAGATTTCATTCACAAATATTCAAAGCAGTTTAGTCTGGATGCAGCGGGTCTGATGATAAAGAAGAACACAGGTGGGTCCATTCATCACTTACATGGATACAAAGGTAAAATGAAAAGCCTCGAACTTTAAGACATGTAACTCACCTCTGACACTCTAGTTTTGTGCTTCGGCTTCAGTAACTTACGATGTGAATAAGATTCTTGTGATCAACATTGGCTTTTAGACAACAATATAAAAGAAAAGGGGCTTGAACCACGAGGCATGTCACACAATAAATCTTTACTTACACCAGAATTGTTCCAACAAACTCTGTGTGCAATTCACCTCCAGCAGAGAAGTGTTCCTGTCCACTTTTCTTGAGGTGCATCACAACAAATGTGTTTATTCTTGACACAACACATATCCCTCTCAGATTCCCTTAGATGTGTCCATTTTCCACCTAAAAACTGGTAGTTGTTCTTGTAAAGAAAAATTGCTTTCAGCAGATTTTTTTCTTGCAAATCTGTCTTAATCTATTGTTGTCCACAAAATAAACTACTTCAGCAGTACTCCCCTGACCTCCTAGATTGAATCCTCCAGTCTGTTCATGGCTGCCCCAATTCAATAGCTGTCATTTACTCCAGATGCATCTCCCTTGCTTGTTGTTGCACTGAGATGATGCACAGTCTTTTTTCCCCCACCTAATGGTTGGGAAAAGCTTTTTCTCTTCTGTCACGGCTTATATGATGCTCAGTATTTGCCCATCACTCCACTTTTCTAGGAAATGCAATATGATTCTTCCTTTCCTGTGCAGTATCTTCAGCCAGAGCACCAGGCATATCTGAGTCACGGCAGATCCATGATAAATTTTTTGTTTTCTCTGCTGTTGTTTGTGGGATGTGCACTACTGCTGCTGATAAATGTACGCTCTCCTCTCTAGATATGAGCAGTTTGACATTTGAACAATGAAGTATGCTCCCTTGGCCATTTCCTAAACAATTTCTTTGATGAAACTGTCAGGTCTTAGCCTCTGCTACCTCCAAGCAAACAGCAGCCTCATGCAATTTCCACAAGGCATTGTTCTCCTTCTTTTGAAATGCCTTTCTTTGCTCACCACCATACATCCCTTTTCTCATTAGAATAGACAAGTTCTATTATAATTTCTCATCCACTGTCCTTCCGTGCATAATGACAATTTTATGACAAGGCCCTATTTCACCCTGCTCACTCCAGTGGCTCGTCTCGTGGTTCTGAGATTGCTGGAACAGCTCCCTTGTCCTGCATGGTCAGAGCATGATCATGCGCTGTATTTCACTGCCTGAAGCCTGGCGTGTCCTGCTGATTACTCTTGACTGCGTATGGATGTCGGGTGTGTGCAGAGTTGGGCAGCAAAGGTCTAGAATGACCGTAACCCCTTATAACTGGCAAAACCAACGCGGGAGATGTGTGTCACGCACGCAACGCTATCAATAACTCTCATCAAAGTAGTGCCTCAGTCCTTTGAAAATGGTCTAGATTTTGCATCCTCAAAGCCCTTCTGCTGTGGGGAAGAGTGATCCCTCCATGAAAAGAACAGACACACAGCGATATTGGAGGCATCACACATGTAAGGGCTATGTGCAATACAGATGTGGGTGATAGGGCTCAAAGGTCTTCAAGAGAGTACAATATTTTTCCTGCTGCCCTGAAAGTGAATCAACTACACATGAAATCCTGGCAGCTCTTCCTAAAGCCCTCCAAAGGGGAAGGCTCCACTGCCTCCAGGCACACATCTCCCTGCAGCACTGCCCTTGCCACTGTCTGGTTCTTCCAGAGACACATAGAGCTGATTATTATTCCTTCTTGGTGTTTCAAGTTGCACTTGAAAATTGTGGCTGTTTTTTTGCAGTTGCACAGTTTTGTACAGTTTTCCAGCTAATGCCTTGCCAGTGCCTCTCTGTAAAGTGATGGCCACTGGCTGATGTGCACATGGCATCATTGTCATGATCAGGGTATCTGAGATCACTTCACGGCGCAGAAGTACTGAAGGCAGCACTCGGTGCTCTGGGTGGATGTTTTCTTCTTCCAGAAGCTCCTATTCTGTGAGCACCTAGCTGTCCAGTCTGCACAGTTCAGGGGCTCAGACTCAACCAAATCTTTCCTCTCCTTTCATGCCAGTTTACCTTTTTAAAGTTGTCTCTGGAAACTCATGGCGAAAATTCTGTGACCCTTCAAGTGATGACTATGAGTAGGAGTAGGCCAATGAAGTGCAACCAAAGATGATGAGAGCATCAGTAACTGCTGGTGCATTTCTTCAGGGGTTGGCAGGTGGGTATGTCTGCTCACCTTGGCTGCATTTGTACCCTTGGAAGATGCTTAAGTGTGGCAAATGCTTAAAAAAATGCAAACAAAACACACAACTGTGTGTGTGTAATTCTCCTTAGAAAGCCAAACACCCATCAGAGCAGATGAGTTGTGCTGTTGTCTCCATGGGGGCCAAGGCAGAAAGAGCTGTGCTCCTGTGCCATCTGAGGCCCCTGACTGCTTCTGTCTGGTTTTCTCTTCCCATTTCTCTTATTTATTTTGTTTAATATTGACAAGCTCTGCTACAGCACAAAGAGAGATAATAGAATTCCCCCACTGAGGGATAGGAATTCCTTGTGGTCCTCCCTAAAATTGCTTTCTCTTCCTAAGTGCCTGTGAGAAACATACGGAGGTGATTTACCTCCTAATACTTCATTTTGGTTTGGAGCTGTGGGCAGTGATAAAAGCAGGAGCCAGCTTTATGATAGCAGCACTTTTTCATTTGGGGATGTGCTGCTCTAATAAAAATGTCCCTCCTGCATGCAGTTTTAGCCTTTGTGATGCCATGTTTGCAAGGCGATCAGTCACGCCAGGTGGAAAGCAATAGTCCCACAAGTTTATTAAATTGTCCAATTTTGGGCTTAAGGCTGGTCTAGAGTGGGTTCAAAGCCCCACCAGAGGTGGTGGTGAGTCAAGGCATCCAGTGTGCAGAGATGGTTGGATGGACTCAGTGCTGCTTGAGAGATGGACAACGTCCTGGAAAGGGGGTCCCATCTGAAGGCCACCAACTGAGTATTTTGGTAGGTAGAGTTTCTCTGTCCTTCCCACTGCTATTAGCTGCTTTAAATATATTGAACAAGACATGAGAATGAATCTGCTTTCTGCTGTTAGGTCATCCCTCTGGATGGCAGCTCTCCTGTCCAACTAACAGCCAATGATTTACAGGGTGGGTGCCTCACAGGCCACCAAATCAATGACAATTTGGATCTGAAGATGAATAAGGGAACATACAGAATGTAGCTATGTGTGCTATAGCCCATGTCCTCAAAGCATCTCAGCACTGTGCAGTTTCTTCCCCAGGCTTTGGTGTACATGCCACTGGTACAGCCCAGCTGGCTGACATTTCACCCTGTGTGGAGCTGCCCTCTAGTCTTGCTCCATGGACAAGGAGCACTTCAGTATCTGTCATAACTGCACCTCCCATAGCGGATCAGCCCGCAGTGATGATGCGGGTAGATTTTCAATAAATGCTCCTCCAAGTTGGTTTAAGTAAGTGACTTACATTAACATGCCAGATGATTTTCAGACAAAAGCTCAATAAGCACAAGTTCCTTTTTATGCAGAAGATTTTAAGTGTATCTGCAATAAATTTATCTGGAGAGGTGCCTGTGTGTCTTAGCTTGGTCAGTCTGTGGCAGAGCTGGGAACTGAGCAGTCTTCAAAACCTGAGGCTAAGCGGTAAATGTGCATTCCTCTCTTCACAGGCAAGCGGCTTTCCTCCAGGCTGGAGGACGACTGGCTGGTTGGATCATACCGGCAATATTTTCAACAGAAGTGCCTTTAAACTCAGTTTAAAACTGCTTTCGGAAACACACCTCAAATGAAAATGCAGGCGAGGCTTCAGGAGATGTGAAGCTGTACGCATGTCCTGTGGATCCCTGGTGAGAAGCCCCACTGACCCCACCAGCAAGGGGATGAGCAGAAGACCCCCTCTCCAACCCCTCACTCCTACCACCGCACTCTTCCTTCTCGTGCTGCTTGACTTCATCACTCTGGGACGTTATTTTTAACTAACACTTTTAATGCTCCAACTTCGCAGGTTCCTGGTGTATAATTAGAAGTCCTGACATCCTTGTCTTCTTGCTCCCTGGTGTCACGGCCCTGCCGAGAGATGGGGAGAGGCTTTACTCCCTCTGTCGCAGCAGAACCGGCGGCAGGCTCTTTGTCAGGACGATACATCTGTCAGCCTCCCTGTAATTAGCTCCGAAGTTAACTGCTTGCCATCTCCCAGAGAGGCCAACACCTTCGTGTTTACTCCTCGCTGGAAAAATTCCTCCTGCAGCCACCTGAAAGTGTCTGCGAGGTGCCTGTGAACCGAGAAACGTGCAAATTCACAGGGATGTGCCGATCTTCCCTTAATATCCCTCAGTCTGACATCATGACATCTCCTAAATGAAGCCCAGCTTCGGCAGGGAAGGCGCTAAGCTGTGCTGCATTGCCGAGCCAAAGGGCAATTAATTTAGGAGAGTTTTCAAACAAAGTCACGGCACAAGGGTTGATTTTTGAAATCTGTGTCTTTCGCTTTTCTCCCTGTGGAACGAATTATCGCAATGTGTGCAGCTGTGAATAAAATGAAAAATAATTGGGGAGTAGGAGGAAGTTTAGCACAACAAACTGAGGCAAATTTTGGAGCAGAGCTGAACGCCAGGCGCTGCACAGCCCCGGTCTGGAGCCCTCGTTTTCTCTTCTGTTTTCTCCCCTTCTTTCTGGGAATGGA
This sequence comes from Falco rusticolus, assembly GCF_015220075.1. NCBI lineage: Eukaryota > Metazoa > Chordata > Aves > Falconiformes > Falconidae > Falco > Falco rusticolus. The sequence goes on along the minus strand of NC_051190.1, from coordinate 59,408,814 downwards.
ATTAGTCTAAGGGATGTAAAGGATGCTGGTACTCAGACTAGCATTTGTTTTACTTCTGCCGCCGATTGCAAGGGATTGTAAATAGTGAGTATAGTTTTTGAACATCCATAAGACTTCCACAAAGAGGCTTTAACTTTGTTTGGGTTTTTGTTTTTTTTTTTTTTTTAACATCTGTAGGACAAATTATTTACAGCAGTTATGACAGCCCAACTGAGCTCACTCCAGAGTTTAATGAAAATTTTACCACTGACTTCAGGGTAGCAGAACCAAGCCAGAAACAAGAGCCTTGTATCCAATGCGTATCGACGAGCAAAATTCCACTGACTTTGAAGTAACCTGGACTAGAATGTACGTTTTTATATTGTGGGTCTTAACAATGTCTACTCACATGATAATTTCTTTTTGTTGTTCTTAATAATTGCTTTTGTTGTTAGGTTTTGGGTTTTTTTTTAACCCAATATGACATTTCTTCCCCTCATTCCTCTAGTGTGTATAAACTACTTGTTACGATGCTGCTTGTGACAGGTGATAATGCTGTTTGGAGGGAATATAGTGCCTGAAAAACAGGTAATATAAGGAAGATAGTGAAGTCTGGGTTTGGAATTTAAGGTTTGGTGATGTTCCCTGTGTCCTCTGCATAGGAACAGGTCTCGGTTTGATGACGAGCACTCTCTGTGCCCAATGCCTTACAGGACCAGCACAGCCACTGGGTTACAAAGTTTATTCTTATTTTGCCCTTGGAATCCTAATGATTGTGAAAAAGCTTTCTTCAACATGTTTTTCTGAGCCTGGAGTGTTAAAAACTCTTTTTGGCTATAATCTGAGCTGTGCTGAGATTTCGGCAATGCTGGGAATCTGTGTGTGGAAGGACCTGCTATGCCATACATACAGCTCCTCTGAATTTTGAAATAATTTGAATTAATGAAAGCTTTGTGCATTTCTTGTAGTAATTTGGTTTTAAATTGACTTTCCACTGTGCTTTGGAACCCCAGTTTTCTATGTTTATTCGTAACAGGTTAGTGATTGAGAAGGTGGAGGTGTTGGATCACATTCACATGTGTGCGTACCTGAGAGGGAGGAAAATAGAGTTAGCTGTGGCTGGGTAAGTTGATCTGGGGGCAATTTATGGGCTCATTTGTAGCATATTTCCCAAGACCATCAGGAACATCAGCTTGTTAGAGAGTAATTTCTCTATTAAGTAACAAAATCTAAATAGATGTGAGCTATTTAGCAGTGATTCATTATCGATTGCCCCACTTTTCCAAGGCTGGCTTATACTTCTACACCTGCGATTCTTTTACTTTCCTCCATCTTGCAGAAATATCCTTGGTAAACTAATCATTTTGGGAGCTCTGACCACTGAAAGATCTTTGCAGCAGAGAAATGGTTCTATGAGCACAGCAGCAGCAGCAGCCTGGCTTTATAACCTGAAATGGCTCCTCTTCTATTTCTATTTATGCTTGGTAAACAACAGCCAAACTTTCAAGGGCTTTTAGAGATAATTACTATTATTACTAGAAAACACATCTGTCCTGCTGAAGGATTGATTAGTGCTTGGTTAGATTCCTGGGAATGTTCACTTTGTATTTTTAGAGGAAAGGTATGTATCAGGAGTATAAATTCTCCAAAAAGAGTGAATGAGTGTAGGGCAAGTTGGATAATAGATGATATCTGTATTTCGGGAAGCTTTTGGCAGGACTTTTCCCTAAAGTTCTTAAGGATGGTGCGTCAGCCAAAAGGGAAGGTCCTTTGGACAGGGCTGTTGGACGAACCTGCATACGTCTGGTGCCACCTCGATATCACAGGTGCAGTGGGTCTTGGTTTTACATGCAAGCAGAGCAGAAGTGGATGGTATGCTGTGTGTCAGGGCTCTGGTCACCTGCCTTGGGCCTCGTAATGTACTGGGCACACTGTCCTTGGGTGTAATAACTGTCTTAGCAGTGGGGAAAAGGTGATAGGAAGAAATGCTCAATTTTCATAGTAGAGGGACACTACTTGTGGGATCTCGTGCACGGGATCTGTGGGATCGGCACTGGGCCTTGTGCTGTTCAGAGAATGAATGTTTGGGAAAAAGGAAAACGAGGTGAAGCGACAGTGATGGCTGATGCCAAACCACTGGCATTGCACAGCACATCTCACCGTGCCCTCCTGAGAGCCCAGGCAGTGAAACAGCATCACCAAACAGATAGTAATGCATACGGGGGGAAATGATACAAAAATATGCACAGTAATGCATAAATAACATTGTTAAATAAAGCAGAGGAGTTGTCACACAGGCAGGAGGGAGCCTAACCTTGTCCCCATACCTCCTCTAGTGGTTCCTGGTGCACCCTGGCCCTGGCCCTTGGTGACTGGAAAATTGTACACTTGGACCCTGTTTTATTTGCTAGCACACAGCACAGATCAAGGTGTCTGGATGGGCTTTCATCTCTTTCATCTCCTTCATCTCCTCCAATTTAAGATTGCTTTCCCTCAAAGCATAGGATTATATTCTACCTTTCATGTACTCTTACCAGGCAAAATTCAGTCCTGCCCTGAGCAAATCTATATCGGGAGAGTCTAACTACAATTTTCAAGAGGACCTGGGTAATTTTGGAGACTAGTTCAGATCCTGTCTTCTGTGCTTTTACCTTTGCAGTGCAGATGATCTTCATATATAAGTAAAAAGAGTCAATACTCTTTACACCACTACTCAACAAACCCAAAAGCTCTGAATTTCAGAAGAATCCTTTGTGGCTGGCATGTCTTTGTTCATAATAAATGTGCCAAGAAATTCTGTATTATCTTGAAGTTTTGCCTTCCACTTGCATGATTCCATTGATTTCAAGACTGCGAAAGGAAGGGAAGAAAAAATATATCAAGCTAATTCTTGAAAAAATGCACTGAATATTCCTAGGCAGAAGCCAGCTCAACAAAGCTGTGCCTGCAGTGCTATCAATACTGAAATCTTGTTTTAAAAGAGGATTTTTTGTTTGTTAAAAGAAAAAGATATAACAGGAAGTACACAAAGAAAGCTAAAAACATTGGTGAGCTGAAGGTTTTCTGTGTGCCTTTGGGAACATGGCACTGAGAGGGTCCTGACCTTTATTTCAGTGGAATTTGGGCAATCCAGATATATATAGCCTCTAAGAGATGGTACACAAATGACGGTGCATTAACTTAACACATATCACATAGGTTAAAAAACACGGTCCTTTCAGACAGAAAGGCCAAATAAGCCAAATGTTAATTAAGTGGACCTTTAATTTGCTTTTTAGTCTTTTTTCAAAGGAGCAAAGAAACAGGAGGGACCACCAGGTGGAAGATACCCTGAATTTGGGGATGGGTTTTCTTTTCCCACTTCCACCTGGCTTATTCCCTTCCCATATTAATTCTAAAGCTAGAAAAATGCTGCAGAGGCAAAGACTTGAACATACATGTGTGGTTATAAAGCAGGTTGCATTATTACCTTTTTGCATGGTTATTCCAGGCAGTGACTGAACTCACAGGAATGCTCTTGAATATAGAGTATTTCAGAGTAAACAGGAAAATAGTTGTAAATAGCTGGCTTAAATGAATATGTGTAACAATTTCCACGGAAACCCCAATTTCTCTTTGGCCATGACAAGACTGGTCACTGCTGCTCAAGGATTAGGGCGAGGAGAAAAGTTTTCCACCTGCAAATGAGTCAGGGCAGGAGGGGCAGTAGATGGGGACTGGCTCTAGGCCTGAGCTCTCCAGGCAGTGACCCGTGAATCTGGTCCGTGGAGACATGGCGAGAGGGCTTTATGGGTGCTTTACAGGCTGTCCTCTCAATGAACAACATCTTTAGGTTTGGAAGCCCAGAGTGGCTTTCCATAGTATAACCAACACCCTGGAAAACCTTGCTCCAAAGGACAGAGCTGTCACAGGGTTTCTCCACGCTCCAGACAATGGGGGACGTCTGTTACCCTCATCCCTCTGCTCCATTCCTTATGGCATCGCATCGACCTTGGCCTTGGCTTGGGGGATACCTCAGCACCGCTTCCACTGGGGCTGAGACTGTCAGTACCCAGCCAGAGCTGTGCCCTGCCGACAGTGCTGCCACTATCCAGCACTGGAAATAAGCTGTCAGCATCATTGACTGAGCTACAATTATGGGTAGGAAGTAGCTGAGAAATAATTCTAAATCAGTATGATACTGTTTGGGCCACACTCCGATCTGCAAACAAAACAGGAGAGAAATTCTTCAGATAAATGATTTATTTAATGAATTATTCATACAGCTTTAATTTACTCAATCAATCAGAAGTCCATCAGCACCATGGGATATAAATGGCCTAATATTTTTTCAGACATCAGTACAGAAGGTAACTCCTGGTCAGCAGCTAGCACAAATACCTAGTGTTTTGGGCTGTAAGCTGTGCTCCTGGATGTATCAATGTCTTAGTAAAGGACATTTCAGCTTTCCTACATTGAGAAATAAACCCATTTTCTTCTTCCCTATTTATCTATCTACCCTGTTACATTCCTCAAACATGTCAGCACATGTGGACAGCCATACAAAGGTCAGCTCTGTGACTTTAGCTTGAGGTTTGAGGATGTGCAGGTAGCTGAGCTGTTTCGCACCATCCACCTGAGGAGGCAGGTGAGAGATGGGGTCTGTTGTTTCCTACTTGCTGCAAGGCTCGAAATCATTCCTTGTGCTTAGCTCCTGTGTTTGGGATTACTTTGAGATCCTGTTTTGCAGGAACTCTGTATTCTCCCCCTCTGCAGTAACTGTGCACCGTCTCATTGTTGACAGCGATATTTACATCCCACTGTGAACTTTCTGGAGGCCAAAAAGGTTCACAGCTGCTCTGTGTGGAAATGGCTTCTCCTTTTCATTAGAGACTGAACAAGCCATCTCATTTACTCCTATTTGCATGGCACTTTCAGTGTGATAAATTACCTCGGCCATGCATAACTTAGAAAACTATCCCTCCTGCTGCTTAACACGGAGGCTATGCCTGCTCCAAACACCCACCTGAGCCTGGGCTTGGGGGGTATTATACCTGCAAAGTGCATTTACTGTGAACACAACAATGTGACAGAGCTATATTTTATGCAGGCATAGCAAAACCTTCCTTCACCAGGGGAAGAAGCCACATTGCTGGGAGAGCAGTTTTGCCAGGATGAGACATTCACCTCCACATTTCCCTGGCAGAGTGCTGCCGATGGGGCTGCAGAGAGGTGCAATTGCAGGCTGACACAGCTGCCAGCAGGGATTGGTATGAAGATGCAGCCAGCTTTTATTTTTGGTGTTACACCTGGAAACTTCAGTGCAGTTCCAGTAGCTCAGGTCTGCTCAGTGTGTGCTGCTTAGTTACAGGGGAGCAACCTCATCTTAACAGGAGCGGTCCCTAAATGAGAGATGCCTGCAGTACCCAGGCAGCTGCTGCTTGCTCAGTCTTCTCTCCACAAAGCCAAGAGGCACGGTGTAATCTTGGTCTTTACCTGGGGATTAGTTTGGGTATTGCAGCTATTTAGGAGAACTCAGCTCCAGCTGGAGATCCTCATAGATGCTCATAAGGGGCCCAGCCTCTACAAGCCTCGCTCGTTTTTCAGTGAATCAGAGATCATGGCAAGATAAGGGGCTCTCCTGAGTGCTGCCGTGGGCTTGGTGTTCGTTGAGAAGCTCATTAAGCAATGGCAGCTGAGACAGACTGGCTGGGCCACTCACAGCCTCAAACCTCCAAATGACTCACGCTCCCCTGCCAGACCAAGGGGCATTTATTGGCTTATTTTTGATGGTGACAGTCCCAGGTCTTACAACCTACAGAACATTTTACCAGCTCCAAATTGCACAAGGGCAAACAAAAAAGAAAAGCAACCAGGAGGAAGGAATGATCAGACGTGGTGCCTGAAGCACAGAGATGTGCATTTCTGCCTTTATGATTGCCAACAAACCCAATCACTGATTGATTGGCGGTGAATCAGGGTAAACGCATTTAGCTGGAATTAGATGAAGAAGGTTAATGAAGTGTTTGAAGGTAGACGTTAGATGCTGGTGTTGGCTGGGCAGAGCAGGTTGCAGTTGGCTCCTGGCTAGGGGTGCATACCTGCCTTCCCTGCATCTGCAGAAATTACTGTGGTGCTTCCCAGGCTGAGCACTGGAGACGCGGAGGACACCCAGGAGGCAGGAATGGGGCCAGGCAGGCTCAGCAGCGGTGCAGGGACAGGGCTGAGCCATTGCAGTGACTGTGGTCTGAGTGCTACAAGCTGACTCTGGGGGCAAAAACAGAGCTCAGGAGATTTGTTCGGCGCTCATCTTCTGATCGCTGCAAAAACCACGAGGAACATATGATGCAGCCATGCTACAAACAGCTCCTCTGCAGCTTGGAGACTTTCTAGTTCCCTCGATGCTAGAAGCACACTGTCTGGTGGCTGAACAGCCTCTGCCACCCTCTGTAAAGAAATTCTGCAGTATGAACCTGGAAAAAAGTTGTATTTCAATTGGAATTTGTAGTTTCATTTACAATTGTGCTGAAGCAAATTGTTTGCTATAAACCCCAAAAGAGTTTTTTTTTGTTTGTAATAGATAGGGCTGGATTCTCCACTCTCTTTCACTAGTACAAATCAATAGTTACTATATTAAAGTCAGTGAATTCACATGGTACAAAATCAATGCAAAGCAGAAAGCAAACAAATCCGTGTGTTAAAGTAACAGGTAGTATTTTGCCTCTCCTCATAATGTGGGTACTACTCCATATCAAAGGTATTTTTCCCCTGCTGCTAAGCCCATTCAGGTATTCGTGATTTGCTTCTCATAGCCAAAAAGTGTATTAACTTTTTAGATTTTCAAAGGCAGCAATTCAAGGTGTGCCTGCAAACCAGAATTTAAGATCTTACAAGTTCTCTTGAAATTCCTGTATTTTTGTTGCCTAGCAGGCCAAAAAAATTGGCAAAACAAGATGTGATGCTCCACAGCATATACAGAACAGAATGATTCTTTGTTATGCGATGTGCTCACAGCAACACGAACAAAGACACTGCCTTCCTTTATTGCTCTCAAACATTCCTAAAAAAAAAATATCAACTTTTATGTGAACAGTTTTCCCTGTCTGGAAACTAGGTGGAGGAAAGGGGAGACAGCACACAAAGCGCAACGGTGAAAACAGTGGGGAAAATACATGTTGCATGTGGGACATGTTTTGTTCAAAGCCACACAGAAAGGACCTGTAGTTTTGAGACCTGATGCATCTGCTGCTGAAGTCAGCTGGGATTTAGCCATTGCCTCTAACAGGGTAATCAGCGGCTCAGTGCTGGCGATACACTCAAAGCATCCTCCCTGTGGCTGCCTTGCTGTCTCTGGCCATGGCACATGCTCTTGTGCTCTGCCCTGCCCTGGTCTGGCCCATGGCTTTGGTCACCTTTGCCCACCCGCATGTCCTTCTGCTGCCTTCTCATTTGCAGTGAGCTGGAGCCTCTCATTTTCCTTCACTTTTCCAGCCCTCCTCTCTCACACCTGCCCATTCTTACTCTACGGGCTGAAGCTGAGCCCATCAGTGATGGTGGTAGCACCTGTGACAACATCGTTATGAAAGAGTAGAAACTGCTGTGTGACATCAGCTGGGAGAGGGGGGGAGACAATGTAAGAGCAGCTCCCCAGGTCAGCACAGGAGGAGGTGGGGGGACTCTAGGTGCTGGAGCAGAGGTTCCCTGGCAGCCTGTGAGGAAGACTGTGGTGAAGCTGGCTGTCCCTCTCAGCCCATGGAGGTTAGTGATGGTGCAGACTCCCACCTGCAGCCCCTGGAGGACCCCATGCTGGAGCAGGGGGATGCCTGAGGGAGAATGTGACCCTGTGGGAGTCTCATGCTGGGGCAGGCTCCTGGCAGGACCTGTGGCCCCGTGGGGAGAGGAGCCCACATTGGAGCAGGGCTGCTGGCAGGGCTTGTGACCCTGTGGGAGACCCACACTGGAGCAGTGTGTGAAGAACTGCAGCCCGTGGGAAGGGCTCATGTTGGAGAAGTTTGTGGAAGACTGTCTCTGTGGGAGGGACCCCATGCTGGGGTGGGTGGGTGGTGTGGGGGGGAAGGAGGCAGAGATGAAGTGATATGGACTGACTGCAGCCCCATTCCCCATCCCCTCATGGTGCTCAGGGGAAGAGGTAGAAGAGCAGGGAGTGGAGCTGAGCCTGGGGAGAAGGGAGCAGTGGAAGGTGTTTTTAGATTTGTTCTTACTTCTCATTATCCTGCTCTGATTAATTGTCAATAAGTTACATTAATTTCTCCAAGTCAGGTCTGTTTTGCTTATGACAGTAACTGGTGAGTGATTTCCCTGTCCTTACCTCAGCCCATGAGACGTTATCTTATATTTCCTCTCCCTTCTCCTGTTGAGAAGGGTAATAGAGCAGCTTTGGGGGCTCCTGGCATCCAGCCAGGGTCAACCCACCACAGTGCATTCTCTTCAATTTGTTTTTATTATAAAAAACCTTTTTGCAGTTTCTACTTCTAACAAGAAAGAGAAGTGATGGCAAACAGGTCACCCTGTAACATCCTGTGGTCTCTTCAGCATACACCTGATACTGCAGACTGATAGATTTGGATGTTGGGGGAAGTTTGCACCAGTGTGAGACAAATATTTGGACAACAAACTTGTGGATCCAAAGCAGGCTAGAGCTGAGCCTCTCAATCATCAAGATCTCCTTTTTTTTTTTTTTTTTTTTTGTGAAAGATCAAAATCTTCTGATGCAGCAGAACAGAGTAGCTCCAGGGACCTGCTGCCAGGAGCTTCAAAAGATCCTGCAAATAAAGCGAGAAAAGAATTGAAGATCAGAGGTAGAGAAAAGGATAATGCTGGTTTCTGACTAGTCTTTCTGAAGAGCTACAGGGACAGACGGACCCAAGGCCAAGCACCTTGCTCTTTCTTTATCTAGTTGAAAAGGTTAACAGCAGGCAGCAGTCTGCTTTCATTGCCTCTTGACAGGGATGGATGTTTGAGGGGTGGAGGTAAGTGCTCAGAGGACTTGGGAAGATGAAGCATGGCTGTTGCTGTGTACAGAAGTCTCTTCTCTTTAGAGAAGATGCTGTGTAATTCATGCAACTCTTGCACTTCAGCCATGCACTTTTCAAAGGTATGGCGTGTCTTTCATCTTTGTATTTTTAACAAAGAACAAACAGAAAAGAGCCAAGCAATGCCCCCTTTTAGCCTCCATCGTTTTTATCTCCATTGGGTGTGTTACCTTATTACTTAATCCACATTCTCTTTGATTCCTTTACCAGTATTTTCCCTGTATTTGTCTACAATCATTCAATGATAAGCCAGAAGATGAGACCTAATCTCAAAGTCTGGGCAGCTTGAGTTCTCTGTAGTGCATATGAGATGTACTGAAATGGCCTTTTCATCTTTAGGTTTGCATAAGAAGCAGGCTCCTGCTCGCTCAGGCAGTGATTTTCCACCAGTGTGACAGTCTCCAGCATTTCTACTCCCAGTTATCTCTGAGCTGCTCATCCTTTTAGCAGGAGCTCACCATTGCCAGTGCAGAAGCCAGAGTAACTGTATGGTCCATGCTGAAGTCCAAGTTACCCCCACCTCAGGCATTGCAAAGCTGCCCAAGGGATTCATTGTGTGGAGGGCAGAACCAACCCTCTTCAACAGATCTTTGCTTAAGCTATTCGAAATTGCAATTTAAGGTCCGATTCTCATCAGCAGGATGATCTCTCCACCTTGTTCCAACCCTAGGCGTATCCATGGGCTTTATCTCTCTTCCAATGTGCTTTTCTGCCCCTCGAGCAGCATATAAGGGAGGGAGTGGTGCAAAGGCAGTCTCTAGCCCTGAAATTTGTGGTTGGGCATTGCGGGTGTGAGCCACTGTGAGCTGACCATGCTCATTTGCATCTGTAACATGAAATTCAAAGCTGTGAACCTCATGGTTTTTACTTTGCTCCTTGTTCTACAAGCAAAAAAAGCCACAAGGTGAGAGAACTAGGCTAACCACAAAAAGTTTTTTCCCAGGTGGTAAAAAATACACAATAAACCATGCCTGCCTGCTTTCTACAGATTAATCAGACTCACAACTCTTTCCCTTGGTCGTCTCGCCACGCTTATTTCCTGCTCATTATTTCTCCAGAATTGCTTCTCTGCTTGCTTGTCGGTCCTTCCACCCACCTCTACCTCCTGTCTTGTATGTGATGAATTTCCTTTCATATTTTTTTCTTAGATTGAGTCTAATAAGATGTGGGACAGAGGTGTTCCTTGCTTCCCAGTAGTAACCTGTTCTTCCTGTCACTCTTTGAGCTGTCTGTGCTAGCGTGCTGTAGCTACCCACCACCCCCCGCCCCCGGCCCTGTTTGCAATTGATACACATGCAGAATTTCCTTGAGGTTATTTAATGATACACAGACGTGTTCACTGAGCACATCGCATTAACTCCACTGTAATTATTTTCTCACAATTACACGCCTTTTTTTTTAAAAAGGCAGATAATCACTGAAAGTAAATGCATTTCTGAGGAGACCTCAGCGTTCCAGAATAAAGACTAGAAGTACCGTATCCTGAGCATTTCTGCTTCTGCAATCTCTTTGTTCATTAGAATTCTTATTTAGAAATTATTTCTAATTTCAAAATGCAACAGTGAGTGAAAGTTTGGTTCCCATCTGTTCTTGGCTTCATGGTTTCTGCTTCATGAGATCATTTCCAGAAGTGCATTAGTTATACATTCTTGCAGAGCGAGTGTGGGTATTGTCTGCAAAGGCACTTACTGTAGCAGCCACTGAGCATTAATAAATATGACACCTCTCCTGTTTTCTTCATGCAGTGAGGTTTCTGCATTAAGTCATCCACCAAACAGGATCACTGTTTCACAGGTAGTGCTATGCAATAATTATCAGGCAAAGCATCAGTTAATGAGTGAATCAGTCTATGGAACAACTGATAAGAATTGTAATGCAAATCCCAAACCTGCACTGAAGTCACTTGGGTACTATCAGGCATACTTATTTATGGCACCCATTAGATGCCAGTACAAATTTAGCGACAGGAACTGGATTTTTGAGCAAAGACTTTGTACCCTTCCACAGCATGTGGGCTGGGATTAACAGAATGATGTGCAGATGACTGAGGCTTTTTTCTTTTTTTTCCTTTAGGACCAATGTCATGGGAAGAGATCTAGTACCATCTGCTGAATGCAGAAGGGGACCGAAGGATTTATTCTGTGATGAGATTCCTCATTTCCTCCCGTTTAGAGCTATAAAGCCTTTTCACAGCCTTTTTCTTGGGCAGAGCTAGTAGGTGGATACACATAATGGCATACTTGGATCTGCATGACATTCAATGGCATGCAATATTTTTTGCCATTTTAGAAGTAGCAGCTGGAACTTCACCCTTAGCTCCCCCCAGTGAGGCTGGTAGGAGGAACAAGGGTGCTAGACCAAGAAGCAGGTCTCAAAAGAAGAGCTTTTCCCAAAACAAGTTTCATTGTCAATAGCTGCCTTCCTGAACGCAAGACACTGATGGGAGCAGGAAGGAGTGATGCTGTGTGTTTGGGACAATGTGCAGGCAAACTCCAGAAAAACCACGTGGCTTTCACATGAAGATCTGTGCAGAGCTGACCCTGGAGCTGAAGGGATCTCCAAAGGAAAACTCTTTCCTGATCACTCTATGTGCATTACTGCTGTCTAGAAACTCATGGTCCTGAGCAGGGCTTTGCAATGGACGCACGACCTGCTCCTCAAACACACCGCCAGTGTAACACAGTTGGCCAACCTTAGCCAGGCAGTTAGGTTGCTGATAACTTTGGCTTTACACTTACTTGCAGTGGTACGGCAGATGGCACCATGCTTTTAATATGAAATCACATCCTATGGCTTGGAATTCACTCACCAAAACCTAAGAGATTCTTGCCTGCTTTTCTGAATTAAGCAAGCAAGAGTTCTTAGTCTGGAAGGGTTTTTGAGCATCATCTTTTATTATGACAGTCTTACCAGGTGTTTGGGTCCCAGAGAAGAAGTGACAGAGTGCTGTGTGGCAGGCTGAAAGGTCAGAGGGTTCCCCCAGGACACCGATGGTCACTGCAAGGCTTGCACTGCTCTCTGCTTTCAGCTGTGTTGATTTCTGCACAACATTCACAAATCATTTCCCTTCTGTTGTGTGCAACCAAGTGCACCACCAAGGGCAGGGGGCAGCAAGCTCAGAGATTTGTGGGAAGTTGGGAGATAAGCATGTAAATGACAGTCTTCAATGAGGCTTCACCTTGGGCGCTTACTGTGGGGACTGGATGTATTTTTATGGATTGCTGAGGCTATTGTGGTTTTTTGGTTGGATGTTTTTGGTTTGGTCTTTTGCCAGGCGTGTAGCCCACACCAGCATGGCGTGGAGCTGTGCCTCAGTGGGTAGCATGAGGTGCTTTCTGGGAGGAGTAGCTCTCGTGCTGTTTCCACGTACATTTTATGTGTTGGTAGAATAGTAGGTGTTGATGAACAGAATTAAGTACTAACGTCTCCCAGGCGTGTACAGCTCTTTCACCTTCAATGCACAGCCTGCCTGGCTGCTCAGCCCCCCAGCCTGCATGGGACAAGCTGTCTCTGCCTGAGGCTGAGGTCTCAGGAGCACTTTGCAGTTTTGCAGGCAGAGAAGTCACAGTGTGTCAATGCACAGGAGGAGTGCTTCAACTCAGACGTAAGACTCCTGTTTTTATTTTATTTTTTCTGAAATGTGAATAAAGATTTCAATAGTAAGAGCCCTTTCATCTTGCAAAATTTGAAACCTGCCTTGTTCTCTCTGCAGGAAGCCTCAGGGTCATTGTGACCCACTGTTCCACTTGGTGGCTGCACAGAAATCTCAGGAGCTGGGATGGCCCTGCCTCAGCTCCCTACAAGCTCCCACAGGGAGATGTTTTCCTTGCTAGGTGGAGGGAGCAGCAGCAGAACAGTTTAGGGGTAAATGCAGCCCCCATGGCCAGGGGGCGTGGGGTGGGCGAACCTTGCACTTACTGTCCGTGTTGTTGGCCAAGAGGGAGGAGGGTGTGATGTGAGCTACCATTTTGATGGAATGGCCTCTCTAGCAATAACATGAACCTGTGAGCGCCACCAGCTACCTGGGCGTTGCCATTCCTTCCCCACAGCCTCCTTGGTCCGAGCAAGGCCGAGCAAGCCTTCCACGCAAGCTTTCTCCACCAGCTCCCGACCGACTGCGAGGTGGCTCCTCCCAGGTACTTCCCATTACAAGGCGTTGCTTCTCTCCTTTTTTTTTTTAACTTTCATTAAGTCACTGAGGATCTTCCTTCCACCAGCCCACTCTTCTTTAGTTGAAGGTGAACATCAGTTAGTATCAGCGTTCTGGTGAAATGAAAGGGTTAAATTTTTACGGCTAGAACAGTGAAAGTCGTTACTTGTTTCTTGGTTTCTACAGCAGGAAACTGAAACAGTGCTTTCTCACCCCATACCTTCGGCATTTAGTTCCTATTTCTTCCCAGTCCTGGGAGCTTTTGGACCTAGTCAGTCCTTTCCTATGTATTTTTTTGCACTTGTGTGCTTTTGAGCTGTAACCCAGAGAACTTCTGCAGCTCCTAGAACTGTTTGAGCAGCTGGCTGTAGCACTGGCTGTGCTGCATTAGGCCTTTGCAGGGTTGTGGTTCTTGTTATCAAGACCCTGTGATGCATCTAGTTAGGGTACCGGTTAAAAGCATCCCTGGGACATCGCGTTCCTAAACACAGTTTGTCTTCCACAGTTCATAGAGGGGGAGGCTGACCTGGGTTATTCTTCTGAATTTCCCAGTTGTCAATGTTGAGAGTTGGATCTCTACCTGTGAATGTAAGAACTCCACTCCCTGAAGAGTTTCAGTGTGTGCTTGTATTTATGCTTCCAAAGGTTGTCTGGACACTGGAGGCATGTCCCTTGTTTCTGCAAGGTGTTATCTCCATATAGACAGCTCATTATTGCAATATGTTTCTTTTAAGTTATATCAGAAGGGATTTGAGTGGTTAAAAAATCAATCTTGATGAAATTTTTACTAATGGCTGCATATATTTCAGTTGAATGAGTTTCCTGCACAACTGAACAGACTGTGTACTTTCTGATGGAGCCACAAAATGCTTGGTGCTCAGTCAGCACTTCTTGATGCAATGTTTTTTGTATTTGTACGAGAAGATTGCAGCCAGTGTCCCGGTCTGCCATTTTTTCTTCAAGTCCTTATAACATTCAGTGTTTCTAAAGCACCAGATCTTGGAGTAGTGGGAGTGTATGAACAACTTCTCCTCTCTCCCTCCTGGAAAAAACTCACCTTAATAGACATAAAGGAAAGCTTCAAAGGCCAAAACACAGGCTAAAATTAAAAAAGGAGAAACCACCTACAGACAAAAATTCTTAAAAACTGGTTGGTGTATACGTGTCACAGTTCTGTAAACTGCAGTACCTGTGTAGTGGCCCATCATGAACCATGTGTTGAATGTAAAGATGGTCCTTGATTCAAAACATTTATGTACTGGCATTTATTTTAAAAATCATTTAAAGTTGGTGCTGTCATTTTGGTTACTTGAGGTAGTTACGAATGGTCATGCTTGTGCCCACGGTGGAACTGGGCTGTTGCTGGCACCTGAAAGTCCCGAGGTTGACATCCCATGATCTCATGCTGAGGTCTGCCATGACAAAAGCCCAGAAGCCAGGTAGCAAACAGCTTCATACACGTATTTGCTGTGTTAGTTCATCAGGCGCACCAAGGGTTTGAAGGAAAGATCATTTAAAGTTGAAGAAACCCACTGAAAAATGTCTAGAGAGGGAAGACAAATAACAGCCCCATGAATTTCTTGAGGCTTTTGTACTGAAGTTGAAGTAAAATTTAGAAATGTCATTTAGAACTGTAAAATAGAAATGTGACATTTTGAACACTGCAAAACAAAGCATTTTGACTCATTCCTTTAAAAAATATAGTTTTGTGGAGCTTTTCCCTACCAGTTCCCTCTCCAGCTCCACTGGCTGATCACGAAGCATTGCCACCCCCCCAACCCTGACTCCTATTGGAATCAGGACGTTGTGGCCAGTCCTGGGATGTGGCGGAGAGTAATAACTCTGCACACACAGGCAGAGACCCTTGGTGTGGCCATGTGAAACAGAGAACCTACAACTATCGTCTGGCCTTCCCCTTTACCCCGGCAAGGGCAAAAGCCACCTCACCTGTGAGCGAGCAGGGGGGACTTATCCAGGTGCCTGCTGCCGTGGCAATGCCAGCTTTGATGAGCAACCAGCAGCCACCTCTGATGCACACAGGCCTTCACTAGATGTATTTATCGGCTCAGAGTTTGGTTGGGGTTGCAAGTGTAAAATGTCAGTCTCATCATCCATCCCTTCCCCCCAGAAATTTCTTGTTGACTGCTCAGAGCCGGCTTCCCTCATCAGTGCAACGTGTGGGTGGACCTGCTTTTCTAGCCTGAAAGAAAGAGAAACATATTCTTCTTTTTTATACATATATAAAACATTTTATATTTTATATATAAACAGCCCACACTTACAAAACACATCTTGGCCATAGGCAGTGTGAGCAGAGGCTGCATGGTGCCTGCCACAGCACTGCTGGGAAGGGCAGGGCTCTTCTCCATCACCACAGCCTGGAAATGCAGCTGCTCCAGCAAAAGTCGATGCTAACAGGAAGATTAGCCAGAGTGAATAAAAGACTTAACAGTTCTGCTGTAATCTTCTCATACAAATACAAAAAGCATTGCATCTTTTTTGGGGATTTCTGCCAGTGAAGTGAGATCCAAGTAAGTAGCCATGGCAGAAAGGTGGTATGAAACGATGGCTTCAAGACTCCTAAACTGTATTTTGTGTTGCAACAGTGCTTTCAGCCTAGGCCAGGGCAGAAAAGAAAAGAAAACTTACTGCATAAGTGATCTGGGTATTGTGAACTGGGCTGTGGGTGGAGGTGAAATCAAACTTGGGCATCCTGTGAGACGTGCAGAGATGGCAAACAGATCTTCCTCCTTTGCTGCGGAGGTATGTTGGGAAAAATCATTGCAGAGGGGGTTGGGTTTGCCGATATATTAATGATTTTTCTTAGGAGGAAAGCAATCAGAACTTGTTCGAGTGTTTAATTTTTTTGTCAGATGTTCCCTTGCAGGACACTTAACATCAAATGAATCACCATGAGAACTTAGGGTTGCTACAGCTTTGGCATACGTTACACCACAAAATAGTGGAGCTTTACCCTAACTGTCCCTTGCCCATTTCTGCTCACGTCGCTTATTTTTCCCTGGTGTCAGAGTAGCTGAAGGGATTCGGTGGAAGAAGGCTGCTGAATAAAGGAATAAACCCAGGAAGGTTGCTACAGGGATGACTAAAGACTGGCTTCTCTGGGGAGGAAAGTCAAGGTCACCAGCGCAGTGCTGTGCGCTGGCTGTGGCAGCGGCACGGGCACGAGCTTGGGGGTGATCTTTTCTAAGGAGGAATAAACCTTAAATTGGAAGTGAGATGTTTAATCGGTACCTTTAATGCAAGGCAGCGTTACAGGCGATTAAGCAGGAGCTTGTACTCATAAAAGCAAATGTGGAATTACTCAGGAGTGCCAGCAGTTTGGGAGGAGATTTGCAGAGCGTGGTATTGGAAGGAGCATGAGCGGGCGATGAGAAGCAATGCAGGTAGCAAACAAAGCTTTAATGTCCCCTGCGATCCCGTGTGCCTTTGAGACTGAGGTCTGGGACCAAGTGCTGGCTGAACGGGAAGCAATGGAATTCTTTGCGGTTGCTGGTTCACTCCTGTGCTCAGCAAAGCAGTGCTGTGGATGTCTCTGCACATAAACATGGTGACACCGAGGACAGATGGCTGTGCATCTCCTTCTGCCTTGCACTCGGAAGACCTTGCAGGACCTCTGATTTATATCTCACTAAAATAGAAAAAGGTGATGGGTAAGACAGCAGCAGTAGCCAGCTTTATAAGGAGAATTGTGAGCTGGCCAAGGCAGAGCATGAAATTGAAAGGGTCACAAACCAGGATGTGGCAAAAGGATTTAAAGCCCAGAGACTTTGCCAAAGGAGATAAACCAAGATCTCTGTCGAGAGGTGTCGGTTTTCCTGGAAACACTAAACAGCTAGACAGCATCTTTCCGTCAACAGCAACTGCTGAACATCTGCATGTGTCGGGAGCCCATCTGCAAATCTCTCTTTTTGGAACAGCAAACCAGCTCAAAAAAATGACCCCCATCCTGCTAAAGAAATTTTCCCATGAAATAGTGGAAAGCAGAGAAATATTGGCTGACCTGGGATTTGCTGACAGATGTCAAGGGCAGCACAGGAGGCAAAAATTTGTCACCAGAAAGGATTCAGCATGAGCCAGTGGCTTGGCAAAGCAGTTGGGCCAGTTGGTGTAATTGGTAGAGATGTGACATTTACAGCAGTTCTGTGGAGCTGGAGAAGGGTTTGGGTTGGAAAGGACCTCAGGCGATCAGGAGTCAGGTCATGTTTCCTACAACATCTCCCCATTCGGACAACATGGGATCTCACAAAGTTTGGGGAAAACCACAGCAAGAAGAACTTCTTTCCATTTTCTTATTCTGACATTTACTAGAAAGCAAGTTGTTGGTAGAGTGTGAGCTCCCTGTACAGCTGGCTTTAATATTTATGAGGAAAAAAGTCATCCTCAGCTGGCTTATGATATTACTGGATGCTGCAAAAAAGTCATAAATCCTGTCTGCAGTATCAGGGAAATTAGCAATCATGGAAAAAATAAGGGAAGCGGTTCGGTTAACGGCAGTCACACTGGAAAAATTGGCAAGAAAAAGGGCTACCACAGATATAAGACTACCCAGGATAGATTCATCTAAAATTGAAGTTACTCCTCCGTTCTGTGAAACAGGGACACTGAATTGAAGAAGCTAATGTTGGAGGTAGAAATATCACCTCTGCACGTCTGGTTTCCATCTGGGCAGGTTAACAAGACCAACAGGAATTTGACTCCTTCCATAATCAGACGTGTGATGGGAACAGCGTGCTGGGTCCCAGACGAGCCATCTCTGTGCTGAGCTGAGCTGTGAAGGTCAGTGAATGGATCTGATGGGCAGCCACCTCTGTGGTGTCCACAGGTGAGGTGAGGGGACAGGGGCTACCACCCCAAAAGAGGTGGAGATGGGGCTGGGGGAGTTCAAGCAAGTAGCCTGGCTCTGCTGAATGGCTGAGCAATTCTTTGGGGGTGGTGGGGGTGGTGTTATTCAGGCAAATGCGGGGGATCTGAGAGGTGGCCTGCAGGTTTGTCTATGGCATTTGCATTTTGAGATGTGGCCTGGCTGGTTTGCAGGGAAGAAATTTTCTGCAGAAGAAGCTGCACCAGCCTGAAGCTGCATTTTGGGAAAGGGAAGATGGGTCTGAATCTGTCCGTGCACAAGACGGGGCAGAGCCTCCTGTACGGGCTGAATGTCCGCGGCAAACAGCAGAGCAGGGGTGGTGAGCCCTGAATGTTGGCCAGCGGGTGAAATAAGGCTGGTGGGAGAAGAAATGGCATGAGGATGAAGCTGAGCTCCCAACATTACCATGAAGTGCTGCTGAAGTACAGCCCAGCACTTGTTAAGGAGTCTCAGTAGGTGGTCCAAGAGGGATTTCGACTGGGAATTGGGAGATGCTCTCCTACTCCAACATGGGTACAACTTTGTTTGATACAAGTTGTACTGCACTGGTTCAGCCAAAAAAATGATACTGGTTGAAACAGATGGCAGCAAACAAAATTAAGTCACTTTTAAGATTCTTATCCATTAGCACAGACATATGGCTTCCTGGGGACTGTAGCTGGTTCGGGTTTGGTTTTTCTGTGTTAGATTTGAAACATTACAAATAGAAGTGAATCCAGAGGATGGGGAGAAATCTGCCTTTGTAGCAGAACAAAGCCTGCAGCACCTTGAAATGATGGCTTTCAGCCTGTGCATTGTTCCTGGCACATTTGGGAAGCTCATGGAGAAAGCATTACATGGCATGCCTATTGAATTTCAAATAAACATAAAGCACCTAAATCCCTCTCAATTTATTCATGGAAAATATCTTCTACATTTCTGCATATTGAGCCCACTACTAAATCTAGTTATGTAAACACTAGTTGGAAGTAACTGGATTTGCCTGTTGGATGCTTTGATGTGCAGGATTTGAAGGCTTTGGAGGGGTTTGAATAAGTGTCTCAACATGCAAAAGCAGTGCAGATACACCTGACAGAATAAACTGAGAGGCAATGCAAATAGAAATTCTGATAGGGAGATAGCAGTGACACCAGGAGAGTCACAGATACGATGGGTAAAATCCAAGTGTTCCCAAAACTGGAGATTTGAGCTTAAAGGGAAGCTCTTTTCTGAGTGACCACTGTCTGCTTGGTTTAACAAATGGATAAAGCATTACATGGCATGCCTGTTGAATTATTCCCTTGACTGATTTCAGCTGTAATGGATGTTTTTAATCCTTCTCAATTCATATATTTTGTCCCTAGTTCCCGAACGGCCATGTGTCCGTGCTCTCTTTGAGTGGGCTTCATTCTTGCAGCTGGACACATGGAAACATCCACAGCTGAAAGCATCCTCCACCTCTTCATTAGCTATAAGCTTGAAATTTGGCTCATTTTCCAAAAATCAGATTTTGCTTCTTTTTAAGGAATCCTTTGCTTGTCTGAAAACAGTTGAATTTGGAATCCCAAGGTTCAGTCAAACACCCATCTGCACATCACCAGGCACACATACATACAGCTGTTTAATATTATTTATAAACATGAATAACATGGGAGTGCTTTCTAAAGAGCGTAGCATTCTTGCATTGAAGAGCTCACGTGCCAGTTGGGCAATGTTGTATGCGAGCAGTAATGGGCATTACTATACGTCTTGTTCTGAGGTTTATGTACTTTGCACAGCTTTCAAGGTAGCCCTCCTGTTAAAAAAGGATTTGGGGAATGAATATGTGCTAAAAGAGCAATTTAGAAGAGACAAGTTAAATGCTGCACTGGGTTTCCAAACTGGCGGGATTATTCTGTGGCAGTACTTCATATGACAATTTTAAAAAGTGTTATTTAAAATGTATGTGGTTAAAATTACGGATATTCAGTACTATGAAACACCCCTCAGCAAACTTGATCCAAGATTTTTTGTAAAAGCTTTTCACATAATAAGCAGAGCCTGCCTCAGTATCTTCAACAGCTGATTTTAAATTGCCTGCAAACTGTGAACAAAGTGGATACAGCATGCAAAAGCCCACACATTCCTTACTACAGAGGGTTTCAATCCTTTTCTGTTGGAAAATAGCTGCTCCTATGAGCAGTTCTGGACAAGAAATTACAGCCCTGAAGCAAGCAGTGGGATACGAGGACAAGCTGAGTGAAACCTGTAGAGTGATCTCACTTTGTGATGTTTATCCAGCCTCTCCAGAATGTTTTATGAGGCCTGACTGAACTTGTTAGATGGGTTGCCGCAGATGTACATGGGCTATTTCATGTGCCTTGGGGGAGGTGGTCTCAAGCAGTCTCCTCCTGCAATGTTATGACTCTTTCTCATTCACCAGGTAGGTTAGAAGAGTGTAAGCAGTATGTACCCTTTCTATCTTGGATGCTATTTGTAAGCTTGAACAGAACTTAGATACCAAAACCAAAATGCATGTTAGAAAACTGATAGTGCCACCTAAGTGTCCGTATGCTTCACCTGCCTAGGGCTTGTGTATAGATGACTGCATGTGGGCTGAAAATATATGAGCAAGCCAGTATGAAAAATCAGAAATTGCAGGTGTGTGCAGATTTCATAGCCATTTGGGCCAGGCAAGGAGCACGTAGGGCCACAACCTCAGTCCGTGAGGCTTCTTCCAGCTAAACTGCCTACTCTCCTGCCTTCCTGCTGGTGTAGCAAGAGCTGCTGCACTTTGGTGTTCCCCCTGGAGCATCACCCTGCAGAGCAGGAGGCAAGGCTGCCTGGCACATCTGCAGGCATGGGGACTGAACCCCGCTGGCCTCCAGCATCTCTGCAATACACAAGCACGAGTTGTGCAACCTCGTGTGGGACCAGCCCTTTCCCGCAGGGAGCACAGCAGCTGGCTTCCCTACTGAGAGGGAGGTGGGGGGAACAAACCTGCCTTGATCTGAGAAAAGAGCTCATATATATAGCCAATGTGCTATAAATTGCTTCGTGGTGTTCTTACTCTGCCCATTTCTCATTGCGAAAGGAGGCATAACAAACCTGTTTAAAAAAAGATGAGTGTTTAGGAGAATGGGAAATGGGAATTGCTTCTCTCCCTCCTCAGATGACAAATTGTTGATGTGAGAAAGTCTGTTTGGTAAAAGCAGAGTGCAGCTGAGAAACATCAAATAACTTGAAAGGGAACAGATTTCTCTGAGGGGCCTTTCCTGCTCCTGCCAGCATTGGGGTTTGGACCGAAACCCCCAGCACGGGCAAGCACTCTGCTCCAGTCTGGACTGCTTGGTCATGTTTGTATTAAAACTGGTTTGTTTACCCATTTTTCTTATTTAAGAATATTTTTTACACAAATCTGATAAAATCACAGTAAATGTTATGGCCCTGGCATTGCTGGTGTGCGATGTGGGGAACTGCTGCTAGGAAGAGGCAACGCGGTGGGGTGGGAGCAGCCGCGTGCGGATCCCCGTACGCTTTACAAGCAGGAGGGGGTTTGTTCTCAGGCAGCCCTGAAAAAAAACCCACGTGCTATGTTTTGCCACTGTGCCAGTCCTAAAGCCAGCACCAAGGACATGGGGCACACTGCCCCTGGCTAAACCCCTGCAGACAAGCCCTGCCCAGCCCTGGGCACAGCCTCATGCACCAGATAGAAACCAGTTTGTGTCCTGGCTCAGGCTGAGAAGCCAACTGCCCTGTCCGACAGCCAGAACGTGGGTCCAATGGAGGAGCCATCTGAGCTAGCAGGGCCAATCTGTAGGCAAGTTTGATGAAGAAAATTTTAGTGCATAAAGTCCTTCAACTCCCTAGAATAGCGTAGCATAGGATGGGATGGGATGGGATGGGATGAAGTATTTCAGTTGGAAGTGACCTACAATAAGCATCTAATTCAACTGCCTGACCAGTTCAGGGCTGACCAAAAGCTAAAGCATGTTATTAAGGAAATTGCCCAAATGCCTCTCAAACACTGACAGGCTTGGGGCACCGACCATCCCTCCAGGAAGCCTCTTCCAGTGTTTGACCACCCTCTCAGTGCAGAAATGCTTCCTGGTATTGTTAGCCGTACTTCTCAGTATCCACAGCAAAATGTCATGCACTTCACAGGAGTGTAAGTTATGAACTGATGTCCCCTCTCCTCCATCAGTACTCTGCCTCTTCTTCCTCCTGGTCCTCTGCAGACCTTTTACCCTGGAGACAGCCAGCCCTAATTAATGCACCTGCCTAACTGCAAGGATGCTGGTTTCTTCTCAGGGACCTGGAGATAGCCTTGCCATTTATCAAAAACATTTCAGTGGTGGTCAGAAAGGTCATATTAAAAAAAGAAAAAACGGACCTTTTGAAATGTTCCTTACTTCCAATATCGTCACCAAATGCTACTGAGTCTAGTTTAGCATCCTGAGGAGCAGGTCTGTAGCTGGCACCAACCCAGCTGTCTTTGGGTGGTCCAGACTGCCTTTCTGTCTAAGGTGACTTGCTTCAGTATTAAATGACTTGGTGTTGTAATTTCAGTCTGATTAGCAACATTCTACACCTCAAATTGTACCTTATTGCTATTAATTTTAGATGATGATGCTCAAGAAAGAGGAAACTTTTATCCCTAATAACTATTAGTTTAAGGAAACATCAGCTGATATCTACTCTAGAATATATCTTTGGTATGTGATTTTTCTGAAATGTATTTTGGAATCAGAATGCATTATAAAATGCAAATGCGTTCACTTGGAGGCAAAATAAGTGTAAGCGTGTTCAGAAAGATAGTGTAAGGAGGCTGAAGGACCTCCTAAACAGAAAACTCTTCTTGCTGAAGGCTTTGCACTTTAACAAGGAAGGAGACACCGAAACAGATTGAAACAGCAACTCATTGCTTAACTGAAGAAAGCCATTCTTTTGCCGAGATAACGTGTAAGTAAAAGACTTCTTAATATTTGATGTCTCCATTTTCCTTGATGCTTCTTAGGCGTCAGCTGAAAGCCACAGCGATCACTTCATGTCTGCGGTATGGGGAAAAAATGCAATTGCAAATGCCAAGGAATTATGTTCTAGATACTTTATTATTTTTAATGGTAATTAGAAGTCTGTACCTGGACTACTTTGTGTGTGATAATGACCTAGGTGAATGCTGCTGAATATTTCCAGACAGGCCTATAAATCTGTAAAGTTCATGCTTCTTCAGGGAAGGTTTGGGAACGTCGCACACATTCATCTTGACTTTATTTCTCATTTAAACAAAAATAACTATTTCACACCAAGATACTCTCTTGCTTTCACATAAAATTCTAAACTCAGCTTCTGGTTCCTTTTACAGTGTGTGTAACTTATCTCACGTGCTGGTGAATGAGAAGTATTTATCATTTTTATCTCTTTTCCAGCTGGGGTAATAACCTTTGATAGTCTAACCCAGCCATCTAGACTGCCTGTGCAGATAGAACTATGGCCACTAGCCAGGTCTCCGGGCATGTCCCCAGTGACCAGGCAGGTCTGTGACCAAGCGGGAAGGTAAGGGTCAGCAGTGGAGGATACCCATGGTTGAAGATGAAACTGCAGAGCCTGTGTCCCTCACCCAGCCCCTGGCCAGGGTAAAGCTCAGAGTTTGTAAATGCAAAGACTCACCTTGTGGATGGGTCTGCCCGCACAAACTCATGTTTTCCGGTGTTTTGCAGATTTGTATCTACTGTTAAGGCCACTTCTGCTGCTGCTCCATCATCTTCCAAAGAATAGTGGAAGAAATTGTTCCTCTTTTCCGAAATTTTTCTTCCTCTCTCATTAGTTTTATCTTTTGCATGCTTCTGAATGCATTTTATTCCTTGATGGCCAGAGAAGAGCCCACGACTGTGGAGCTCCAGGAGCATCTCAAATCATGGATTCAGTCCAGGTATCACAGAGTAATTAAGGGGAAAAAAGGTGGTCCCTGTGACCTCAATGGATAGTTTCTCTTTTCTTTTAGCAAGTCACCTATTAGCAGTGAGCTAACATGCCAGTTTTCATCTGTATCCCAGACAGTAGCTGACTGTCTCACAGTGCTTCGGCTTAACACAACCTGACAAGCGTCCTTTCCAGTGATTTGTGGCAAGTGCAGCCAAGGCTTAGTGATTAATTGTTCTAAACAGGGAGCCAGCTGTAAACAAGTTTTCTTAGCTCCTGCTCAGCAGTGAGCATTCCCAAATATTTGAGTTGGATTTTTAGGGGGTAATTCTCTTAACTACAGCTAAATTTCAGCAGCAATCTCAATTCTGACATTTGGGTTTAGATTGGTATTGCCTCTGTAGCTTTCATACGGGGATGATGAACAGTTTGTGGAGCATGGAGGGTTTGCTCTGGGTCTTGAAGCTATGTTTTGGGGGCAGGTAAGATCCTGGCAGTCTTCAGGTCTTTAATATCCCACCTCTCTATAACAGCCCCAGGCACTGCCCAGATCCAGATGCTGGTGTAACGCCAGTTTCTCTTCATACCATTAATGTCCCTCCGGGGACTTGTTCACCCCGGGATGTCTCCCTGCAGTTTTCTCAGTGCATATCATTGACCATTTGGATCAAGGGAGTGGTTTATTGTGGGGTTTCTTTTGGATTAGCAGACTAGGAGTCCAAGGCTGCATTAATGTTAATGTGAGCATCTCTCAGATTCAGTCTTCAGGGCAGTAATTTTCAAACATGAGGAAGAGTGATTATCAAAGCCAGTAGTGTTAGAGGGAACTAAAATCAAAACTTGAGAAGAAGCTTAAGAAGTAATCCCAGATCTCTGATTGACTACTGGGATCATCCCAGAAGACCCCCTCTTATTACAGCTTCTATAGGTTCCAACCCTGTTTCCTTCACCAGCCTCAGCCCTTCTGTCTCTCCTGGTCTGAATCTTTTACAAAAAAAAACCCCAAACCAGTTATTTGCTTCCAGATAGGGGTAAATTGCTTGGTTAGCTCTTCACACAGGTAACTGCCCTGGCAAAATTTGGCCTCTTTTGTGGTTGAATTTCACCTTGGACCCTGTTGGGGAGAGTCCCTGCTGTCAAAGCCTCTGTGTGAGTGGGCAGACGGGAGGGTGTAAAGCTGGCAGTGGGAGAAGCTCTGATCTGTGGTTTGCTACAGGAAAGTGATGGCGAGAGCTTCATGAAGCTCCACAGTGGTCCCCATACTGAGAGGTCATTTTTTCCCTCTACCAACCTCATCTCTTGACACCAAAGAGGACTTACAGGTCACAGGAGAGCAGGGAACTGGCTGTCCAGACCCAGATCTTCTGGCCTGCAAACAGCCACGGCTGGCACACAAGGGAGGGTGATACAGATACTTGAGGAGGCAGGGAAGGTGTTGCTCCACAGTACTACATTTACTGTAACTTGCTGGGATGAAGCTGTGAATTAAATGATTCTACGTAGTATAATTCAAGGATATACACTGCAACCACAATGGAGCACGTGCTGCAATATGTTTCCATAACATAACTTCAGCTCATTCCCCTCTGAAACCCAGCATCAGCCCTGAGCAGCAGCACAACTAAATTCAGCACTGAGCACTGAGCTCAGAACCTGAACTAAAATCACTGCAAACTCTTAACCTTTCAAAATTTCCTCCTAAGAAAACCTCTTCTTGTGAGCCTACTAAGCTATGGTGACTTGCTTTACAGTTCAGTCTGAAGGTGATGTGATGAATGTCCTTGCAGGAGAAATATCCATTGCTGCTTTAATTGTTGCATGCTGCTCTGGCCTGACTGGCTGTTTTCTTGTCCCAGCCCTTTTCCAGTGGGACTCAATGAATGGCTGGAGAGGTATTTTTTCTCCTGTCACTCTGATATCTGTAGAATGTTTTGAGATCTCAGAGAAATTCAAGAAATTAAACTGAGTGTTTCCATTTAGGATGCTTTGAAAATACAAGCACAATTGTTCAAGTCCCTCCAAGTTCTGTATTTGCTGCGGCATCCTTTGCTGCTTTTTGAAAAACCCAAATATTGGGCTCAGAACATCTTGCTAATGCTCCTGTCACTGCTGCCTGCATTTTTCTTTCTGCTGATTTAGCATCAGAAACCAGTGGACCATATAAGCAGCTCTGACTACATTTTCTCTTTGACTTCTCACATCAGAGCCCTTTGGGGTTTGCAGCCAGGAGTTGATTCAAAGGAAGACAGGCACAGCACCTGGCCAGTCCAGTACTCTTGCCTTTCCTCCACCATTTGCTACGACCACGTCACAGAGCTGCCTATGGAGCTGTGTCCCCTCATAATGTATATGTGAGTCTAAAAGACATTTCCAAGCCTGGATGAGAAGCTGTTTCTTTAAGCAATAAGGTCCTCTGGTGTTAGGACTCACTCTGTGTCCAGTGTTTATTGCTGAATTATGAGTAGGACCAGGCTCCACCAGGTTGGTGGGCGGGTGAGTGCCCAAGATGGGATCACCCACGTGCAGGTTATTTCCATCTTACAAACCCACCACTTCCCCACCCTGGGAAAGGTTCAGTGCCCTCTGCTCTGCCTGCAGGAGCAAGTCCTTGTCAACCGTTACAGCTTCCCTCTTTCTTCTGCACACACCCACCCGCCCCTTTTCCCTTTTCCCCACTTTAAAAAAAAGGCGTTTTGGATGAATGGGTTTAGAAAGAATGTATATAATAAAATGTAGGATGATGATCTCAGAACAGCCCATGCAGTAGGAGGGTGGAACCAGTTGTGCTCGGAGCGCTTATTGTTTGAGTTTTTTTGGGGAGGGTGTTTTGTTTTTTTTTTTTTCAACTCAAGCAGTACCTACCATGCAGCTGAGCAGTATACCTTACATGCAAAAATTGTCTTCAAAAACATTAAAGACCATCTGATAAGTGGGTCAAAAGAGGACAGTCTATATTCCATAAGACTGCAGAGCTTGCTGAAGCATCAGTTCTAACTTCTATAGCACAGGACAGAAAATTTCCTGCAAGAGTGGTCCTGCTCTGCCCTGAGACATTGCTGCTAAATGTCAGTGTGTGCTGCTGAGGAGCACACGGTTGCAGCTGCAGGCTCTGGGCAATGGGAACTCGCTGTTTTCCCAAATGGGTTATTCCCCAGGGAGGGATGCAGCCTTGCTGTGCCCCTTGCCCGCTGGTCCAGCTCGGAGACATTGTTCTGAGGTTGCACCGAGGAGAGGTTACAGCCCAGTGAGGGGGCTCCCGGCTCTCACTTTGTGGAACCCTGAACTGCAAACACAGTGTTTTGTCCTCCAGCGCTGCCAGTCCAGCACTGCTAACTGAGAGCTCCTCCTTAGAGCCTTTTGTTCAGCTTTCACCCTCCATAAATCCTTTTGGCATCTGCAGCAGGGAAGCAGCAAGGAGCCCACTCCTCAAAAGGATCACAGCTCATTGGAGGGAAGGATTTTACAACTGGTAGTAAAAGCGTAAAGGAGATGGTGCATGTGCACAGATCAAAGGCAAGATCTACTCTGCCTATCTGCATACTTTAGGCATCCAACTGCAACACAACATAAAGTTGGTGTCTAGGATTGTCCTGGGTGTCTGTGGCTGGTTCAGCAGTGATGGAAATTTGCTCAGAGGAGCAGCCCATGTCAATGGCCAGGGGGAAACTGCAGAGCCCTCAGGGAGCTTCTGAAGTGCAAGCCTTGGCCAGGAACTTGGCACTTGAAGCTACATATATAAATAATATATATCATATATTAACCTCATGGGAAGTGAGAAACCTGGTTCTAAACTTTCCCCTCATTCAACAGCATTTCCCAAAAAAGTGCGTTCAGCATGAGCCCAGTCATGTTGGGCATCTCTGTGGGAATGGGAACAGGGATGAGCCAAGTTCAGGTGGGTCAGGGATGGGGAAAGGGCCCATACAGGACTTATGGCCAGGCAAAGGCAGGGCTGCAACACAAGAACAGCACCAACCCCATGGACTTTCTCGTGCTTTCAGACCATAATATGGGCAATAATGTGATCATTGCTTCAGCCAGGCACCTTCTACTGTTTTGCAATGCAGAATTGCTAGGGAGTAACCTGACAATGGTTAAGAAATGCAGTGTTACCAATAGGCAACACTTGTCTAGGTGGTGACTTCCTGCTATTTGCTTGATGGGTTTTCAAATTCCAAGTAAGAACCCCATATGACCTGTTTAATACTAGTCAATAGCAGGTGTGTTTTAAAGCATTGTTCCCGCCCATGAGCAGGGTGTATCCATGTATCATTTCCTGAGCAGATGTTACTCAAAAATCTACCTGGTAAATCAAACATCCATTTCCACTGACCATTGATGGGCGAAAAAGCATAAGCTCTGGCATCTTAAGCATGGGCACTTTTGACATGAAACTGTGAGCTGGAAGTTCAGCCTGCTGTTTTGTCTCCAGGCTCAAAAATACATGTAACACTTGCAGTCGCCAGTGGAAGGGCTTTTTGTATTTACTGTAATACTCAGCTGCGGGAGAGTGGTTTCCTGTTGAGACCACAGGACACAAGGAACGTTCATGTTCTTATTTACAAAGAATGGCCAGTAGCCAAAGAACCAGTGTGTCACCTGTTAAAAAACATACATTTCCCCACTGTCTGCTGAGGTACTGTAGTAAATCTCCTGTTCTACATGGATTTTAGGAACTCACTCCAAGGAGGTATTTGATGAGTAGGATCTTGGGCTAAAGAAGAAAGTCCTGCTATGCTCCCTTTCATTCCACCAAGTAAAAACCCCCACCAAGTAAAAACCTCCACATAATTAATGATGGATATTCTTGAAACAAAGGTTTATATCATCTAAGTCTCATCTTGGATGAAGATATGCTTGTATTTTCCAGCACCTCCTGCTAACAGGTTCATGGAGTGCTTTCTCACGCCTGATATGTGCTGCGTTATCATGAAGCAATAACCCCTGTTCATACATCTGAGCTCTGGCTTGTCACAAAGTCCGTTTTAACTGTCTCAGGCAGAAGCATCACACAATGAGAACAGGAATGGGCTGCCAAAACCTCTTCTTGTCTGACCAGATTAACCTTCATTTCCATAAGCCAGCACTGAAGTGCCACAAGACCCAAGAAACTGTTGGCAAAATGGCACATAGCTGCCGGGCACATGGGGGCTGCCTCCTCGGGGGTGCACGGGGGTGGCTGAGCATTTTTCAGCTCCACAGGGCATGTAGAGCTGAATACAGAGCAACCTGATGGCAAAATGGCAGCTTGTCACCTTCCCAGACAGATCAGCCTTACGGCAGAAATTGCAGGGATATGTTGCAACGTCAGCCACAGCTGAATGTTGCTGTCTGTCACCTCTGCGTTTCTGGCTTTTCTTTAATCCTCAAACCATTGGCTTTTTCCTAGAAATGCCAGTCAAATGAATGATTGGGAGAGATGTTTAAGTTGTGGGAAAAACTCCTCACTCTTCATTAGCTTCCCCGTGGTGAGTTTGACACACACATAATACACCCACACACCACCAAACAACTTTCAGGCAACTCACACTATTTTTTTTTTTTCTAAAGGAAGAAAAAGAAGTGAAAACAAGAGACTATTATATGTTTTTCTACTTTAAATACTTGTGAGACATGTAGCTACAAGAATTCTCCAGATGATCTCTGATGGCAGCAACAAAAAGGAGAAAATTTTTTTTCTTTATTTAAAAAAATAGTTTTAATTAATTCCTAGAATACTGTAAGTCAGAGTACAGGCTATACACCTGCTTCCTACGTGCAATCAGACGTTGGAACAATACAGTGGATTTAACTGCAATAGAGGATATGAATATGAAGAGATAAAGTTATCTGTTGTATTGCAGTCCAAAGGATGTGCTTGCTCCTGTGTTTTTCTGCCCAGTTAGTTTAAAGCTAAAGACCTTTCAAAAAAAACCCCAAACCTCACTCAGGTCATTTCAATAGGTTTAGACTAACAGTCAGTTCTGAGCCACTGAAAATAAGAGTGACTTACACAGGTTACAGAACAGGGGGTGGAGAAACCAGCTTTGCAAATGCAGTGGTTTTGCTAATACCAGTTTCTAGGCTCAGAAAAGAATTTGAAACATCCATGGTCCAAGATGCTTTTGGTTTTAGCCAGTTGCTCGAACAGGAGCATCATGAATACTTGGACCTGTTCAAGGTGTAACTAGAGAACCTAAGACTCTAAGCACGTGTGTAAAAATATTTTCCTAGAATGCAACCATGCATGGAAGCAAAAAGGATTAAATGATGGAGGTTTATAATTGCAAAGGATAGCTGTGGGTACCACAGGCTTCAGTAGTGGCTGAGGTTTTATTGCTTCTATGGCATCATAGTAGTAATATCCATTGCCACCTGCAATGATTTGGAGACAGGGCAAAATGTGAAGATGCCAAGTGTGACAAGTGTCTTTAGGTAAGCTGGAGTCTGAGGGGCCTCAGAGAAAGCAAAGAAGCTTGGCAAATGGACAACACAGCAGCAAGCATGATACAGCAGTAAAAATTTGTTTTCACAGCCCAGATGCCCTAGGCCCAGAGGACCAAAACTGACCCTCCGTGTGTCTTTTTTAATGTGTGAGAGGAGAATCAAAAGAGGGAAGAAGGAAAAGATCCCTGCCAGCCTCCTAGACTCATCCAGTCATCAGAGAGGAAAAAAAAAGTAAACTAATTTTCTGCACTTCTCCTGGTTCTAAATTAATTTGTACCCCAAGTAAGATTCATTTCACCTGCCTAGAAAAGTCTTCCAAGTTTAATATTTGAACGTGAACTAGTCTCTGTAGGCTTTTTTCATACTCAGTGGAAAAATATGTAATTTTCACCTCATTTCTTTTGAATGGGAAGTTAGGCAGCGAGATGATTCAGAAAATACTACTTGGTTGTGACCATGTTCATCAACTGTATTGTCTACCTGGACTTCAGTAAGGCCCTTGCCACTGTCACCCATAAGATCCTTATGGAGAGGGTGTTGATACATGGGCTGGATGCGGTGGGTTGAAAACCATCTGGATGGCTGGGCCTAGAGAGTGGTGGCCAGCAGGGCAAAGTCTGGGTGGAGGCCAGTGACTACCAGTGTACCCCACAGGCTGATGCTCTTCCTTAATGATCTGGGTGATGGGGCAGAATGTACCCTCAGCAAGTTTGCAGGTGACACTAGACTGAGAGGAGTGGCTGATAGACCAGAGGATCATGCTTGCCATCCAGAGGGACCTCAACTGGCTGGAGAAATGGGCCAACAGGAACCGCACAAAGTTCAACAAGGAGAAGTGCAAAGACCTGCACTGGAAGGAACAACCTCGTGCACCAACATATGCAGGGGGGACACCTAGCTGGAGAGCACCTTGGTGAAAAAGGACCTGGGGGTCCTGCTGGACACATGATGGACTCCATGTCGAACACGAGCCAGCAATATGCCCTGGTAGCCAAGAGGGCGAATGCTGTCCTGGGCTGCATTAGGCAAAGCATTGCCAGCGGGTTGAGGGAGGTGATCCTGCCCCTTTACTCAGCTCTGCTGAGGCCACACCTGGACTGCTGTGTCCAGTTCTGGGCTCTTCAGTACAAGAGAGACATGGACATACTGGAGAGATTCCAGTGAAGAGCTGCAAGGATGATGAAGGGACTAGAGCCTCTTTCCTGTGAAGAAAGTCTGAGAGAGCTGGGACTGTTGAATCTAGAGAAGAGAAGGCTCAGGGAGCCCTGTATATAACTACCTGAAGGGGAGGGTGCAAAGAAGACAGAGCCAGGCTCTTTCCAGTGGTGCACAGTGACAGGACCAGAGGCAATGGGCACAAACTGACACACAGGAGGTTCCCTCTGAATATCAGGAAACACTATTTTGTTGCGTGACTAAGCATTGGCACAGGTTGCCCAGGATGGTTGTGGGGTCTCCATCCTTGGAGATACTCAAAAGCCATCTGGACATGGTCATGGGCAACCAGCTCTAGGTGGCCCTGCTGAAGCAGGGGTCTGGACCAGATAATCCCCAGAGGTCCCTGCCAGCCTCAAGCATTCCATGATTCTGTGAGCTCCTGGTCCCTTTTCTTAGCTCTGTCTGTAACAGCCTCTGTCTATAACATCGACCCTTCATGTATAGCGACTAGTAAAAGAGCAATCAATCCTGAGTGATCAGGGAGATTTCCAAAAATATTTGGCTAATCTCTTCCAGAAAGAGTTCTGGAAATGTTTTATCTCCTCAAATCACATATAAGTGATGAAAACAGGAAAATTCAACAACTTAACAGAATTTTCCTTGGTGAAAATCAGTTTGCTTTTGATATCCCTTTCCTTTTATCCTTGATCAGAGAGAGGCTGTAGTAATTAAGATTTTACTGAGAGAGATTTTTGTCCTTCATACATTTGCACAGTCTTTCTAGTCAAGAGCAAAATAACCAAAACCCAGCTAAAATGGTTGATGCAGCGTGAAAAAGTACTGTGTGCATATGTTCACGTGTGTATGTTTTGCAGGAAAATTAGGTGTCTGCGTTCACATTTTCCAGTGTGTGTGGACTTATCATTGTGCCCAAGGAGAACATATTTTCCTGGGTATCTTTAGGTATGCAGTGCCATTTGCTTGGTGGGAGCACTCACAGCAATGAATCTGGGAAACAGATGTGTGTATGCATTCACACATCTCCTGTGCTGCTCTGATCAGAGAGCAGAGGACAAAAGAGGCTCCTGTACTGACCTGTCTCTTGGAAGTCTTCTAAGGACATTTGTGCATAAAAAAGTTGCATCCCGGCCCCATAAAATAAATCACCCATTCTTCAGAAACAGTATCACCCTACAATTTGGGTACTTGTGGTTTTCTTGCTTACTCAGTGCTGTGGGGTGTCTATGTAGTATGTGGGGCAGCAAGGCTTGAGTTAATTCAGAGCTGCCTCTTCCCCGATGCTGCGCAGATGTCCCAAAGCCCCTGGCTCTGAGCAACATGTATCACTGGGGACTCCAGCCAGCAAGGGCTTTGCCTTTGCATGGAATAGAAATATTAGATGGATAAAGGAGCCTGGGAATATTCAGTGCTAATCCTACTCTGAAGCATCTCAAAATTCAGAGCACTCGAAGGGGAAGGGAAAGTAGGACAGTGGATTCGATCTGGTTCAGAAGGCTATTGTAACAGCTGGAAAGGGGAAGGGAAAAGGTGTTTTCCACTTACAAAGGGATGTACGAAGCTGAGCATCCAAGTGCTGAACAACATGTACACGCTGCTCATTTTGCATAGTATTGAGACATCTTGCAAAGCTGGAGGATACTTGCTCAGCTGCGGAGAGAGCACTTTCCCTTTCCTTCCACCATCTGCACTAAAGTTTGGGTTATCTGCGTTCTTTAGGTGCTTCGTTACCATTCAAATAAATAAAAAAAACCACTTCCAAAGCATCTCACTGTCTGTATAAGGACCACATCTGGCAACAATCAAAGGGATATTGCTGCTTCCCCCCCCCCCCCCCCCCCCAGCATGGCAGCTGGCATAAGAAAATGAAAGATAATCAGCCTCCCTGTGCCCTGCGTCGGCCACCCTCGAGCAGATAAGAGCACACTCAGCCCTTGACCTCACGTCTGGCCAAACAGACTCTTATCTTGCCACAGAGGAGCAAAGAGGTGAGCGGGCCAGATGGTGCTTTTGACCTCATCTTCTTCCCTGCAAGCCAGCCGAGTCATCTCGCTGTCTGCCTGCTGCCAAAGCCCGCGGCAGCGGAGCTGGGCAGAGCGCGCTGTCTGTCGCCTGCAGCTCCTGCTGCCCCATGGCCGCCTGCTCCTGTGGGGCAGAGCCAAACCGCTCTCTCCTCACCTTTCTGCCCGGCCTCCAGAACTGCCTCGTCTCTTTCTGGCAGGCTCCAGGCTGCGTGCGGGTCCACATCTTTGTGTACGAGCTGGGGTACAAGTGCAGTGCTCTTCGTCTGCTCGGTGGCTCTGGTGCTGGGTGCATGGACGGGGGCCCTGCTGTGCTGCCAGGGCACGTGCAAGCCCCTCGGTAGGAAAGGGTGTCCTAAAAAGCAACTCTCCCACTAACAGCACTGGAGAGGCTGGGGCTGAGACGATTCCCTCTTCTCCTGAAAAATGCCTCCCACTGTGAGCATCATGCCTGCTTTATGGTTCTGCAGTACCCAGAGCCCATTGCAAACAGACATTCCAGGGGGATGCCCTGGTGCAGCCCACCGGCTCTTAACTACCCCATTTGATCTGGGGCACAGCTCATTTGGTTGTTGACGGGGTTATCATCACTATGAGCCCTTGAGTGGAGGAGCAGCCCTGGCTCTGGGAACACCACCCTGGCAGTGCACAGGGAACCAGGCTCCACCAACCCATCGGAGATCTCCTCTGGGCACCCCCCAGAGCAAGAAGGGAGCCAGGAGAAGCAGCATGGGGTGGGAGCTGCTGCTCAGCTGGGGCTGCTGGCTGGAGGGGTGTGGGACAGCAGGGTGAAAACCAGCCCAGCTGCTCCACACCCAGATGAATTACCCAGTGCACCCCAAAGGCCAGGACACCTGGGGACAGGAGTCTGTGTGGCCAGGGCTGTTGCCTTGCACCTAAAGCTGGGGAAACCAGGGCACGGCCCTGTGTGGGACGGGCATGTGCCAGCGATGCAGGAATCACCCGGGGAAGATGCTGTAGCGTGTGCATGGTGGGTGGGTACCTGCTGTTTTGGAGACACGTGTGAATAAAAGTGGTGAAGAAGCTGATCTGCGAGCAGCAGCAGATTTGCTGTCAAATAGGTTCCATTTAAAGGTCATTTGCTGTGTTTTGCATGCAAACGCTGGCTACTTCTGGGGTTTTGGAAGGAATTTAAAGGGTTTATGCTACTTACACTCTTCTCCAGGTACCTTAAATGCTCATTCTAATAAGAAACAGCCCTGACACTCGTTTTGGCTGGCAACTATTAACAGCTTATAAAGTAACCCTAGGGCTTTAGCCCAGGTAATGTGCTCTGAAATCCCCGGTAAGGCTGAGGTCTGTGCTGCAAAACTGCGGGAAGCAGAGGAGTGTGGCTGCGTGCCGCATTATCTTACCCTGGCGTCTACCTGCCTGCTTTTAAAAAGCCTTGGAAAAGCTTAATTACCTAACCGTGGGCTTGCAGTCTCTTTTTCTGTTCAAATTCCAGATATTGAGTAACGCCTTGTGCCAGCAAGTGTACTTGCACTTTGCATCTGCTCTGCTCCTCCTGCCTGCTTAATATTCACCGCGACACTGTGATGTGGAAGGTCCAAGACATGTGGCGGGGCATCCTGCCTTAATGCATCTGGAAACTTTGGCACCAGGTGAGCAGCTGAGAAGAGAAAGAACATCACAGACCTGAAACTCCCAGGCAATTGTGCGAGAGGCTCCATATGCTCCAGTGCCTGCCGAAAGAGCCGAGTCTGGCACTGCATCAAAATTATCTGCCCCCCCCCCCCCCCCCCCTTGCCTTGAAAGCAGGTCTCCATTTAAACCATGAAACTACGTGACCATGAGCTCTGCTTTTCCCCTTTAAATCCTGCCTGACAGGAGCACTGGTGACCTGTGGGGCGGGATGGAAGGCTGTTAGCAGATCTAGAAGGGGATTGCAAGGTGATCACATTAATTTTTACTGCGGTGTATGTACCACAGGCTTTTTTGGGTTGGAAGCAGCCCTTTCTGGTCCAGCTGTGCCAGGCCGGGGAGCTGTTGCAGAGGCAGCACCCCGACCAACATGTGAACAGCTGCCTGATGTCCAGAGCACTAATGCAGCATCACAGGAGAGTGGTAGAAAGGTGGGACATGTGATGGACCTTAGCAAAATGAGACAGACCAGGTATGGTATAAGCTTTGGGACTGCCCAGTCAGGTGTCTTGTGATTCAAACATTGAATCGCGGTAGTCCAGGAAGCAGATCTTGGGATTTTGTGGCACCTCAACCGAACCCAGATACAAGGGGCTTTTCCTGACAAGTAGGGATGCTAATTTTGAAAGGTTGCCATCCTCTGTACCAGCAGCCAAGGCTGGTGAGACCTGTGTGTAACCACAATTCGCTGGCGGAAAGGCACAAGGAAGGAGCACTGGCCTCAGGTTGCAGCCCTGAACTGATGGAAAATGCAGCTTTTCAGGCCAATGCTTGAACCAACCTGGGGACCTGGCCAGCAGCAGGTAATTTTGAATGATTTGAGATCTTCACCCTCTACAGCTGGCAGTGGGAAGGAGGCTGAACTGGGTAGGGTGGATGCCCAAGTCATGCAGAAGACATGTCATCTCCCAGAGAAGCAGGCAGGGCTGGGGATATATTTTTTCCCTGCAATTAGGGCTTCAGTGGGTTGGGGAAATTTATTCCCCTCCCTTTTGTGTTCCTGCAGAGATGATTGGACCCATGGCAGGCTCAGCCTGGCTGGGTTTGGTCTCACCAGCAGCAGGGAGGGCAGCTACAAGCAGGATTAGGGACTGGTTCATCAGGAATGCCTCCAGCAGAAATCTGAGGCAAGGGTATAGCTCCCATTTTCTCCTTGCTCATCCTAGTGGCTGTCAGACAGCAGTGGTGGGGCAGCGCCTGCTCCATGGACCAGCCTCTGGAGCTGCACCCAGCCCTGCCTGCTCCTGTCCACCGAGCAGGCAGTGGATGTTCAGCATTGCAGAAGCTGTTGTTCTTACTGCTGAAACTGTTAGACAGAGAAACAAGAGCAATGCACTGGAGGATCCAGAGAAAGAGCCCATCTGTCTTGCTTTTTAGGATGATTAGGGAAAGTATTTGACTTGGCCAGCATGGGAAATTTCATGGCTGAGAGAATGGCAATGCCAAGGCTGGCTGCCTGGCAGCGGCATGGAGAGGGGGAAAGCAAAAAGGCAATGAACTGAAATCATAGCCTCTCCTCCAGTGACCAGAATAAAATCCACAGCCGGTCACAGCCTGTGCACAGGTAAGAAATACGTCTTCTTGTCCCCAAAATGCTGAACAGTCCCATACGTTCAGCTCCTGATGCACCCTGACGTTGCCATGCCTCCCTGCCTGCAACATGGGTCCCATCCCACTGCTCCTGGGTGCACGCACAGCTTTCCCTCCTGCCAGGCTAAAATGCCCCCGTTCTGTTTGCATCCTCATTTCTCTGTACCAGTGACTTCATTTGCTGTATTTACACCTTTCCCAGTCCATGAGTCATTAGCAAATATTGGACAGTCTGAACCTCGTATTGGTTTCTTCTTCACTTTTTCATGGAAGTGTTGAGAGTTGTCAAATCAGATTCATTACTGAGGAGTGAATACTTTATATCACCATCAGCAACGAACCATGCGCCGCAATCAAAGACAGACATCAATGTGATTTATATTAATTATATTTATTTCCTGTAATTTTTTATTCATTGAGTCTTTTATCAGCTGTTACACATTTTTGCCAAGGATCAGTTTCAAGCTGCAAATCAGTAACAGTATTAGCCTTACAAACACTTGGCTTTCCCAGTTTGCCCTTTTAAAATCCTGGCACAACTTCTGCTCTCTTCCAGTCTTCTGCCACTTCCTCAGCACTTCAGTATTACTGAAAATAATGATGATTTAAAGAGCTCTTTGGCCACCTCTTAAATTTGATAAATATGCTGGTAGTTGCATGATGTTCAGCCGGGGAGGGTAGTGGTGGGGATGAAGATTTTGCCATGGATGTTTCACCCCACTATAACCATGTGGAGCATTGATGGTGCCCGTATCATGCTCACCGTGACTTCGCTGACTGCTGTACCAATGCAGGTAAAACAAGGGATGCAAGATTCAAACAGTGATGAGCCCCTCACCAGCAAAGCACCTCAAATCACTGCATGGCAAAAATCACATTGACACTTTGTCAGTCGTGCCTCACTGCAGCAATCGCTGGAACTAATAGTCATTAATTACCTTTGTCAGGTGAAATTTCTCTAATTGCCTGCAACTTTACTTCCAGCAAACTCCCACTTCCAGCTGCCGCTGCCAGTTTAAAGGCCATGTCTCCGAGTGGTAATTTTTAGGAAAAGTCCAGGAAAATTAACAAGGGTTGAAGTCATGCGTGGCCCACCTCTGGGCACGCAGGATCGGTGCGTGTCCTGGAGTCACCTGCCTGCCCTGCCTGCATCGAGAAGAAAGGTCAGCGGGATGGGGGTGGAGGAGGAAGGTGGTTAGCCAACCTGTCATGTAATTCAAGGCCATTCTTTTGTGACCTTTTCTTCTCCTTAAAAAATGAAGGAAACACGGTAGCAGACTGCCTGCAGAGCTGCTGCTCCTTGAACCTTGACAATATGCATTCAGCATTGCGAGGAGGCATTCAGCAGGCAGCTTCCAGCACCCGCCGTCATTGCCCTAGCTATCAAGCTCCCATACAGATGTTCATTGAACTGTCAGAGCATCGAGAGGAAAATAAATTAATTGTAAGTGGAAGAAGGTTACTTAAATATTTTCTGCAAGTATTATATAGCCATAAAATTGCATAGGAAACTCAGTAATAATGGGTAATGATGTTCTTCCGAGGAATTAATAGAAGCCCAATTTATAATGCTGCTCGGCATTCAAACCAGCGTGTTCCATCTTCCTGGTACATGATAAACATTTACTAATTAATCCTCACAAAGCCTCAGTGAGGCAGATCTCTTCACACCACTGGTTCTGTTTTATAAATGGGAACAAGAAGGTACAAGATAGATCCTTTGAAGCCGGGGTTGTATATGTCTTCAAACATGATTTGGGTCTCTGGGACCCCACTCAGCATCTGTGTTTGAATGCTGAGAGGTTTGTAAAAGGCATCAGAGCCAGGACTGGAAGTCAAGGTTTCTTTGTGCCCCTTCACTGTGCTTGGACCATCGTGGCATGTTTCAGTATGATTCTTCAGCACAATTTCCAGAATCTTTTCCCTGCATGGTCATATTACATTGCAGAAATGGTACTTAGGAGAAAAATCAGTGGTCTTAAGTTTCAAGCAAGAGCTGCAGGAATTGGCCCCTAATGTAGCTGCTAATTATGTTGAGATTCAAAAGAACAAAACTTATGACCAACTGGAAGCTGTTATTTGCAGAAGATCAATATGGATTGTATGCGATGTGAGCTGTCAAATGTGGATGTAATTAACACCAGGATGGTGGACTGCACATGACTACAGACAAATTAGAATTATCCAGTGCTGTTTTAAAATTCTCTCCTGTCTCCCTGTCACCGTTTAAGGCATAGCATGAATAAACACAGGGTGTAATGAAAGGGAGCTTCATCCCAGCACCGAGCCGCAGCAGAAGTAGGGGTATTCCCCATAGATTTCAGTTTAATTTTTGTCTGCTTACACAGGATACTAATTTGAGTTTGCAGTTGATTCCACAGCCTGTGCAAGGATCCCACACAACACAGATAGAGAATCTGCAATACTCATCAGAGAGCAAATAAAAATGGGATGGACACAGCCGGGACTGAAACAAGGTTGTGTAGACAGGATGTTATGTGTGGAAACGGGGAGCTGAAGTCCAACTTCCCAGTTAATCCATGCTTTACTGTTTAATGCGTTGCCGTGGTGGCCTAACAAGTTGTCTCCTACTTTCAGGCACCACCAAGCTTAGCTGAAGGTCTGGCTTGGACAAGGAAGCATTTTTTCCAACTCATTTTTGGCTAAAGAGCCCTTGACATAACAAAAGTCAGTTTCTGAAAAGAAAAACTCTACATCAGTGATGGACTGTCCAGAGGAA
This sequence comes from Falco rusticolus, assembly GCF_015220075.1. Classification (NCBI taxonomy): domain Eukaryota; kingdom Metazoa; phylum Chordata; class Aves; order Falconiformes; family Falconidae; genus Falco; species Falco rusticolus. Next base: position 59,369,273 of record NC_051190.1, on the reverse strand, counting down.
GCAATGCAACCTTTACATCCAGTAAAAAAAGAAGCAGCTCAGGAGTTTATTATCATTTTTGAAACATCAGAGATGTCACTGGTAATACTTTAAAACATGTAACAAAGAAAGAAAATGCTCTTTACTAGCTGTAGAGAGACTGGTCCACTGTTAGTGCAGATCAGACACTCTTTCAGGGGAGTTAGAAGATTGCTCCCATCCCACCCATCTTCTCTTTGAATTAATTAACATTAAAACTATGCTTTTACAAGACAAGACATGCTAGATAAAATTCTGATTTGCCTGAAATCACTGAGAATTTGTCCATTGCTTTCAACGAGGGCAGGATTTCACCTAACATTTCTAACAGGCTTTTATAAAATAGTGTGGAAAAAGATCTCAAGGGCCATCCTGTTCCTCTTGCTGCAAGGCAGGATCAGCCACATCTACGTCAGTCCTGACACATGTTTGTCTAACTGGTCCTGAAAGAGCTGCGACACTTGATAGCACTTTGAGCTCTGCTTCCATTTTCACCTGTCCCAAGATATAAAAAGGACTTTTATAACCAACTCTACCAGGATTTTTGACTGGTTCAGAGGACCAGTGATAGTTTTAACACCTGATGTCTCATGAGCTAAGTATAGGAAATAATCCTGCCCACCCCCAGGGAACTTTCTCATGATTTATTTATGTTTTTCCCTTTTATCTCTTCTCTTTGAGATATCTGACATGAAATCATGTCAATCTGATTCCTATCTCATCTTTTTCTCCACTATTTCAGTTCTGGTCTGATTTCAGTGTCTGCCCCCTAAGAACTGATAGTTAAAACTAATGCTTTTCTTTATCTGAAGGACTGTCAATCTTCCAGCGGTGCAGTATAAAGTGCACAGTTCTAATTCTAGGAGTGAAATGCCAAGGACTATAATTTTGTTGGCAACATGGAAAGGTGGGGAGGCAACAGAGCGATAACGACCAGGCAGGACTGCAGCCTTAGCGGGGAGGCGCAGAAGGACAGGTCGGCAAAAGAAGAAATATTTCAGCCCAGTCTTTGCGGAAGAGCAGCTCTAAGGTTTTGTTATGCTTCCAGAATGAAACATCACTGGTCGTTAGCTGCCCTTTGCCTGCGACCCAGTGCTCACAGAAACAAAGTGGGGTCTTTGCTTTGGTTTCAAGAAGACCTGAATCGCATTCAGAAATAGTAAAACACAGCTCCTCATTGACGGGCAATTTGAAATACACTCCTTGCACCCCCTGCAAACCACAGGAAACCCGCCCCAACAGCTGCTCAAAATACATTTATGGTTTAGAATGGGAACCACAGACACAAAGATTAACATTTACAACTGATATTTCTGGAAGTAAAGGTCTGAGCCAGATGCTGACACATAGCAGTTGGAGAACAAGAGGTGTATTTCCCATGCATTCTCTCTCATTCCAGGGTACACCATGCATTAAGCTTTCACAATAAATATTTTTTTAAAAACTTGCTACATGGAATCCAATATCAAATAGCACAATTAATTATTGATAAAGCATGTGAGAAAACGCTTTGTACTTGGAGTCTGCTCTTAGCCCTTACTGAGGGTTTTATTCCCCAAATACAAATGCTTAACAGTCTCTACCAGGGAAAGACAAGACAAACAGCTTTTTCAACCAAGCCATAAAATATCTAGTTTCATACATAGTCACAAAACCTCCTGACATTAAAGGATCCCAGTTTTGCACGTGGGACAAAGTCAATTAATGCTGTGAGATACTAGCAGTGGCCAAGCCAGAGTTTCAAACATGACTTTTTTGCCAGAAGACTCCTCTGCACCATTGCTGCCACCAAACAGAATGTCACTAGGGAGGTGGGAGGAAAGCGGTGGTGCACTGGAGGAAGAATGCTGTGCTGCTGGCCAGAGAAACTCTTACATGCTGTTTGCAGGAAAAATAGCAACTGACTTAGAGGCTGGAGAGTCTGCGTAGAAACCGGGACTGTTGCTGGGACATACGACCCGTGGGGATGCGTCTTTAGCATCACCTCGGTACCTGTGGCTTTGAACTTCCTCAGGAATTTGGTAGGATTCATTGGGAGTTGAAATCAGCTTCCTGGGGCAGTGGGAAAGCTTTTTCTGCTCAGTGCTGTCTAAAGAATAGGTTCCTGAAGGCATTGTTGTAGTTTTTGTTGAAAGCAGTGTAGATGAGTGGATTAAAAAAGGAATTTGAATAGCCTAGCCATAGAAAAATACTCTTCCAAATGGGTGGGATGTCACAGGAGCAGAGGGGGTTGATGAGCTCTGTGATGAAGAAGGGGATCCAGCAGAGCACAAAGACCCCGATAAGGATGCCCACCATGAGGGCAGCTTTCTTTTCCTTCTGCTCTCTCCACGTGTCTCCCTCCGTCTGGAACGTAACGGTGGCGTGACGGACAGTGAAGACCATCTGCGGCTGCTGGGCAGCTTCTTTTACCTGCCAAACAGAAACACAAGTTGCACCATATGTGCCTCAGTCAGCTGATCCCACACAGCAGGTACGTGACCAAACTATGCAAGTGATGGCTAGAGCTCACGTGGGAACGCAGACCACCCACGTCACTAATTGAGGGGAGGGTGGCTGTATGACCCTCTTCTGGGTAGCAGAGACTATTTTTAAGTGAGGCTAGAAACTAAAGAGAGTAAGTGACATCCGGGCACGTGGAACTGCTCACACAGTGTTGCAGTAAGATCATTTCCCCATTTACGATCAGATCAGTCAAACAGGCACACACCCACACGCCATGCACAAAAGTCTCCTTGCTTTCTCTGAACCCATTGACTTTAAGAGTCCTTGGTAGGAGAGGTGAGAAAATGAGCATGCATTTCCTTCCTCCCCCCCAAGAAGTCTTTACAGTGCACAGTCACCGTGCCTGGGATGAACCGACACGATGCAGCCACGAATAGAAAGGATTTACAAGGATGTTCTGCAGGTGTTGCCTTCTGTGTGGGTAAATTCACAGCCTCCCCAAAGCCACAGCTGCCTGCCAGGTTCCCGTCCCCAGCAGGAGATGGGATCCCATCCATTCCCACCCCCACATGCCTCCCCACGGGAGGAACGGTGACCCCTTACTCACGCTCACCAGCACTGATTCAGCATTCCACGGGGGGACATCTGTGAATCACCGCACGCCCACGTGGAGCTCAGGCTCGGAATCTGGCCCAAAGTTGCTTTAGCTACACCTTACGCGCTCTCAGCTGGGGACTCGGAAGGAGTCAGAAGACTGGGCTTGCATGCTTTGCAGTCAACTTTCCCTTGAAAGCCTCCAGGATTCACAGGGCTTTGGCGGGATGCTGTTTGCTCACACGCTTTAGCTCTGAGTTTCCCCCACTGCTGCAGGGTTTGGCTGCTGCCAGCAGTTGACTAGAGCAAAATACAACAAGCTGACCTACCTCCAGGGCTTCTGGTGCAATGGGGGTGATGGAGTTACTCTTCCGTGATCCAATTCGAAACTTGGCGGCCTTGTAGATCTTCCAGTACACAAAGAGCACCACGCAGAGGGGCAGGTAGAAGGCGCCAAAGGTGGAGAAGATGGTGTAGGAAGGCTCCTGGCTGACTTGGCACTCCTCGCTGTCCTCTGAGTAAGTCTCTCCCCAACCAAAGAGCAGCGGGGCCAAGGAGATGAAGGCAGAGAGCGCCCAGGTGAGGGCAATCATGATGTTGGAGATGCGGCGCCGGATGCGGAGCGTGTACTCCAGGTGGCGGGTGATGGACCAGTAGCGGTCGAGGGCGATGGCTGTGACGTTCCAGATGCTGGCGGTGCAGCACAGGACGTCAAAGGAGATCCACACCTGGCAGAGCGACCGGCCCAGCCGCCACCGCCGCCCGGACAGCTCGCGTACCAGGCTGAGGGGCATGACGAGGGCCGCCACCATCACGTCGGAGATGGCCATGGAGGCCACCAGATTGTGGGGCACGCGGTGGAAAGTGCGCACGCGGAGGATGGTGGCCAGGACCAGCCCGTTCCAGAGGAACGTGGCCACCACCAGCATGGCCAACAGGGTGAGGACCAGCACGCTGAAGACGGAGAGCTGCGCCCGGCCGCCGTCCGGGCTACCGGAGGACCCACTCCGGTTGCCGGTGTCCGGCGGCATCTCGGCGAGGCAGCTGAGGTTGAGCGGGCGCTCCATGCGCCGGGCACCCCGGGCACCCCGGGCACCCCGGGCGCCCCGGGCCGCGGCGGCGGGGCTGGGCGCTGCGCACTGCCGGGGCGGCGGGGCTGGGGGGGGGGCGGAGCGCCGCCCTACCGCGGGCGCGGAGGGTCCGCGGCAGCCCCGAGAGGCGCCGGGCGCGGCGGCTGCTGTCTGCCCGCCGCCGGGGTCTTCATCCCCGGGAGGAAGAGCCCTGCGTCAGCCTGACGGCAGCCCCCGGCCCGCCCCGGCGCGCCAGCCCCGGCGGGCGGGAGGCGGCGGCTCCGCGGGCGCGGCGGGGTGCGCGGCTGCGGAGCGGGGCGGCGCTGGCGCTGGCGCTGGCGGCGGAGCGGCTGTCCCTGCGGAGGAGCCGGCGCTGGCGGCTGGCGGGGCTCGGGGCGGGCAGGTGAGTCCCCCCCGCCGTGCGCGGGTGCGGAGCGAGCGGCCTCTCGGCGGGCAGCGGCGCGGGGCTGGCGGTGGGTGCTTAGTCATTTCGGTGCGCGGATCGGCCCCGGGAGCCGGCGCCGGTCGGAGCGGGGCGAGAGCAGCCCGCACCCCGCACCCCGCACCCCGCGGGGGCAGCCCCGGCTCCGCCCGCACCGCTCCGGCTCGGGGCGGCTTCGCCCCCCGCGGGGCGCATCCCCGTCAGGCGCAGAAAGTTCGCATCCCTGGGCGGCTGCGCCCGGGCTCGCCTGAAGGGGTGTTGGTGGGGTGTCACGGGCACCCTACAGCTCCCATACATGCTGGAGCCTGTGTCCAGCCGACCCGTCAGCGATGCGGGTTGCTCCGTGCGGGGGGGGGGATGTGGCAGGGGATTACGTCTTTGGGAACTTCCTCACTGGCGTTTCCTAACTTCCTAACGATTGGCGGGCCTTCGGTTGGGAAGAATCCATCGCTTGGCTGTTGTTACTAATGGTTAAATTGACAACGTGAACCGTTACTGACAGGTTGGAGCGTTTCGCCGGGTGTTACCTGTCTGTTGTGATGGGAGGTGGGATTCTGGGCCTCGCAGCGGCAGGCAGGATTTAAACCCAGCGAGCAGGTTTCCCCATGCACCTGCACCGTGCAGGGATGCCAGCTCCAGCCAGCGAGCCTGGGGTGGCATCCAGGCAGGGCTGTGTCGGTGCTGGCACCCAGCTTCTCCGGACGGTCCCTGGATAACGGTCCCAAAGAGCTTTTCAGTCAGAGCTGACACGTGATGTAAGAAGCTGGCAGGCGCTGGCATGGGGCTGGTAGGCTGCATCTTGGGGGGAGGAGGAGGGAAGGAAGGGCAACAGCCGTGAGAATTGGTGATGGTGACACTTGGTGAACAGCACTTTCAGGGAGTTGGGGGTGCACCTGGTGCACACCGTGCTCGTGGGGTACAGGGGGTAAAGCCACACCGGTGCTTTCTGCTGTCTCTCCTGAATCTCTCTGGACGTTTCAATGAAAAACAGCAGAGTAACAATAACAACGGCTAAAGAAACACTGTGTTTTCTGGTGCAGCTACTTGTGTCTCCATGCTACCAAGCGAAACACAAGGCAGCATATCCCAAACACGTCCAGGCCCTTGTTTTGGTGGGCAGGGAATTTCCCCAGCATGGACTCATGCTGTGCACTGATGCTTGTCCTCAGAGCTGGAGAACAGGACCTGGCCTACTGTAGTTACTAGACAGATGTGGCCTTAGAGACGATACCATCATTTTGGAAATCTCTTGCCATCTTTTTAGGGGAGAGATGATGATTTTATCTGTCATACACATGAATACTGAGAATTTTGGAACAGGCGGGATTTTTACTCACGACTCAAAGGACAAACGGGGTCTGCAAGCTTTTATAAAGCTTCCTGATTTAAAATTCCTGGTTTTCAAGGTGCCAAACATCCTTGACTGTCATTCAGTCGATCAAAACACTTAGCAACTGCTAGGACCGAGAGCTTTTTGTTGTGTGGGCCCTTCCCAGAAAAGCATGTAAAGCCCAGAATTAACAGAATCAACCACAAATTATGGACTATGTGCTTCTGAATAGATACTATTATTTTTTGCTTCAGGAACAAATAGACAGAAATTACATTTAAAGGGAAATGGAAATAAAATGTATTAAATCTGAGGAAGTAAAACTAGATTATGTTCTAATGAAAAATTATGATTATTTTCATTATCTTACTTACTGGACTTTAAAAAATATATATTAGCAGATTCTGGAGTTGAATGGGTCAGCTGAGTACTAATTTGAAATAGAAAATGTAGACAAATACATATATATATATACACACACAAAGAAAACATATACAGAAATGCAAAGGTGTGCAACTGGGATGGGAGAACCCTATAGAACAGTACAAGCTGAGGGCTGATTGGGTAGACAACATTTTGCAGAAGAGAGCCTGGGTGGCCTCTTGGGCAAGAAGCTTAGTCTGCAATGTGCCACTGCACATCCTGGAGCATCCTGGTCTATATGAGCAAAAGTGTGGCTGTCAGGTCGAGGGGTGTAGCTATTTCCCCCTACCCAAAAAACCTTGGAATTTTATGTTCAGTTTGGGGTTCCTCAACACAAGCCACTGACTTACTGGTGGAAGTCCGGTGCCGGGTTATCAAGATGATGAGTGGACTGGCCTATGATGTATATATATAGGGAGAACTGAGTTTATCAATCTTAAAAAGAGAAGGTTAAGGGGAAAATCTTAGTGCTGTCTCCAGCTGCCTCAGGGAAGGGTGTAGAGAGGGTGGAGGCAAACTCTTCTTGGAGGTCCATAGCTATAGGGCAAGATGCAATGAATGCAAGTCACAGCATCTGATACTCCTATTGGAATTTAGGAAATAAATAATCGCTTAGAGACTGGTCAAAGACTGAAATGGGTCCAAAGAGGCTGTGAAATCTCCATCCTTGGTGATCAAAATTCAGCTGGACAGCACTGTGAGTGACCTGATCTAATTTTGAAGTTGGCCCTTCTTTAAAGGGGGTTGGATTAGATGATTTTCAGAGGTCCCTTCCAGCCTAGATCGTTCCTCAGTTCTGATTCTGCAGTCTTTAAGCACGTTGCCTGAATGCACCAGATTCTGGAGGTGACTGAATGTTGTTATTTTTAAGGACAAAATGCTGTTTACTTTACACAGATTAGTAAGACCACTGATTTCCTCAGAACTGTTGATATTTGTAAAGTGAGTGGAAGGCTGGAATCTGTAGCGAGCGGATAACATTTGTGGAATGATCGCATCTGTGAAAGTCTCTGAGAAACGGATCTACACTACAAAGTCAGGTTTATCTCACATCCTCACTGATGGAGCCAGAGGAATTAAAAAATAACAGGACGTCCCTAGATTTAGCAGGGTTCCCTCCAGTAAAGTTGTTAAATGCTGCTTGCTACTCAATACCATTTACTGGAGGTACATTCCCATTCAAAAATATGTAGCGGATGGTTGGAGGTTTGGAGGGAATTCCCAACACAATCAGTGCCACCACCTATGTGCACATCCAAGTAGTATCTGCTCTTGGGGGCCAGGTGAATGGCCTTATATTGTGAATCTGCATGCAGGTCTTTTGAACCTCTGTTGTAACTGGCAGAAAAGGGAGAAGAGGTGGCTCAGGAAGTGTTTTTGCTGGGCATAATAAATGAATGAATGAGAATTTCAGTCTACAGGGTAGGCAGAGCTGCTAGGTTAAACAAGGATTAAAGGAACATGTCTACTCGCTGTATGTGTGAGCCAACACTGAAAGCTCTGCTCAGTTGCCAGCCAGACTGCTCAGTAAGTGTGTGTCCTGTCAAGGCAATCTCTAAAACTCAGGTAATCATCACTTAAATTTCATTTAACATTTGTCAGCTCCAGCTCACGCTTATTACATCCAGACATGCTTTTTGAACACACTTGCAGGCCACCCACTCCTCTCCTAGAACAGCAAAAGGTTCAAACGCAAACACAGTTAAAGCGCACAGCCTGTGAGGTTGTTCTCACACCCTCTGAGCCCATCCACACTTCTGATCTCACTCTAGTCTTCCAAACCCGAGAGCTTCAGAGATGGCCAGTATCAGCACTGGGATAGACTCTCCTGATGCCCCACCTCTGGCTCACGTGTCGTGGCAGGACTGTAGTTTTGGAAGCGGGGAGGGGAATGCTGAACCAGAGCTCTTCAGGGACACACACCAGCTTTTCTGAAATTCATCTCTTCATCTAATTCATCCCATAAAAGCTGTCTCAGGTGCAGGGTAGCAGCTGTGTTTGGGAGGGAGACTGGGTGATTCCCCTCCACTCCAGTGGTCCGTGGCAGCGTGCATTTGGGAAATAGGCAATCAAGGTTCAAAGCATTGCAGCTCAGGCTACGGGCTTGAATCGTGATGCTATGTGTCTCACATAAGCATTTTAACTGCCAAGCAGCTGGCTATTTTGGGTAGCCCTTTCAGGTTTCTGATGTTGAAGCTGGTTACTAATTGCGTATTTGCTGGAGCACAGACTTACCTGAGGTTTTCTAACATCCCAGCCAAGTGCCGCAGCAACTGGAAGATGGAGTCCGGCTTTCTCTCCCAGTAACGTGTGATTACTTACTGCAAAGTGGAGCAATTCCTACTGACTGAGAAGCAGACATTAATCCTGCTGTCTGTTAGTAGGACACTCAGCAGGATTGGGGGAGTATGTTGGAGCAGGAACAAGAACAAGGGGGACCTGAGTGCCCCACATCCCCAGAGTGCCCAGTGACTGACCTGTCTGCCAAACAGGGTTCTCTTGCTCCAGATCCTTATGAGGAACTTTGACAAATCTCTCTGTCTTGGGGCAGAAATTAAAACAATGAGCTAAAATCCTGTTGTCTGTTTATTTGTAAGGCTGGAAAACTACTCCTCATCCTTTAGTGGCAGGGCTCATTTGGTTTAGGGCATGCAAGCCTTCCTCTAAGAATTGTCACCAATTGTGTGACTTCAGCAACATCACTAAAGTATTGTTTAAATCTGCAATAGGAACAAAGCAGAACAAGAACAAAAGTGTATCTGTCTTGCCTAAAGCTTAGTCCTCCCTTATGTAAACTCCCTGGTAAGCATCTCAGTCCTTGTGCCTCTTGAATTTGGCCACAATCTATTACAGAGCTGGTCTAAAGGCAGGATGGACTCTGGTACCTTGCACATTACTGTGTATGCCCCAGTAAATGAACTGCCAGGAGTGCTGGTCTGTCTTCTGCCCAGCGTGAATTAACTCCTGCTGGAATTAAACCCTTTGTTCTTGTGTAGCCAAAAACATGTTTGTGGTCAAAGGACCAGTGGAACGTAACTCGATAAAGTCTTCGGGCAACTCCCGCATCATTCGCCACCGCAGTTAAAGTTGCACTCTGTGTAAATAAATGAAATGTAAATACTTTAATCACTTCTTTCATACCTTAAGGGGCAACATTCATCATTTGTGTAACTGCAGGGGAGTCAACAGAGTTATGCTAGGTGTCATATTGGCTTTTAGTCAAAGGTGCTTTACAGTGAGTAGTGATGACAGTAATGCAGTAGCTTGGAGCCTGCCTCAGGGGGTACTGCCCTCATAAGGCATCCACAATTTTCATTTATTACTCTGGTGATAGCAAATACTTAACACATATATACACCAGCGCCTGTCATCTTCCTTACCTGTGGTCAGTCCCTGAGAAGTAAGCCTTTCTCTGGACTCTGATGGACTTGGTCTCTGCAGGTTGCTTACAAACCACAATAAAAAATTATTTGTATTTCTGTTTTTTTTTTTTTTAAATGTTTAACAATATGAAAATATATTATGCTTCTGGGAGTACACAGTATCCTGCAGTTCTGTGAATCATCTAGAATAGCAGGTCTATAGGAAAATAAGAAACTGTGTGGGAAGACTAGGTAGCTCTAACTTAATACATGAGCTTTGGCAATCAAAGCTGCCAATGCAAACTATCAGGACTCTGCCAGGGAGACAGATGGCACGATGACAGCAAATGGATGGGTCTCTAAAACTCAATTACCATTTCAGTTCAGACCCTTTTTCAATATGCCAAGTTGTGGAAGAGATTTGTTTATCTTGAGCTTTATGCATTTTGGCAGATGATTTGCCCAGGTGTGAAGCTATAGGGAAGGCTGTGATAGTGTCAGGCTGAACACAAGTTTTTCTGTTGTGTGTTGTTTTCCAGGTTGCCTTTCTTCTTCCTTGCAGGTGGTAGGTTTTTGAACCTTTATTTACATAAATACATCCATAGTCTAGTACTGTTGTTTCAGAACTCCAGAGGCAAAAAGTTTTAAGATCCGTTTACCACAATAAGAACAGAAATTGCTCTAAAACACTTTCCCGGACCAGCAGTTCTTCAACTCTTTTTCTTACACCTCCCTCTATCCCCATTCCACTCCCTTTGGCTCCTTGGCAGTGTGTTCCCATGCCCATGTTTTCCTTGGTTGGAGTACCTTATTCCCAATCCTCCATTAACTTTAGCATTCCAGGCTGGTTTTGTTATTGCCACTGATTGGCAATATGTGCAAAAATGTCAATATTATGTATTGACAACAAAATACATGCATCATCAAGGGATGTCTTTTCTCAGTGGTGAGGCACTGGCCCAGGCTGCCCAGGGAAGCTGTGGGTGCCCCATCCCTGGCAGTGCCCAAGGCCAGGCTGGACGGGGCTGGGAGCAACCTGGGCTGGCGGGAGGGGACCCTGCCTGTGGCGGGGGGGTGGGAACCAAGCGATCTTTGAGGTCCCTTCCAACCCAGACCATTCTGTGATTCTGTGATTGATTCTGTGATTCTGTGGTTCTTCCACTCCAACAGCCTAATTTCTTTACAGGCCTTTGGTTGCTGCTTTCCTCCCTGGAGATTTCTGACCAGCCACAGCCACACCTCCACCTGCCAGAGGAAGCACAGGCACAGGGGTACAGCTTTCTCAGCTTGAGTGTCGCTGATGAGTGTCTCGGATTCACAGTCACAGGCTGTTTCCTTCCAGCTGTGGAACATTTTCCTCCCCCTGATTATTCGGCATACCTATATGTTTCCCTGCCCCTGCCTTCCCACGTCATCCAGATCAGCAAAACTGCTGTTAATTTAAGTAAGGCCAAATTCCCAGTATTTACAAGCTGTGCAACATGGCAGGTCATTAGAGAAAATGGGAACGCTGCGGAAGTTTACTTATTTATGTTTCATATCTTTGTTGCTATTGAAGCGAGTGAGAGGCTCATCCAAATGAGAGGAATTATTTACAAGTTAGAAAAAGTCAAATGGTAGGATATGACCACATATTTTCTTTCTGCAACTAAAATGATTCTGCTCCCGTGCCTGTGCAAGAAGAGTGTTTGCAGGCTGACAAAAATCTTCCCTCTTGATCACAGGCAAGACAGCAAACTTTTCCAGCTATTTGAAAGAGACGGCTGCTTTTAAAGGACCCCAAACATAATTTCTCTCATAGAATTTGGCAGTATCATGTTATAAATGTTTTATTTTGGTTTCTTCTACCACAGCAGTGTCTTCTTGCTACTGCTGTAAAATTCTCTGAACTCATGGGATGAAAGTGATTGTATAAATGTGTCTAAATGTCTCTCTCTTTCTCACAAGGGTTATTATTAGTGGCATCATTATTTTTGACAACCAATATTCACTACTTTGACAGCAAAATGTTGCCAGACTCTTCTTAATTGTCTAGCAACGCATTTTATTGTAAAATAGCTTAGTTTTCTTCTGCCTGCTGGTCTGTGAGTCAAAGTGGGTAGACTGTACCTCCGAGGTGGTGGCCTGGTGGTTTGTGAGCTCACGCTCAGCTCCCGCAACGTGTGACAGTGGGAGAATGCTCAAGCGAGAGCTGGAGATGGGGAAAACTGACCCAGCAAGAGCGGCTGAGACCCGCATCTCTGAATTACCCCGGGGTACCACTGTGTGCCCACCCTTGCCTTGTCCCGAAGTGAAGCCACCAGGCTTAGAGGGAGCTGCTGGCACCTGCAACTAGCGCATTTTTCCTTTCTTCTCAGAGCCTCCCCTTCCACCGCTCTTCAGGTGCCTCCAGGTAGATGCAACGTATCGTGTAGTTCTTGTCCCTGCAGAGATTTTAGTAAGTGATCTGAAAGGCAAGGGACCTGGCTGGCCTTTTAAGCTGGTGGCTTCTGTAAGTTCATTTTCTGTAGCTCCTTTTTCTGCCTCTTCTGTGGTTGGTTGCCTTCTACTTTCAAGTTTCAACTGTATCACAGTGGATTCAAACTCAGCTGCTAAAGGAACAAAAAAGGTGACTTCCCAATCAGAATTTCAGTGTAAATTTAGCAAAACCCTCCCATTTTGATACCATTGAATTATTCAGGGTCTCGTATGAGCATACTTCATGGGCTGTCTTCGTTAAAGAAGGTATTATCCATCTGCATAGAAGATGGCTCATGTATTACTTTAAAAGCTGAATATTATTTGGGAAACAAAGAAATCACTATGTTTTTTAAAAGGACTACTCATCTGACTTGATACATCTTCAAAGCTTTCTGGGCAGACTGTCAGTGTCCTTCTTCCTCCACACATTTCACCATCTTTACTATATGTTAATGCGTCTCCTTTCTTCTGTGCTTTATTGAGCACTGGAGGAGTTAACATGGTCAGCTTTTACAACATCACCACTAGCAACTGACTTGACAGTTGAGTTATAAAAGTGGTTTTGTAACTGTGACCAGTAATTAAATAGAAAAATGAGAAACAACCACTTAATGTTTTCATGTTTTAAAGCCTTTCATCCAACATGCACGCATATGACATCTCCTGTCTTTTAGCTTTTACTTCTAGCACTATTCTCTGTTTTGCAGAGCTGCCCACACACGTGTGCTCCCCATCCCTCCTGTTTTGGTTACACTCCAGCCAGTCTGGCTGCTGGTGCTCTGTCCTTCTCCTGCCATCTCCCCTTCTGCAGCACGGCCACACCTCCCTGGGATCTGCCAGTGGAGCCCAGGGCTTGCTGCCTCGTGAGGAAGACGCACAAAGACACATGGTCCCTGCCACAGTGCATGTTCTCTATTCCAAGGAGGTTTTCTTGCCGCTTTTCTGTTTTTATGACAGCTGTGACTGCAAGGAACCATATATCCCAGTGTCTTTGCCCCAGATAATCCCTCCTGCCCAGTGAGAGGCATGCCCCATTAAACACTGCGTTACAGCCTCACATTAATGACAAGGGTTACGAAAGAGCACCATGGGTCATGGAGAACCACAGGGGTGGTCTGCAACCTTGCAAACAGTTACTGATAAACACCCAGCTGGACTATTTTACACAGGTGAGGTTTAGTGCAAGGGCTTGGGTCATGTAAATGGAGTTAGCCATCTATAGCGTTTATTAGAAAAATTTATGGCAGCTGCTTTGTGTAAGCATCAGTGAAATAGGTGAGGAAATAGATTTCCTTAAGAAATCTATGGCTCTGGGTGTATCTCTTCCAGTCATTTCAAGGAGGATTATTATTTGAAAATGTAAGAAGATTTTTTTGCAAAACTGAACTGTCTAAAGTGTTGGTATCTAAGTCATCTGAACTGCTTAGTAAATCTCAACAAGACATCCCTATCTGAATTAAGCTTTCTTTTCTTTATCTGAATAACAATACTCCTATAGTAGCTTTTATATCCTCTGTCCTTCAGAGTGAAGAGAGACGTGGGTGAGCTTTTGCTATACAAAAGCAAGACCAAACAGTCTCCAGGGTATGTTCAGTAGACAATCAAGTCAGCCTATTATGAGAAATTACCCTCTGCAAATTGAGATACAGTAAATGATGACATATATGCTTCTGGTTTTGTCAGTTTAACGTAAAGAGGGTTAGATTCACCTCCCTGCATGGCTCTCTTCCTTCCATTGCCCTGAAACAGGAGTTCACACAAAAAACTAGTGAGGGTTTGTAACCTTTTGATACTTACCAACTGGATTATTTATGAACGTGTGAGTCGACTCTGGCTTGTAGAAGAGCCACGTGGTAGCTAGGCTGTGCTGCGGGCAAACCTCCCTGTATCCTGTGATGGACCTAAATATTTGCATTGATTAGATCCCAGTTTGGTGCCTTTATCACTTAATCGTTATGAACACTGCATGAATGATAAATTATTAGCACGTACATATAAAGCGTAAAAAGTGTACAGCACAGCACGGCAACTAGATGATATATATATATGTTAGCCATTGGAACGCACCCACTGGGCTGTTTTTCACATGGACTTGTTTCAGGAGCCCATCCTCATTCACAACTGTGTTTAATTTCAATTATGTGCTTTAGTCCTGTCAAAATGAGCAGGGTTTGAGGGTATGATTAAAGCTAAGAATGTGATTTTGGAGCATCCCTGACTCAGAGACAAAGCTTGGGAAAATTGTCACAAAATATAGGAGGCAAAAAAGCTTAGACTGTAGAGAAATGTAACTGTGGAAGTGTGCCTTCCCTTTTAGGAAAAAAAGAATAGAAATGTATCCAATTCTTTGAATGCAAGCAACACTATGGAGAACACTATCCTACACATTTAGAATGAGTTAAATCAATTGACAGCTATCCAGCCACAGAGAAAAATAATGGAATTGTAACTGCAAACAGCAAAATGGTTCTGCCTAATAGTTAAAAATCAGTAAGTGCCACTGTGTCTAATAAAATGTAGATCTCATTTTCTGTTTGTTATGTGCATCGTGAGATAACTGTTCAAGTTGAAAAGTATAAAAATTTGATTTAATTCACTGACATTTTGGATACAAGAGGGTCAGGTTGGTCTTGTAACAAATAACAGCTTGGGGCATATGGAAAGGAGTGTAATTGAAGATAAGGCTCTAGCAAGATGAGTGGAAAATGTAATAGAGTTCAAGGATACATTAAACAAACGTATCCTGGCCTCCACACTGTAATCACCTACGTGTGCCACAAGGCAAACAGCAAATGTAATTGACTCCCTGAAGGAAGATCATTACAGCTTTGGTGCTTGCTGCCTCATGCCATGATTTCTTCCATTTGCAACACTGAGAATTCAGACTTAGCAAGTCCTGGGACCCTGAAGCTGCTCTAATTTATATAGGGAATGCAGCAAGCTCTACAGAAACCCAGAGAAGCTTTCAGTGGCTTCTTTGAGGGCTAAACCAGTATCCGTGAGTGTCTACGCAGTGTCATAGATTAAAAATGACCAGCACTGACATGGATACGACAGAAGCCTCAGGGATGAAGGAGGGGGATGGTCCTTTAAGCACATGGGAGAGCTAACAAATTCAGGCTGTAGTATGCCAGAATCGATAGAAACAGCTTCATCATAGCCTGGTGTCTTGAAGTTCAAAGTGATCACATTTTTTTTTGCATGTGATATGACACTTTTCCCTTTTCCCCAATTCCCGGGCAGTTTTAACCATATCTGCCTGGGCTGTAGAGACATCAGGGATATGGTAGGGGTGAAAGACCTTGCTAGACACTGAAGGAGCCACACTGTGAACTTAAATCTTATTTGGCCTCAGCCAGTTTATGGAGGAATTAGACCTTATCAATTCCTAGACATAAATCAGTTGTAGGCTTTCTTGAATCAGAGAACTATCTGTTCATATTGGGGGAGCCTCAGCGTATCACTGAGCATGTCTTTGAAGTAGCGGGAACATTTAGGGACCTTCAGAGCCTTTATTTCCCTGAAAGCCTCCTGGATGAAAAAAAAAAAAAAAGACAGCCAGGACTGCCCTGAGCGTATAAGCAGTATGCCTGCATTCATCCTGAGCTTAGCTCTAATGAGAGAACTATTGACAATGAACCTGTTTGTCTGAATCCAAACTCCTGGTTAGTACTGAGTAGTTGAAATCATTAAAACAGACTTACTCTAGATAGCAAATCAATAATTCTTTTTTTTTTTTTTTTTTGCATTGAAGAGTGGCATACAATTAGGGACTTGAGTAACAAATGTGTTACTTCATAATGTTTTGTGCTTGGCATAGGAAAAAGGCAGAGGGTTCTAGATCTTAATCTCTAATTAATTAAGCTGGCTGCTAGGTCATGTTAAAACCATTGATCAGCTAAGAGCAGTAATGGATTCTTCATCTCTTGATGTCTTCAGATCAAGATTTGATATCTTTCAGGAAGTTCCACTTTGACTAACCAGTCACTCAGGATACTCAGCTCAGAGCAAGAGTATTTTGGATTAAATTCAAGGGCAAATTATAAGAAAGGCTGACCAGAAGACTTACTGGTTTCTTCTAGCCTCAAGGCTGTTACCAGAATGTCATCAGACATTTTTCAAAGATGTCGGTGTTTCATTTGAAAATATGTGAGAAACAGAAATCAGGTTCCATCCACAGAAAAAAGAAGTGGCAGTCCAAACTGGCAACAATAACTACTTGCCTGCACAGTACAGTTACATCCATGTGTAAGTACTGGGAGCCTCCCAAAGCTGCTGCCACCGGTATGTGTGACAAATGCAATCAGCTTCTCTGTTTGTACCGTATCACGGGCAGATCGGTACATATATCTCTGTGTCTGTCTGTAAAGATGTGTAGGCACCTGTCTTTTCGGCTACCCTGAAAACGCTGCTCTAAGCTTCAGCATTGGGGAAGGCGATAAAGCAGACATGCTCCCAGACTGGGCTGTTTTTAGAGAAAAACAATGGAGTGATCAATTCTGCTCCCAGTGCTCCACATGAACGGTTAATCTAAGTGACCTTCTGGCCTTACACTCTGTTAGTTGGAGGAACTGCTCCAAAGTTGATGGAGTTGCTGTGAATTTACGTCAGCCAGGGAAAGCTTCCCGGCAGAAATGTTTTTCGTTGGTTTTAGCGCTAAGACACCGTGGCTACATACAAATTTCTTTGGTGGCATGGGCGGCCAGGCAGGCTCGCGTAGCTGCTGCTCTCCATCTCCCACTCCACGGACACTGAGTCACTGCCCATGCTGAGCCAGCACCAGGTTAACCGAGTCAGGAAAATCACCTGCAGACAAACCAACTATTTCTAACTGTCTGTTTTCAGCAAGATCAGCCTCGGTCACCCCCGAGGCACTGGAACTCTTGTGTGAGCATCGTAATGCAAAAAGTGCAAAGGCAGAAATGAGCGACCAGAACCAGGGAAGGTTTTGGGGTGGTTAAAGTCAACTTAAATGGGATTGCAGGTTGGAAAGTCCAAGTTAGCAGCAGACAGCTCGTCCCACCTCAGCACCATGGAGCTCTCCTTTATGCTGCTTGCAGAAATCCAGGCTGAGGAAGGGGACCAGATGATTAGCTTTCAGTGAGTTTGGCTCCACGTTGGTCAGGTAGGAGTCACAACCTGTTGGAGAGGAGTAACAGAAATTTGGCAAAACCCACCCACCCACCCAGGCTGCCGTGGCAAGGAGGGAGGAAAGCTGCCCCTCCTAGAGCTGCAGTGAGCCAGCAGAGTAGTAGCACAGCTGTGATGGATGCCACATACTCAGGCAAGTGTCCATTCCTCTTTCTGGATAAGCAAAACATTTAACTTTTCTGGACAGCATAAAAAAAGAGGGCAATGTGATGTAATGTTTTTATCAGCACAAATTTAGGGTTTTTAGTCCTGAACACAAAGCCATAAATGAATAACAGAGATCATCTCAGAGAGGTACCCAAGCTCACTCTTCACACTCTTCTGTAACATACTCTGGAATGCCACCAATTTCAGTTGCCTTTTTCTGCATTTATGCATTAATAATGTAAAAATAAATATGAGTGTTAGCATCCTGTGAATCACGTATTAAAAATTTGGCACAAATAATGCCAAGCTTGTTCCTTTCTAGAAAAACTCTTTTTAGTAACTCCAGGTTTCATTAACTTTTTTTCAAGCCTGCATGAATGAAAGCCTTGGCTTAAAGGAAAATTTCCGTTCTCCATTGTTTGGCTGATGGGAAGCCCATCAATGAAGGAAATCTTCACAAGCTACAAAGAAGAGCTATGGGGATAATTACCCACCACACTTCATAAACATCTTTTCTCAAACTCAGAAAATGTACAGAAATTGGTAGGTACTTTGGTAGGAGCAGAAGCAAAGACTTCTCCTGAGATGCAAAGAATGGAGCCTATGAATTACGGTATCACATTTTATTTGTGGCAAATTATTTGTTCTTGCCCAGAGCAGTGGGGGAACTTGCATTCTTCTTTCATGGTGCATTACAGTTGGGTCCAGAACACATATAAGTACTATAATGTTATATATATACATACATACTTTTATATATAAAGTATGTATGTAGGTATCTAAAAAAAATTATATAGAGAGGGTTACTGGTAGTCTGAGGAAGAAAGAATCAGCCTCATTTACTGAACAGAAGGTTTCCATCAGATATGGGGGAAGGCTTTCTAACCATAAGGGATTTTTACAACACTAGAACAAGGTATCGGGAAGGTTGTGTAGATGTTATCACTGGAAGTTTGAAAGAAGAGGGATTAACTAGGGGTTGCTCTGTTCTCCCCCATCCATGCTGGCAGCTCCTTTCAGCTGTATGTGTGGAGGCTCAGCAGTTTTGAAGAGCCCTGCATCAGTCTGCATAATTAATTCTTTTTTTTTTTTTTTTTTTCCGCTAAAAACTGCTATGCAGCCCTCCCAGCAGACCTACTCCAAGCAAGCCCTGCAATGATGTGGTGCTAGGTGACACCTGTTGGAGAACAACTTGGAGCAGGAGTGGCTTTAGACACGTGTAACTAGTGCAATTACATGGTACACTGTCCCGCTAGCTACGTTTTGATAAAGACATGCCCAGCTGCAGCTTAGGGCTGTTTTTTTATCCTTGCAATGTGACACACAACATTTCATTCCCCTCTCCCTGTAGGCTAATATGCCAGGTACGTTCCTTAGCAGGTAATAGAAAGGAGTGTATCTCCTCCTTTCATACGATGTCTCACTTCTGATAAAAAATGCCCTTACATTAGATGTCCTAATAAGAGCATTCTCCTCCCCTGCTCACTTATGCACAGTTATAGTAAAGACACACCTTGTTACTTGGCACTTGCAAAACATTTTGTAACTATTATATTAAAAAAGAAAGCTGTCAAGCAAATGACAAGGCATTCGCTGTGCAGTTACGGAACTGGAAAAGAATTGAAAATGAAATTATCAGTTCCAAGAGAGCCTTTTAGGATTCAGTGTTGCAGTACAGATACAAAGAAAGTTTTTAATTATAAATCATATTTCCCATTGCAAGTAGTCCCACTGAAGGAAAGGAAAAATGCATAGGCATTTTTCAAGCCAAAGCAGAGTCCTCTATGTATCTGTTTTGCATATTTTGGTTCAGATTATAAACCCAGATTCTTATTCACCTTGAGAAATCAGTATGGTGATTAATGCAGGAAGCATGCCTTCTGTGACTTCTCAACAACTTTCCAGACACATTGAAACCAACATCAGCTTTCTGTAAAAAACTGGGTGCTTTGTGAAGATATATTTTATTGGAAAAGTAGCATCTAGAGAGCCAGCTTCTACCAACAAGTATGTATTATTAACAAAGGACTTGGAAAGCCTTCTGCTCACTGGAGTAAAACAAATGTACAATTTAATCTAAGCTTTGAATTTAATTAACAGCAAGAAAAAATCAAACTGTTGTTTTTTCACAAGCAATTATGCCTAAATGTGATATTGTAGGTGCATATGAATTTTTCATATAATCATTTGTGCACACAAATAAGGCATTTATGTAAGCAAAGGCTAATTGTCTGCACAAATCTTGTCAGCTCAGTTGGCTTTCCCTATGTGCAAGCAACACCCGTTGCAAAATAAAGATTGCTTTAGAGCTTTTCTGGAAACACGGTCATAAACTTCTGTGTACAGAACTCTCATAGTTAAGACTTATTGGGTACTGTGCTTGGTGTGTTTATAGTACAGATAAGTGCTGTTCAGATCATTGTGGACTATGGCAATGTGCACAATCTCTGTTCACTCTATTCACTAGAGTAAGCCCAGAAATAAACTCGTATCGAGGCGTAATTGATCTCTGCGAGTGCTGGCTCCCATGCAATTACACTGTTGTGGCTGCATCAGAGCAGAGACTGTACTTGTACGAGTCCAATCTTGGATGTTTCTTGGGTAGATTAAGGTTCGGCCACATGCTTAGCACCTTTGCAGGAGTTCAGTTCCTTTGAACTATTCTCATCCATCTGTGGTGTTGGTCAGACACCTTGGCTTGACACAGGAGCATGCTGCCATGACACAGAGCAGCATCCCATGTTACCTGATGGGCACAAGTCCAGTGATGTGACAGGGAGAGGCTGCAAACCCTTCTGAAAGAGCATGATATGAATGGGGAGAATGAATATTGTTAGAAGGAAATGTATCATCCTGGATCCTACAGCCCTGGGGAGATGAGGCTGCTGCTGCTCCCTGTCTCCAGGTCCAACTAGCAGCAAGGCTGAACGTGTATTGCCAGCTGGCACATACAGGGAAGCACACACATACATTACATACGTACACAGCCACACACATTACAGGCACACTCAGAGCACTCACACCAACATGGACAGCACCAACGGCCTTATCCTGCTCCCCCTCTGGCTGGACAGTATGGAACTCCACTAGTGAGACTATGTATGGACATCTACAACGTAGGTCTGTTCAGCAGCGGCTCTCAGACACTCAGCCTGCCCAGTAGCTGGCCCCTCGATCCCTGTATCCCCAGTTACTGGCATCTGGATGTAAAAGCCCCGAGGCTGCAGTCCTGCTCCGGTTGGTGATACAGAGCATCAGGCACACACAAACTGGCCAGGAGTCCTCAGGTCCCATAAGTCACCCCCCTGTGCTCCTACCCCTAGAGATAGCCAGGTCCTCTGACACCCAGAGCTGGCCCTCAGAGACCCACTCACCCCTTTGCCCCCAGGCCACTTCACCCACTCGCCGCCTGCTCCGGCTTGATCTGGGGCTGAGGGGCTCGCACAAGGCGGTGCTACCTCAGTTTGGGTTCCACCAGCCCTGCTGCCCCTGTGCTCCTCTGGCTTGTGCAGATGGGACTTTGATGGGCTGATGGCCCCTGAGACAGGCCTGGGAGCAGTCTGGCAGGCTGTTATTTGGGCTCCCCCTCCTGCCATTGTCACTCTCATGCAGATAAGTTTTATCTCATAACCTAACAAATCCATAATGGATAGATGTAGGTGAGCACTTTGTTCTGTGCCTTACTATGACTAAGCAGTGGGACCAGCCCACTGATCTTAGTTCTGTGTGCTGACCTGTGTGCAGAACCCAGAATTTATTTCTGCCAAATACAGGGGATATTTTTTCTTGTTTGATAACATAATTTTCCACTCTAGTTTTCTGTTCTTATGGTTTGCAGACTAGATCACACACACAGTGGAGAAATTGGAGCTGTTAATTTTTATTAGAAATAGTCAGATTACTAGAATTTAAATAACT
The DNA here is from genome assembly GCF_015220075.1 of Falco rusticolus. NCBI lineage: Eukaryota > Metazoa > Chordata > Aves > Falconiformes > Falconidae > Falco > Falco rusticolus. The sequence continues at coordinate 59,347,913 of NC_051190.1, read as the reverse complement.
TGTTGACAGGTGACTCATGAAATACATAAAGAGGTAAAATGTATGTTCATTAATTGAATTCTACTGCTTATTTAGAAGATAATTAAGGGGAAGAATTTGCAACTCGTGTGAGTAGTCTTTTCTCCTGGAAGTCGTCATCTTGAAGCCAGCGAAACTGGATAAAAAAAGATACTTCTGTGTGAGATTAGTACCACTGCTGATAATACAACAGCCAGTCTATATGACACAAAATCCAACACTGGGATTTACACAATTCCTTCTCAGGGGCCACTAAAAGGTCCATGTCCCACATCCCAGGTCAGGGCTCCAACAACTTTATCTTTGCTTTCCAGGACTGAATTTATAAAACAAATTTATTTTGGTAAAGCTATTTTAGTTAATTCTTAGCCTCTCTTCCCTGCCTCCCCCTGGCCCCCCCCCCTCCAATTGCATTATTCTTCCATACTGTGGATGGAATTAAACTTTATTCTTGGATTTTTGTCATAATTAGTGAAAAAGACAAATTCTGCTTAAGGTTGACACCTTATTAATGGATATCTTTTTGTGAAAAACTGCTTTTGCAATGAGCTTCAGTGATTTAACATAGTAGCCAGACCTCATATTGCTAATATATGATATATTGTAGAGGATCTTCAAATTGTTGGGATTTTAAATACCAAATTTATCTCATATTCTTCTGCTGTGACTAGCTGAACAAACAGAAGATCCAAAGTGGCCCCATCTGATGCTGCAACAGCACAATTTCAGCTGAAGGTTTGGGAAGGGGCATTATGATTAAAACCCCATTCAAAGTGCGCTGGTTGTTTGCATTATGCTTCTTCTGTGTCAGTATTAGCATAGCCCAGCCTGGTTTGAAATACTTGTAATTTTGAAGTTGTACGAAGAACTAAAAATTAATGTGGCTATGGTAAATCCAAAGGATAGGAAGGCCAGGGGAACTCATTATAAGTACCAAGGAAAATAGGCTGAGGAGGGAAATCAAGAGGACAGATCACTTTGGTTTTCTTTGTGTGGAGTGGGAATATGCAATAGCATGTAAGTTTAGATATAAGGAAAGTACCCTTGTGAGAAGGGGCAATTTAGCAATCACACTGAGAAAGAAGATGAAGCCAAGTAATTAATGACATCATGAAGAGAAAAGAACTCTGAGAAAAATGTGGAACAGAAACTTGAGAGACAGCAATATTTATGAAAGAAAAGAGGTGAGAATTACCAGTGCTGGAAGATGCAGATGATTACAGAGGCACTGAAATCCAAAAGGAAAGGAAACTCAGGAAGCAATGGTGCTAATGATATCTGGTAGATGAAGAAGAATAAGAAAAAGATTTCACTGCCGGTGAATGAAGATTTTGGTCTAAGTAGTTCTAATTCAGTGGGAAGAAGTCAAAATGGATCAAAAATGGAGTTGGAAAGAGTGAAAATTATGGAACAAAGAAAGCCAGGGCTGGACTGGGGGGCCTGGGCAGTGACTATAAAGGAAGGGAAGGCTCAGAGAAGTGTTTTTCAAAGAAAATCCAGGTAATACTTGGGGCAGAAAAAAAATACTCTAAACAAGGATTATTAGAAAAGACAGAAAGTGAGATGAGAATATAAATTATTGGATGAAAGGGGTAAGCCAATTTAAAAGCAGATGGCTATTTCTACTTCCCCCCCCCCCCCTTTACTACAAAAAAAGTGTATCATGTAAAAGTTTAAGTAAATTGTAGAAGTAAAAAAAGTAAAAGTAAATTGTTACTGGGGGGAGCAACACAATAAAATCTGCAACCAAAGGGTAAGATCTCTTCCTGGAGTACTCAAAGAACAGGTGACAGGCTGGGTATTTCTTACATAGCTAGAGTAGAAAGGGGTGGGTGTCATGTAGAGATCCAGATCAGAATAAAGGCACGTGAAGCACCTTGAAAAATGATGAGAAGGAAGTTAGGCACTTGTGTACTGTAAATTTCACTTCAACTCCTCCCAAAATACTTGACAAATAATGGATTGCTTGTACACAGATTAATAGTTTCTACCAGGTATTTTTCGAGAAAACTGACTTTAATTTAGTTTTATCCTGGGAAAGTGTGACAGGCCTCATGGATAGGAGGCAAACAATACGTGCCCTTTATTTTTATTTCAGTAAGGCTTTTGATGCCACGTTGTAACATCTCTCTTAAGTACAGGAGGGAAATATTGCCCACGTAAAAGTATTATGAGGGGTCCAAAATTCCTTTGGAAAGCACAGCGTGGGGGCAAGATTTATCTGACTATGCACGGATGTTTAAATTACATCAGATGAATCAGGCTCTGAAAGTTCTCATTTCTCTCTGTTGACTACAAAAGTAATTTATATAAAGGTAAAGTGGTAATTACTGTTTTCTGATCGGTTTTCCAGAGTTAGGTAAGACATATCCCCCTCCAGGTTTGAATGATTTACTATCAACACAGAAGGATGCTCTGAGTAGGCTTTTGAGGGAAAATGTCTGATATCAGTAGTAATATGTTCATTGGGTTGGATGCTGGAATAATTATTATGCCTATGGGATTTGCAGACACGCCCAGCTGGAACGGCTAACGTGTTTTGCTTGGGAAAGAATTGGATTTTGAAAAGTTCTTGAAGGATTGAAAAAATGGTTTGAAACTGGATCCAAAATGTTGTAATCGGTGTACAGCCTGTACAGTGTGCAGTAGTCACCTGCTGTTGCTTGATTCCCCCCGATGAACATAGATGAAAGCCTGTTTTTTCCTGTACTACAAAAAAAAGCACATCATATAAAAGTTTAAGGACTTTAACCTTGGTTTTCACTGAAAAAGTAAATTGGTGGGGGGGGGGCAATGCAATAAAACCTGCAACCAAAGGGTGAGATCTCTTCGTGGAGAAAAAGGAAAAGACCAGGTGGTAGGTCTGAAGAGTTGAAGCAGAAATAGAGGAAAACCGAGTGCCGCGGGCCCAGCCCCCTCGCTATCACCGTGCTTTTGGGGAGCGCGGCTCCAGCCCCGCTCGGGCCCTCCCAGCCACGCTGGGCCCAGCTCCGGGCCCAGGTCTCGGGGGGGCACCGGCCGCTGCCGGCTGAGAGGCCGCCGGCCGCCACCCACTGCTCCCCTCGGCTCTGGGAGGGCCCCTCCGCCAGCCGGGGGGGTCCCCTGCGGGCGCGGGGGGAAGCGGGGCCGGGGTCGGAACGGGCGGCCGCCACTCAGGGGAGCCGCGGCGATCGTCGCTGTCACCCCCACAGCGGGAGGGAGGGGCGGGGCCTGGGCGGCGGGGCGGGGCCTGGGAGGCCCGGAGGGGCGGGGCTGGGGGGCGGTGCGCTCCCCTCCCCCTTCCCTCGCCTGTTTGCCAATGGGCGGGTCCGAGTATCTCCGCTGCCCGCCCCTGTCGTTCGGGGCGAGTCCATTGCGTTCCGTGCGGGGGGAGTTTCGGACCCGGATGCTGGTTCCCGGTCCGGTTCGGAGCGAGGAAAAGAAGCGGAGATAGCGCCCGTCCGTCAGGAGTGGGCACTATCCTGCGGCAGCGGGGAGGGGATGATCGGGCGGGGGGAGTCGTTTTGTACTGGCGGCTCTCCCTTCCCACTTCTACCCCCCCTGAGTCCCGGCGGGGGATGGTGTGTCCCACAGCGCGCGCCTTGCTCGCGCGGTTCGGCGGCTCGGCGGGGGGAGGGGACGGGAGACCCGGGCCCCGGCGGCTCTGCACAGTGAACGCGGGGGACAGCGGGGAGGGGGTGCCCGGGGGGCGCCGTGTCGGCGGCCGGGACCATGTCGGCGGACGAGGAGTTGAAAGTCCCGGAGGAGATGTTCAAAGATGTCAAGTTCTTCGTGGTGGGAGACATCGACCCCAAGGTACTGGGTCACCCTCCCCCTCGCCCCTTCCCTCAGCTCCTTCTCGCACCCCCCCCCCCCCGGGGGGGCACTGTGGGATCGCCCAGCTCCCTGTACCCCCCTTCCCCCGACGTTTCCGTACGCGGGCTCGAGCCTCACGCAGCGCTTCGCGGCACGCGCCCTGCTGCCCCCGGGGCGGCGCGGGGGAGGGGGGAGAAGGAGCGCGCGCGGCGGGGGGGGGCGGGGTACCGGGCGGTACCGGCCCTGCCCGCGGACAGCGCGCCGCCACCCGCCATGGAGCCCGCGGCCCGGGCGCGCAGGCCCCGTAGAGCCGCCTGAGCGGAGGAGGGGCGGGCGAAGGGACTTCCTGTGAGCGCCCGGCCCGGGCGGGCAGCGGCTCTGCTCGCTGCTCCTCCGCCCCGGCCGCTCCGCGGGGCCGCGCTCGGTCCCCCGCCGGCCCGCCCTCGGCGCCGGCCCCTCCCGTCCCCGCCCCGGCGCTGTATCCGGCCGCGGGACGCTGACAGGCCGCCGGCGGCGCGGGGGAAGGCTGGCCTGGCGCTGCCCTCCTACCGCCGCCGGGCCCTGCCCTCCGGCCGCCGCGTGCGCCCCCCCGGGGCTGTGGTGCCCGGGCCGGGACCGCCCGGCCGCGTTGGGGGCGAGGGGGCGGCGGGGGGCGGCAGGCGCTGACAGGCGGCTGCCCGGCCCTCCGGCCTAGGGCGCTGCCCTGGGGGCAAGGTTGGCCTGCGGTGGCCCAGGGCGGCCTCACCGGGTGTCGGGGCCGGCCCGGGGCAGCCCCCCCGGTGATGGATCCGGCCCAGGGCAGCCCCCTGGGTGCTGGGGCTGGCCCTTAATAAGGTCCAGTCACCTCTGGTGACAGTGGTTAAAAAGTTTCCGTGGTTTGTCCCATTAGACAAGCGTTTGAAGCCCACCGTATCTGGCTCCAGGACAGCACCTTTGCACAGATGCTGCGTGTTTCACGCTGAAATGAAAGTCTTTGCTGCTTTGGTAGTTGCTGCAGCTTCTTAGTTCAGCGTTGGGTTCCTTCACTCTCATGCCTTGGCATTTGCTGAGTCTTGTAGGCCTTTAAGTGAACTTGAGATGTAGGCACTGACCTGCTGCAATGGTATTTATTCATAGGAATAGGATTATATGCTAATAGAAGGACAGTCTAGGAATAATTCGAAAGAGCAGGAAAAGATTCCCAAGGTCTTAAGACATAAAATTTTTGACAGTGTGTTAGAGCTTGAGTAACAATTTTTGTATTTAAAAAAAAAAATAATCTATAGCAGCAATATTATTATGTGTATGAAGATGAGTGCAAAAAACCTAATTGTGCTCTTATGTATCATCTATCATAAATAATGTCCCAAAAGGCATGTAGTTAGTTCTGTGTTGACACAACAAGACAATCAGTGGTATTCCCATAGAGTGAGTAAACAAGCATTCTCTTAAGCTAGTTTTCTTACTTAGGTTTTGTTCTTAGCAGTCAGTGTCATTGTCTTAAGGCTTTGATTTGCTCTAGTTTTATCAGTACACTAAACTCTCCTCTGTTTGTGGATGGCTTCTCTGGGTTGCAGGCAGACATGGAAGGTGGCTCTGGCGGAGTTGGTAAGGTCAGGCACAGCACTGCGCAGAACAGGCTACACTCCTTCCAAGATCAGGCCATGCTGGAGGCTGTTGAGCCACTTCCTCATCATGAGCGATGCCCGAATTGAGAAGTCCTGCAGATCTGAGTTGTTGAGGCGGCCGGCTGGCCTGTTCAAACGCTCTTCCTTCTGGTGCTCTGGTTTCTGAAATGGCTTGCTGGCATGGCACAGTGTTACATGGAGGCCAGGGGCTCGCCTCTGTGCTGGTGAGCCCATGGGAGCACAAGGCACCGGGGAGGGCTGAGTCCAGCCTGGGTTGGAGGTTGCAGAGCCAGGTTGGAGCGGGGAGGTGTGTTGTGCTGAGCTCTTGGCCAGCTTGTGGTGGCTGCCTTTGTCCTCTCTTCTGCAGGTGCCCTCTGTGGTACCCTGGGAACAACCTGAACCAGAGCAGTATTTATCGGCTGTGTTTTGAAACAAGACAGAAAGCAGAATTTCTAAATTGAACTCCACAAATAGCTTTTAAAAACAGTTCTTTTAGTGAAGTGTTCCATTACTAATACAAAAATTACAAATATATTTTGTGCTTTTTACTTCTTCATGTACAAACGGATGCTAGCTTGATTTTGAAAAGAAGTTTCCTCCTTCATCTGTTGGGGAGGAGCACACTTTGATCAGCTTAAATTTCCAAATGGTTTCATGGAAAACCAGTTATCTTAATAAATATTAAAACAGGCCTAGCACAAGTGAGCACTCTAATCAAAACAAATCCGAGAATGAAAAAAAGTAATATATTCAGGTGATTAACTGCATACCCAGTACCTATAAATATGCAGCATAAACTAGAAAGGAAACAAAGGTCTGGAATTGTGCCTAGATGTTCTTTGGCAAATGAGGGAGAATTAGGCTGCTGGCTCTCAACTTTAAAGCCATTCCATTGGGATGTGCACTTGGCTGCTCACACCTTAGAGGGGGTGATGAGTAGATGTCAGCTATTATTTTTTTGATAAATGCTTTTCTTGCTTTCCCAAAAGATGTAAGCTGAAACAGTCATGCTTTGGTAACACCAGTTAAAATCAGTATTTCATACAAAAAGAGATAAAAAGTAATGCAGTGCAGCATAAGGACTTTGAGCAGGATATTTGGTTTCTGGTTATCTCTTGTTTTATTATTATTTTTTTTATGCCTATTGTCTTCTTAGTTTTGAGCTCTTCCTCTTGTTTCTTCCAACACAGATTTGAGAGGCAGAGAACAAAGATAAAATTTATTTGCCCCAAACCCAAAATTTCATTTATAAGTCATACAAGCTACCACTTGAAGTGCAGGATTTTTACAATGATCATATTGGGGCTTTTCAGCATTTTATTTTCTATTATATAGAAATATAGAAATTTTCTATTATATACCATATTTCTATATGGTATATAACCATATACCATAACAGGTATATGGTTAATACTAGTATAGGTGAAGTCCTTTAATTGTGCCAATACAACTTTTGAGTCTAGGCTCTACTTAAACTGAAGGAAGTCCTGTGATCTGGGAGGCCTTTTGATGTTGGTGTGAGCTAAATTAGGAGGCCTTTATTCACACCACTTTAAGTAATCATTTGAAGTTATCATCTATCATATTCATAATGTTTAAACTTACTACCTGAACCTTTTGTATAAGCAGACTCTGCACAGTTTAATGTGTCATTGTTTTGATATAAAGAAATTCATACTTCTAGCTCATTAGTTGTAACTTCTTTCCCAAACTGTCAGATTTGTGTGCTCACTTTTTATTATATTCACTCCTGTTTTTAGGCTTCTCTTAAACCAGTTGAATGGGGCTTGTAACTCAGGGGAGCTGCGCAAGATGAGGAGCTTGTGTGGTGGGGGCTGGTCTTAAACATCTATTGTTTTCAAAAGTGCTTTATTTTGATTTAGCTTTTCCCATTGGAATTATAGCATCCTGTGTTACCCTGTGGTTAGCTGGATTTCATGCAGGAAGGTATCCTGTGATTTAGGAGATTGTGTGTAAAATGGAAACATTCTCTCCTGTTCTTGTGTGGTGGCAAGAACGGCAAGCTTGTGATCAATTTTCTTGGTTATTTTTGAGTAATTCTGTTGCAATTTGATAATGTCACATATTCATCCACTGCAGAAAAAAGTTGATTTATTATTTTAAATGCAATTGTAAAGTTGAGTGCTTCATTGAGGAAATACCAAAATTGTGTCCTCGCTGAGTGGTGGTTTTTCCAGCCTTGTTTTTCTGCTTAGCATAGATGCTTTATAATAGCCCAACACCACCTTTTGAGAGTCTCCTTTTCAGTGCCTTCTCTGTCCTGTTTAGCGTACAGGGTAAGTAGGAATTGCTGAAGGACCAATTACTTAATATTTTGTTTGATGAATATGGTGCCTTGCTCTCTGCTGTTCATAACGGCATCCTGTTATGAAGGGAATGTCCCCAGCAGGTTTTGGAGAATGAGCATCAGTTTGGTTCTGCAAAATCATTATGAAGAGAAATGCTATTTATTTCTGAATAATAAAAGAAAAAAGGAGAGGATAATTTTGATTGGCATTTTGACATTTGAACTCTAGACCTTGATGTTTTAAAACATTTTTCTCTTCCTCCCCTCTACACCCCACTACCTTCTCTGCTACTTTTATTCAAATAAAAGTGAGTCCCATTTTTGGGGGACGTGGCTGGATTCAGCACACGTTTCTACAGTTGAGCTGAGAGAATGCTGAGCTCTTCAACCAACATCTTCTATATGGGCCTTGCAAAAGCAGGAGTAAGATATGCTTTGCGAGTTATGAGGTGTTTTGCGTTTTCTGAGGACAGAGCGATGGAGTGAGACATTTCAATTCCAGCTCTCTAAGGCTGTAACTTAGGGGGCATGTGTCCTCCTACTTCTATTTTTTTCTTTTTCTTATTTCTCTAAATCACTTGGCCTTCCATCACTTCTTTTCCCAACATGTCAACCCTTTGTTAGAACGTTTTCTCTTCTCAAGGCATTGCTTACAACTTTTTTTTTGCTTGCAGATCCTTCTCATACCAAGGGGGTATTAGGGATGTTCTTTCCGCAGTTCTGTCTGTCTGCACTGTTTTGGAGCAGCTGGGTGGCTTCTTCAAACTTACTTATATGCTCTGGGATGAGGCATGTTGATTTGAACTAGAAATAACGGAAACAAATGTGTTTGGTAAAGGTGGAGTTCTTATTTTAGCTGTTAAATGAGCATTTACAGGACATGCACAATCCACCCCCACCCCCCCAAGTAAATAACTAGCAAAATCTGGAAGAATTCCTATGAAGACTGCTATGTACCATTATGGTGCTACCTTTTCTAAGGTAACCATTGGATCACCTTTTCTTAAAACTTCAAATTTGTATTTTAAAGTATATTGAAATGCTTCCAAAGCCACCATATGCAAAAACAAACAGTGAGAAGAAAGGCTTTCTTGCCCTGCCTGAGATATAATTGTTTTGAGTTGTTTTTTGAGGAATATGTGTTTTGGAAGAATGTTGACGTTTTCCAGATTTCTGCCCAGCCTGAATTATTTTGGAAAGTAAATCCTTAACTTAAATGATTAAAATATGGCAGAGGCATAAACCATTGGCAGCCAGGTTTTAAACGGGATGCGTTTGGCAACTTCAAAAATAGTGCTAGCCACTTACAGGAGGGCAGCTAAGACAGAAGGTGATATTCATTCCTCTCATGTTAGTGTGTTTTTTCATTAATGTTTTTCTCAAATAAAAGGTGCTAAAAAGGCTTCTCCGTGTTCTCTTTTGGGTTTAGGTTATTCAACTTCTGAAAGCTGGGAAAGCAAAGGAAGTCTCTTACAATGCACTGGCTTCACATATTATTTCAGAAGATGGGGACAATCCAGAAGTTGGAGAATCTCGTGAAGTTTTTGATCTCCCTGTGGTAAAGGTGAATGACTCATCCATGATGGTGTCAAAGTACTGACATATCTATTTCATTATTATTAACAGAAAATGTCCATGATTGGATGATGACCAAATGAAACATACCTTTAAAAATTTTTTGTTACACAAACTTTTATCCTGACCGGTAGACTTTTACTACAATTCTGTTCTCTCCTTTCTAATGTTGCTCTGTATCTGTCAGTGCTTTGCTGGTTTTTGTTGGTTTGTTTGTTTTCTGTTTGGTTTTTTTTTTCCCAGATTCTTCCTTTAGTCATCTGTGAGATGGTGTCCTACTAGCTGTACTTCAGAAATGTTTCTGATGGGAAGGTTATTAGAAGCTTCTGGCAATGGAAGACCTGAATTTAGAATGCAGACTGCAGTGACTTTAAAAAAAAAATAATTGGCAAAGTGCAAAATGGTTTTGTTGATAATGCGTATGTGTACTATACCAATTTTAAACAATAGGAACTTGTAGAAAAATAGATTTTTATTCTCTTGATTTTAGTTTTTCAAGTTGTTTTTTTTTTTCTTCCTTTTTTCTTACCCATACTGGAATTACCTGCATTTTTATAGAATCTGAATGGTTTGTGTTGGAAAGGACCTTAAAGATCATCTAGTTCCCACCCCACTGCCATGGGCAGGGACACCTGCCACCAGCCCCGGTTGCTCCAAGCCCCGTCCAGCCTGGCCTTGGGCACTGCCAGGGATGGGGCACCCACAGCTGCTCTGGGCAACCCACAGCTTTTTTGAGGCAATCCAGTGCCTCATCACCCTCACAGAAAAGAATTTCTTTCTTATATCTAATCTAAATCTCCCCTCTTTCAGTCTAAAGCCATCACCCCTTGTCCTATCACTGCATGCCCTTGTAAAAAGTCCCTCTCCAGCTTTCTTGTTGGCCCCTTTAGGTACTGGAAGACTGCTATTTTGTAACTATCTGGCACCACTGGGTTATATTTCCAGTGAAAGATTCTGGGCTTCATCTTTGAAAATTTGAGCTTGTGACTCTGCAAGTCATGGGAATTATTAGAAGAAGAAACACCAGTATTTCACTGCCAATACCTTTGGGTAGATGATTTTGGGTTATCTTTTCCATATGGTTGTAGGTGACAGTAGTAAATTTTTATAGCTTATGTCATGAAAGTTCACCTGACAGTGTATAAGTATGAATTCATTCAAAAAAATAAAAGGTGCTTAGCTAGAGACCTTATGGTTATGGTTGGTGAGCTGATTAATTTTTAGTTCCTTTGTCTGAAGTGTTCTGTGGCATAATTTTAATCTTATAAACAAGAAAACTGCTGCCGTTCTCGTATGAAGGAAGGACATCAGCATCATAACAGTGCTTTGTGCTTTCTAATGCCATTTACTTAAATAATTTCATTTTACTTATAATTGCTACTAGCTCTGCTTTTTCATTTGCAAATGAGAACAAGTCTTTCAGTAGTTTCACTTAGTTTGACTTGAACACATTGCAGCATGATCTGTAATCAAGAAGATCTGACTAAGCATTAAGCAAACACAAGTTGGAGGTAAAGGTAGCTTGTAGAGAATAAGGAAGAGAAAATCTTAAGGGAGGAAAATCTCCCCTTCCTGACTGAGGAGTTACAAATTAAATGTTTTTCTTTTTTTTTGTACCATCTTCTAAGGGAAAGAGAATAGCAAGAATTGGGACACCATAAACTGTTACCACAATATATTTTTTTGTCTGTTTTTTGAGGAAAAGTAATTTCATACTGAACGTGATGTTACTGTTACCCCCTTCTTCCTTCTGTGCTGTATTGGGACCACTGTCCTACATCTCCTCCATTCTCCTCCACCTCCCTGTCTCCCTTTGAGCCCTTCTGTCCCAGAATACTGTCAGTTACGGGAGATCACCTGTGTGCTTAGCAGCCAGCATTGCTGCATGTTTAGAAACTTCTTTCTATGTAAGGTTATGGTTCCTGACTCCTTGGTGGTGATTGTAAGGTAGGGTTTTTTTGTGTGGGGTTTGGTTTTGTTTTGTTTAGAGCAGGGAGAATGGGAAAAAGGGAGAGAATGATAATACAGTAAGTGGTTTTCCTGGCACAATAGCAGGACAAGAGAAAGGGACCTAGCTACCATATTGCTGCACAACCTTTGAGCAGTCTTCGTATTAACTTTTAGAAACAAAGCAGAACAGCCTTTTTTTGTAAAGGCCTAAATACAATGCCTGTGAACCACTTAAGACTTTTGAAGCTGGAAGATACATCTTAAAACTAGCTGCAATATGAACTTAGAAGGTAATTCATATTTTGGACATGCAGACTGAGGTTTTTAATGTTTTGTGGTTTTTATTTTTCAGCCTTCCTGGGTGATCTTGTCTGTTCGCTGTGGAGCTCTTCTGCCGTATCCTTTAAGTTCAAATTTGAATCAATTCTACAGGAAACATGTTAAAATAGATACCATGGAGGGATTAAAGAATGTTTCAAGTATGTACAGCTTCATTTTTAAAAAATGATAGGATACCTAAATGCCTGCCAAAATTGCACGTGCCTGGAGCTTCTTTGTCTTGCATCACTTTTCCTGTCCTTCTGGCTACTTCAGATGCTTAATAGGCACTGGCAAGAACACTGTCATCAAATGGACTCAAAACAATTTAGGTGGAAGATGGAAGTTGATAATTAACTGTGAGGATCCAGGAAAAATGCTGAAGTGCAGTAAGGGGGCAAATGCTGGTGCGTGGTAGAATGGCCTATTCTGCCTTTTCTAGAAGTAGAATTAAGTAAGGTATAAACACACAGTCACTCAAACAGCACTGTATTACAAGTAACACCTTATAAACAGGTAGTTTTAGTATTCCCTTTTTTGGGGCAGTCTTTGGTGTAGATCCTTGTTGGTCACGTTTGGCTAGATCTATGTTTCTTGAGTTGTTTGGAGCATATATTCTTGCATATGGATGGCATATTCCTTCCTCTTCTTGTCAGTTATTACTGTTTCATTTTTATTTATGTTCCATTCACTTTTTTCTGTGCATCATAGGAACGGTGACAGTGGCTATTATCATACATAAAGATTCATACATCTTTTTCTCACACCATGATAAAGGGTCTATATATGGAAAAGCTGAAGCAGAGCAATACATTTCAGTAAAGATAAGCGGATGATTGCAATAAATAGTGCCAGGACTAGAGAGGTATGCTGTCAGGCATGAGATCTCATTTTGGAATGAGGTTAGCAGGTGGTAGTGTCTATAATGGAAAACAAGAGGTGGTAGATGCAAAAATCCAGGTGTTTGTATTAGGGAGTAGGGTCTTAATGTGCTTCAGTGATTCAGAGTTCATGTTTTACACCTTTATTTCAAGGTATGTGCTTTTGCATCTCGCAGTGTCTCTACTGTTTTGGAAATAGCCTGCATATTCTCTACTTCTCCAAGAAAATTCAGCTCAGGGAGTGAACTGTAGGAAAAGAAAGCATTGAATTTGTCAGATAAAATGATACAGTGAGGTCTTTACAGCTGTTTTGATCATGATAATCAATGTGTCAGATAGGATTCAGCAGTTAGTGTGAAAAGCTTGCTGTAGTTGTGGATAGTCTTCTGACTGAAGCAGAAGAAAGTTTTCCATGAATAACTTGGCTTCAAATTGAAAAAAATGGACCAAAATTACACGGCAAAATCCAAATTAGCAGAGCTACTCCTGTATTAAAAAAAAAAAATAAAAATTATTGTGATGTGATCTAGGCTGGTGGATTTTGTCTTTTGCATCTGGAAATAATGTGTTTATCATCCTTTCATCATCGGGATGGGAGTGTACCATTGCTTATTTTACACATCTGTAAGCCTTCTCCCTGTTCCTGAAGACTGGCTGAAAAAGTAATAAAATAGTTTGGAATTAGCTACATTTTCCAGTTTAAGTAATCTAGCATTGCTTTATTAGTGTTCTTCTTTCCCATGGAGAAGTAGCATTATTAGAAAATTGGTCTTTTAAACCCCCCTGGTTTCAGACAGAAGGGTACTCTTAAAAGCTGACGTTATTAAATACCCAGAAGAGAAATCAACAGATAAAACCACTGAGTGATGCAGTCCATAACTAAATTGTAGCAATAAATGTGTGAATGTAGCTCTCAATGGCTATTGCTCAGGAAGTCTTTATTGTGGCTGTACAGGAATGGGCAAATGAAAAGACCAGGTCTCAGTGGTATCGTATTCCTGAGTTGCATGGATGAAGGAAGTTTAGTACACCTGTCAGCAATAAATGTGTCTCGGACCTTTGACTTCATTCTTTCTAGCACTTCATGTCCTTAGAACCTGGTGGTTTTAGATTTTATTCTGAGCCTTATAGTGCTCACTAAAATGGGTTGTTAAGTCTTAACTTTGTTCTGTTTCAGTCTCTTTACGACTTCTAGCGCAGCGGCATCCGGCCTCTCCTTAGGGTTTTAGGTACTACCATAATGAAAAAAATATAGTAGTTAATAGGAATAGCTTACTTTTTCCATTTGATTGGTTTTGGACCCTGTTTAGGTAGAGGTTTGAGATTCTATGGTTTTGTCTTTTGTTTATGTTTTAATTTGGAGATGCAATGCTCAAAGTGGTCATTGAATTTCTGAAGAAACAAGTCCTCAAAACATCTTTTGTCAGATACATGGATCTAATAAAAGCCTTAAAAATTTTATGTTGGTTTACCAATTCTGGTACTTACTTGATGAGTATTTGCCTGTCAATTGTTGAAGTTTAATGTAGAAAGATTTAATACAATAGAAAAGCATAAGGTTTTTTGCCTGTTTCTTATAAATACATTTTGGCATTCTACTATGAAAGTTGTTTTCACTGGGGGGACTTCAGAAGGCAGAGTGTTCTCCTGTTCCCTGCTAACTAATGTTTGCAAAACCTGACTAACCTGCAGTTGAAGGGAAATAACAGAAAAATTGATCTAGAAGCAGCTTTCGTGAAGAAGGAAAGACAGTTTCGTATGTGAAAACCTCAGTTACAGTGCCATAAAGAAGGCTGGTGATTTCTTTCTTAATTCTGTTCATAGCAGCAAAAGCAAGAATGAGAAAGGTTTATTTTTCCACGATCTTGTACAAATGAAAGAGGGTCAGAGCACTTCAGAATTCTTGTTGCTGGGAGGAGAAAAAAAAAAAGAGTGGTTTTTTGCTATTCCCTCTTTCTGTTTTCCAGACCCGCTTGGGACATTATTGTTGTGCTGCTTGTAACTGTTGTGTCTGTTTCACTCCTGCTCTTTAGAGAGTGCAAGCTGCAGTCAAACGGAGGGTCTTAACAGTTAAATACTGAGCTGTTGCTGCTTTATGTGCTAGGAGCAGATGTTAAGGCAGCGAGTAGACAACTGTACGCTTTTGAAGGATCTAGTACTGAATCTCTACCTTAGAATTTAGGATGATATCAGACTTGAAATTCTTGGAGTATTCTGGATAATGGCAGTAATACAGTCTTAGGTTTTAAAAGTGCTCTGGGCATTGTTGTCAGCCTGCTGTGTGTTATCTCTTCTGTGTCTCAAAATTTAAGTATTGCTGGTATGTCTGTCAACAGCAGGGGAAAAATAATCTTGTTTCATTTCAAAAATCGCAGTGTGTACTTGTAACACAATGCACATCTGTTTCTGTAGTCATTTTTTCCAACAAGATGCGCTGTGCATGCATCTTAAACACAAAATCATTATGAAAGTGTGGAAAAGGGAGGGAAGTTACAGAAATCAAGTGGTCCATCTGTCTTTTTCAGGTCGCTTCTGTCAAAACCATTCTCTCTCCTGTTTTACAAGGCCCCTCCCATAGTAGAGGTTTCATAGTCTCCCCAGTCAATTTACAGTGCCTCACTGTTGTGTTGCTAGAGTTTAACCCCATTACCGTGCTGCAGTCTAACCCTGTTTTGATTTATCTGAGCCAACTCTGAATGGGGAGAACAATCATAGAGTAGAATCACAGCATAGTTTAGGGTGGAAAAGACCTTTAAGATCATTGAGTCCAACTGTTAATGTAACACTGCCAAGTTCACCACTAAACCATGTCCTGAAGTGCCGCATCTACATGTCTTTTAAATACCTCCAGGGATGGTGACTCCAACACTTCCCTGGGCAGCCCGTTCCAATGCTTAACAACCCTTCTGGTGAAAATTTTTTCCTAATATCCAATCTAAACCTCCCCAGGTGCAACTTGAGGCCTTTTCCTCTTGTCCTGTCACTTGTTGATTGAGAGAAGACACTGACATGCACCTCGATGCAGCCTCCTTTCAGGTAGTTGTAGAGAGTGATAAGGTCCCCTCTGAGCCTCCTTATCTCCATGCTAAACAACCCCCCGAGTTCCATCAGCCGAGTTCCCTCAGCCGTTCTTCATAAGACTTGTGCCCCAGCCCCTTCCCCAGCCCCCTGCCTGTCTGGACACGCTCCAGCCCCTCAGCATCTTTCTTGTAGCGAGGGGCCCAACCCTGAACACAGGGTTTAAGGTGCGGCCTCACTGATGCTGAGCACAGGGGAACAATCAAACCCCTAGTCCTGCTGGCCACACTGGTTTGGATATGAGCCAGGATGCTGTTTGCCTTCTTGGCCACCTGGGCACACTGCTGGCTTTTGTTCAGCTAGCTGTCAGCCAGCACCCCCAGGTCTTTTTCTGCCAGGCAGCTTTTCAGCTGTCCTTCCCCAAGCCTGCAGCTGCGTGGGGTTTTTGTGACCCAGGTGCAGGACCCGGCACTGAGCCTTCTTGAACCTCATACAAAGCTAGCCTCAGCCCATCTTTCCAGCCTGTCCAGATCCCTCTGCAGAGCCTCTTGCCCTCAGGCGGATCAACACTCCTCCCCAACTTGATGTCATCTGCAAACTTACTAAGGGTGCACTCAATCCTCTTGTCCAGATCATTGATAAATCTTACTAGAGCCTGAGTTCATCCTCCACAGTTAAATTTAGTGTTAATATTGTTGAACAGGTGTAACTGTGGTTGTATATAGCTTACACACTAACCATCTAAGCAAGGGCTTCAGTGCTATTTTTTTTTTTTTTTGAACCACAAGGTTTCTTTTCCTGAAGTATCTCTACAGCCAAAATAGTAGTGACCATTATTGACACAGATAAAAAATGCAAAAATATTTAAATCTCTTAATACATTTGCTAAGAGATTATTTTCTTATTTTGAACCATTACTTTAGCAGAGGCAGTTGAGGAGCTGAGCTAATATACTGCTTATGGTATTGTTCCAATTCGCAAAAAGAAATGCATTGTAAGGATGAGCTCCAATAAAGGATGAAAGTGCCGAAAGCGAGACTGAGCAGTTAAGTGCCTATATCTAAAAAGGAAACAAAATAAAATCCACTTGTGGCTGCCTTTTCAACCGCAGCTTCTCTCAGGTATTTACAGCTGTGTCCCTCTTCACACTCAGGCTCCTCCAGCTACAATTTTATCCTCTTTTATCCCAAGCCCAGCTGGGATCCAGAAATCACCCAAGCTGCTCTTCTTAGGTTGTCTGCTCCAGTACTGGCAGCCTCTTTCTCCTCCGTTCATCTTTATTTCTTAGCATGTTCATTTGCCTTCACCAACACTTCCACTGCATGGAGTGGCAGTCTCTGGGGCTTAAACACATTTGCTCAGCTTACCAGTTCCTGACTCTTTGCTCCAAAGTCATAGTGCTCAGGGCCCTAGCAAAGCTTTCAGTCCTTAGCTTTTTGCTTTCTCAAAATCCCCTTACCTGCAGCTCTTGTGTCCCTTTTCTCCAGGTCCTTCAAACTAGCTAGTTACAGACTTCCCTCCCCAGGAAGCCTACAGTTGTGTTTCTTTCCTGCTTTTACACCTCAGTTGTGAATGTGTCACCTTGTCCTGCTGTGCTGGGTGTCTTTTTGCTGTCTGAATCCTGGGTGCCAATGGAAAAGTTCTGGACCATGCAAAAGAAAAAGAAGAAACTACTTCTCTCTTCATTTGGCAGCCTTTCAAGGATTTGATAATGCGTCATCTTAGTTTCTTAAAACACATCAATTCTGGTCTTTCAAGTTTCCTCTTGTAAGTCATGTTTACTAGGTCTGTAAAAATTCTCACTGTTCTTTTTCACATATTGTTTCATGTATCTGAAAACAAATATGCATTGCTTCCAGAGGTCTTGCTGAATTTTGAAAGTAGGGTGGAAAATTTCATGTTAGTTTCAGGTAATGTTTCTGCTGTTACATCCCAGTGTGGGATGTTTCTGTCTCACAGTAGCTCCTAGACTTCTCCCCTCCTCCCTGTATCAGGTACCTAGCTGACTTCCAGTGCAGAGTTACATACCTCGGTAGGAAAAAATCAAATGGAAGATTTGGTAGTTGCTTATACTGACTTGCCTACTACTCTTTGCAGTTAATTTCTCTAATACTTTGGTTTGTTGTTTTTCTTGATACATGAGCTTGTCTCTTGGTATTTTTGTTGTTCGGTGCCTTGTGTGGAGGTAATAGTCATGCTGTGTGCTAGGGAACAGTTTCTACTTTTCCAGCCTTTGGGAAATTACAAAGGGCAGGTTAGGTTGCAAAAGATCTCTTCAACCAAAAATTCCCCCATTTGGTTACCAAACTTAGCCATTTCTGAAACCTTTGGCTTCTGTATTGGTTTCTAACCCATTTTCTTTTCATTTTTTTAAGGCTGTGCTTTTATTTCTTTCTGGTTTAAAACAAACTCATCCACCAAATTGCTGTCCTTTTTAAAAAGCATGCAAGACAGGCACTTTTAAGTTTTTCAAAGCTGTCTGCTATTAGCTTTTATTTCACACTTTTCTTGGTCTGTCTTGTTTTATTGAATTTCTTGTGCATCATAATAATTCTATATGGTCTGTTACTGACTCTAAGTAAAAATTTCTTCTTCATATTCTTCTGTATTTTTAAGCATGGAACATAAGCTCTTGATAATGGAAGGAAGCTCTTGCTAATGACTTGACTCCTACAAGCTGAGCATCCTGAGATGGGCTGAGGGAGGTGTTCTGGGAAGAGGCAAGTTTATGTTGTTACCAGAATTGGTCATAATATTGGAGTTGTCCTGATCCAGTTTCCACCACATTTATTATTTGTTTTTTATCCATACAACTTCAGTTTGAAACAGACATTGTGCTTTTAAAGATAAGAGTTTTTGAATGGTCAAATACTTGATAATTGTGGTACATTGACCTTGGCTGAACGCCAGGTGCCCACTAAGCTGCTTTATCACTCCCCACCTCAGAAGAATGAGGGGGAGAAAATAAGATGGAAAAAAGAAATTGTGGGTCACAATAAAGGCAGTTTAATGAAGCAGTAGCAAAAGTCACATGCGTGCAAGTGAAGGAAAACAAAAGATGTTATTCTTTACTTCCCATCAGCAGGTGATATTCAGGCTCTTCCCGGGAAGCAGGGCTTCAGTACGCGTGGCTGCTCCAGAAGACGAATGTTGTAAAAAATGAATGCCCCCCCCCTTCCTCCTCCTTTCTCTTAGCTTTTCTATCTGAGCAGACATCATACGGTATGGAATATCCCTTTGGTCAGTTTGGGTCAGCTGTCCTGGCTGTGTCCCCTCCCAGGATCTTGCCCACCCGCAGCCTACTGGTGTGTGTGTGGGGGAAGGTTGGAGAGACAGCCCTGATGCTGCGCGAGCGCTGCTCAGCAGCAGCCAAAACTGTTGTGTGATCACCACCCTTCTAGCCAGCCGTACAAGCACAGCGCTGTGAGGGCTGCTGCGGGGCTCAGCCAGACCCAGTACAAAAATAGCTGAGGAGTGCTGTGCACACTGTTTAATTTCCTTCTGATGTCCCTCAGGAAACTGTCATTTAAATTGTTTTGCATCCTTGACACCTGCTTTCCAGTGTAAATGGCTTTTCACCAGAATCGTGTCAGATCTTTTTTGGAGTCACTGCCTGTCTCTCTCAGGTAAGAAGTGTACCATGTTTCAGTCTACTGCAATGTACAGTATCTGTGTGATGCTTTGTTTTTTTGAGGAGATCCCAGTTTTTCTGTTGTACTCTTGACTTTTTTCCCCGTATGTTAGGTGAATTATCGCCAAAGACAGTTTTTCACTGAAAATGAGGGCATGGACATTTCAGACTGTGAACATTCAATCAGTAATTTATCTAGTATTAAGCCTTATAATGATTCTAAAATGAAGAGTACACTAGACTATAAGTCTTTGCTCCTATTCTTCTGTTTCTGCATTAAGACAATATTCAGTCAACATGTTTTACCTGCTTATGCACTGAAACCTTAACGAGGGTGCCAGCGAGTAAAGTAAGGAAAGGTGGGCTTCAGTGGCCTGTGTCCATAGCCAGCTCCATGGGTCTGTGACCAGGGTGTGTGCGCAGACGGACAGGATCAGGGCCTAGGTGCTGATGGAATATATGTGCTTTAGACTTTCAAACAGATTGCTTCTGTAATACTGTCACTTACTCCCAGTGCTGATGGCTTAAATACATGTGCTTTCTTGGCAAGGGAGGGGGACATTACTGTGACATAAATGGTTAGAAATAAACACTTCATGAGTTTACGCAGGCTGTTAATTTGGTCTACTTGTTAAAATTCTGTTTAATGAATTTAAACAGGTTGTCTGAGATAAATAATTCTTGTTTGCTGGATTACTAACTTTTTTCTCCTGTGGAAGGTGATGTATTAGTGTTGAGTTTTACAGAAGTGAAGAAGGTTTTTCTCTGTGCAGGTTAAAAATGATTGTTCAATGTCTTTTTTTGTTGTGTCTCTTTGCCACTCTTTTTTTTCTTTGTAACTTTCATGCTAATTTGGTATTTAAAACTGATAGGTAATACAGCAGTCAGACTTGTAAATAGCATGTCATGGATTGTACTAAAATTCTTCAAGCAGAAGGCAGCTGGTTGCATAGAACTAAAGGGCTTATTACCTTCCTTTTAGGTTTTATCTGAAGACCGAAGTACGCTGTGGGCTTTGATTACTTTTTATGGAGGGAATTGCCAGCTGAGCCTCAATAATAAGTGTACTCATTTGATTGTGCCTGAGCCAAAGGGGGTAAGAGTTTATTACATGTACAATTCTCCTTGTTGTAGCTCTCATTTGCTTTTGAATAATCAAAAATTTTCCGTCTCCCTGAAGTTAGGATTCTTAGAACTGTTCATTAGTCCTGAACAGCTAAATTCAACACAATTATGCATTGCAGCTATTCAGTCTGTATTTATTTTCTGCATCGCTTTAAGCCTGATTAATTCAAAAGATGTCCAGGTATTTGTATTTCTGATTGAATAAAGCATGTTATTCTTTATTCTGCTTGTCTTAACCTAATTTTGACATGTCCTAATAGCTAGTGGTTGTGGTTTGTAAATCTGTAGATACATAATCAGTGAAGAAAAACAAAGGACAAAATTGAAAAATAGATAAAATGCTCTTCGATGTTTTGAGGGAGAAAGAGCTAAAGAGTGCAGAAGGAGGAACAGGGATTGGTTTTTTTGTTTGTTTGTTTGTTTTTTAAAGAACAGAGAAGTCTCAAAATCGCTCAGCTCATTCCTCTTAGATGATAGGATAAACAGTACACAGTGTTGCTGTCCAATTGCTGATAAAGTAGTCATAGTTCAGATCACTCCCATCATAGCATCATAGACTATCTCAAGTTGGAAGGGAACCGTAAGGATCATCTCATCCAACTCCCCGCGCCTGGCAGAACTCCCTAAAGCTAAACCATATGACTTGAGACGCCCCTTGAACTCTTGTCCAGACGCCCCTTGAACTCTGACAGACTTGGTGCCATGAGCACTTCCCTGGGGAGCCCGTTCCAGTGACCAGCCACCCTCTTGGTGAAGAAGCTTTTCCTAATGTCTCATCTGAACTTCCCCTGATGCAGCTTCATTCCATTTCTTCAAATCCTATCGCTGGTTGCCAGAGAGAGGATCAGCAGCAGCTCCCCCTTCACTACCCACCTTGAGGAAGCTGTAGAGTGTGAGGAGGTCACCCCTCAGCCTTCTCTTCTCCAAGCTGAACAAACCAAGTGATCTCAGCTGCTCCTTACAAGCCAAGACCTTTCACCATCTTGGTTGGCCTCCTCTGGGCACACTAATAGTTTGATCTCCTCCTCCTATAAACTGAGTTGCCCAGAACTGCGCACAGTACTCGAGGTGCAGCCACACCAGTGCAGTGTAAAGCGCAGCAATCACCTTCCTCGGGTGGCTAGCTATGCTGTGCTTGATTCACCCCTTTTGGCTTGGTTGTCCCTTTTGGCTGCCAGGGCACACTGTTGAATCGTATCCGACTGACTGTCCACCCAAACCCCCATATCCCTTTCCAACAGGGCTGCTCTTCGGTCTCTCGTCCTCCAGTTTGTATGTGTAACTAGGGTTACACTGTCCCAGGTGCAGAATGTGGCACTTGCTGTTGTTAAATTTAATACGGTTGGTGATTGTCCAGCTCTCTATAGTCTGTCCCCATCTTTCTGTAAAGCCTCTCTACTCTCAAGGGTATCAAATAGTGTCATCGCTTGACTTCCTACTCCCATGTAGGAAGTCGAATGTTGCTGTCTTCATGCAGATGGAGAAACTGAATCAGGCCAGGTAACTGGCTAAAGGCAGCATTAAGCACATCAGAATACCCTTCTTTACTGTAATGCTGGTAATGTTTCGGTTGTAATAGTTCACTGGAACTTCAGGAAGTGTTCAGGTACTCCTCCTGAAAAAGAAATACATTTATAATTGATGTAGCGTGTTTGTTCAGAGACTGAAAATAACTGAAAACAAATAGAAGCTCACTTAAAAATGATTGCTTGGATGCTTTTAGTTAACGTGGTGGACAGAGCAAGCTTTTGGTTTTGTTTTTTGTGTTTTATTTTTTGTCCTTTAATAACATGAGCACATTTCCATTACCATTTTTTAAAGTTTCAAATCAGTGTGAGGGGTCACACAGTTTAGTTAGAATGTGAGTAACTCTTAAGATCAGGTTCTATGCGCTACCTCCTTAGATAAATCTGTAAAACTTTGTCAAGTTTCTGATGTTGCTTTATACAAATAGAGTATATTATTGTCCCACCAATAATGCTTTTCATATTTTGGAGTTAGTGTAAACTCTCTAATACTGAGGGGAAAACGTGGCTAGTAGGATGACAATAAACTGTTTATTGTATTTATGTATTGTGTGTGCAATACATAGGAAAGTACTTTACAATAAAACATGGGCTGGCATTGGAAGAGAAGGTATGGACATTGGAAATGCTTGCTTTTTCTTCCCTGTTACATTTAAAACTCTTAGGAATCTTTGCAGAGATTTTTTTTGGAAGGGGATGTGGGTTTTTTGGTTTTGGCTGTTTTTTTTTTTTTTTTTAAGTGCATGATCTTTATTCTATGGCAGAGTTAAAAGGTTTACCAAACAGCATCCTAGTTGTCTCCTCCATCACAGCAAAATGTAGTGTTTGGACAAAGAGCTTTGCTACCTAAAATGGTGTTTTTAAGAGGCAGTAATACATGTTTAAGAAGTGTTGCCTTAAATTGTAAGCTTTTTAGACTCAAGGATGTTGTCTTGAGCTTGCCAGTCAAGAAACTGAACCCCCCCCACATTAGCATTTCATATCTGTGCAATAAAATAAGTATCTTGTTTAAATTTACATAATCTTTGAATGGGAACAGTTTTATAGGATGATTACTTTAAAATGCTTCTAGTCCTGTTGCTCTGACATACTACTACAAGGGAATCTGCAGCCGTTTGTAATGAGAACAGTTTTGACACTAGGAAGATTGAAATGCTTGCTTTGACTAGACACAAGATGATAAAACAAGATTCTTAATAATTCTCACCACAAAGAAAGAATGAAAACTCATATCTGCAAATAAACTTGGTTTCATCTGTAATCTCTTTATTGTGTATGAATGACAGTTTCATCGTAGGAAATAACTCTAGAGAATCATTAAATTAAATTAATTTCCTGTGAATGTGCTGGTTGTTAATTTTTATTGTTTGACATACAAAGAAAATCCCAGTTCAATCACTTTTAAATATGAGATCCTGAAATTAGTTTCAAATCTTCTGAAGAAAGTTTTCTTTTTTTTTTTTTTTTCCCCCACTGTCTCGATATTTGTGAGGGGCTTCCATCAAAAGGATGCTTGTATCAATAGAGCACTGACTGTGTCTTATTTCTATTTCATAAGAAAGGAAACAGTAAAGTTTTACTATTTGTATATATCTTGAAATGATGAAATCATAAGGAAGGAGAGGGGGATAAAGTTTTATACTTCGTTGTCATTGTAAGCTCTCACTGAAATAGATTTAGCCAATATTTGGACAGAAGTGTCATTTTCCAGTTGAGGGCAACATTACAGTTTGCAGCTTCTGAGAAGGCATATGGGAAATACCCCAGCAGTGTCTGATTTCAGTTCCTGCTGAGATGCATTTTTTGTCAGCGATCACCTTGTAAATACTTGTCTCTATTGTGAAATTCTGAGTTTTTCCCTAAGTGATTTTTCACGGTGGTGTTTTGGGTTTTTTGTTGTTTGGGTTTTTTTGTGGTTATTTATCCATATTTTTTTTTAGTGGAGAAAATCTAAGTATGCACTGTATTTAGACTCACAGTAATGTCCACCTAAAAATCAGCTGCTTCTTAGTATTGACTGTGGTGTTCCTGATTGCTGGAGTTCTGAAGGCTTTTTCAGAACCAAACGTCATGATTTTGAAACCTTTGGTGATTTGGTTTGAGAAGAATTCGAGCAGTGGTGTTTTTGCAAGTGAAGACTTAATCTTCTGCAGTTGTGCCTTTTGAGTCCTTTATATTGTAAATATGGAGGTTTTTGTTACAATCTCTTGGAACTTGTGGTTTCACACAGTAGTGTGGAATATCCTGTTGGTTCTGGGAGAGATCACTTTTTCTTATTGGACAGCCTCTTTTGGTCTGCCTCTCCATGCTCTAGCCCTGCCCTCAAAAACGTTATTTGGGATTTTTTGTCTTGAAATAAAACTTATTCTTCCCCCCCCTCCCCTCCTGTTTCTCTCCAGGAAAAATATGAATGTGCTTGTAAACGGGACAGCATTAAAATTGTGACACCAGACTGGGTACTAGATTCTATAGCTGATAAGACTAGAAAAGAAGAGACTCCTTATCATCCTCGTTTAATTATATACGAGGAGGAAGAAGAGGAGGAGGAGGAAGAGGAGGAAGAAGCAGAAAACGAAGAACAAGATTCTCAAAATGAAGCTAGTACTGATGAAAAATTATCAAGCCCTGCATCTTCTCGAGAAGGATCACCTTTGGGTGATCAAGTTTTTTCACCAAAATCTACTACTGCTGATAAGGCAAAAGGGGAACTGATGTTTGATGATTCTTCAGATTCCTCTCCAGAAAAGCAAGAAAGGAATTTGAATTGGACACCAGCTGAAGTCCCCCAGGCATCTACAGCAAAGCGTAGGTTGCCTCAAGGGAAAGACTCTGGGTTAATTAATTTATGTGCCAATGTCCCACCAGTGCCAGGTAATATTTTGCCTCCAGATATGAGAGGCAATCTAATGGCTTCAGTACAAGGTGCCCAAAGTTCTGATCGACAGGAAATGATGGCTACGTGGAGTCCAGCCGTGCGGACATTAAGGAATATTACTAATAGTGCTGATATTCAGCAGATTAATAGACCATCAAATGTAGCACATGTAAGTGTTGGATTTTTAATTTATATGATATTGGACTTTTTCTTAGGAACTATCACATCCAGGAACTTCAGTTTCCTGTTACTGTTCTTTAAATGTATAGAGGATTAAAAGTTCCCCATATTACGTAGAGGTTGTGGCCAAATTAGTAACCTCCCCATAATAAGTAACTTCATTCCTAGCAGGTTCACGGAAGTAAGAACGCATTTGGAAAAAATGTGTGGAAGTGTAGAGCTGTGTTCAACTATAGTGTGCTTTAGAGTTTCAGTACTGATTTCTCGGTAAGAGCAAAAAGAAAAAATAGTTCTTCAATTTAGTATTACTTGGCTAGCTCAGAAAACCTGATTTCATACCGTTCAAGCTTTTCATTCAGTGCAAGGGATTATTTGTCCTATAAACACATATAACTGTGAAATTGATCGTTCTCACAGCAGGTTCAGCTCTATACTGTGTTCTGCTGGGCATCATTAAGTTGTTATATGGTATAGTCAGGATTATGATGCGGTAGTTCTAATTTATAAGTTCTTATGCTGCTCGTATAGTTGAAATACTTGCAGCTTTTGTATTGAATTTATTTTTGGAAGAAAACAAAAAGTGAGTGAGCATGCACTGAAATAACTTGCAGCATTGAAATTCTTAGATGTTCATGGGAAGGGAACATGAGAAAAGTAGGTTCTGGTAAATGTTAGACATCTCTTTACTTAAGTAATTGCACTGGTGCATTTATTTGGATGCTCATCTGATGGTAAAACTTTCAAAGGTGCCTGAATAATCTAGAAGCTTACAGCTAGTACTTAAACACAAAAGGTGGAGTCACTCAGAAATATTCTTTGTTTCCATATGGGTTCTGAATATGAAATGGAAATACAGGCTTCATTTTAAAACTGAATCTTAGATTCCTCTTCTCAGTGCCTTGAATTGTTTTAAGGACTGAGACTTTTGGGTCAGGACTGAGGAGAACCATCAGCATCCTGGGCAGTTGGCCAGTGCCTGGAAAATTGGCTGATGCTTTCATGTCTGAACACCACATCTTCTACAACCCAGTCATTGTACTATCAAATACTCTTTAGTGGCACCTCTGTGGAAGTATTTTTCTGTAAGTAATAGAGCCCCAGGGCAGTTGATGGTATTGTGCTTTGGCTAGACTTTGTTCTCCCAAAGTCTGTTAGACTAGGGACATGACTATGGTCTGCAAGGAGTGTTCTTAAGTACCACATCAGGCTGCTGTATGTTGCCATTCTAGCTCCAGCATGAGGAGGAAAGCTTTGCGTCTTAAGAGCTGTGAATCTGCTTCCTAGAGGGAGGAATACCAATTCTACCTTTTTCCTTCTAACTTCCTTCTGGCTAGTCTTAATTGTGCTTTGTATCCTGCTTGGGTACCAGTCTTGGGTGGATTCCATGCCTTGGTGCACAGTCTTGGGAAGTTCATGTTTAATTCAAACCTCAGATTTCTGCTGAATGGCAAGATCTGTAATAAGGAATTTTACAGATAGAAAGTTACTTTCTGAATATAGTCTTGGATACTTTTGAAAGTTTTATTCCTTTATTTTGAAATATGTGTCCTGAAGCTTCTGTAATTTTGACTTTTGGGGCTTCTTGTGCAGAGCAGTATGAAGATCTCATACTGAGCATCAGAAACACTCTTTTTGTGTGTTATTTTTAGTTATTGAAGTTATACTGTGGTGCTGTCTAGACATTAGTATGGGTAATGCATTCATAAATGTGGTTGTACATGTATGCTGTACCAACATCAAAATTCTGGGATGTTTTGAAGTGCATTGTAAAAAATACTTGAGCCACCTCTGATGAAGAGTAGATGGACAGCTCATTGAGAGGATACAGTTAATTGGCTTAGTGTTTTAGTGATGTGCTTTGATTCCTCTCTCTCGCCCACATGCATCACTGAAGTTCACACTGTATGTGATGAAATGGTGTGGGTGAAGGAAACAAGCTTTGCAGAATTCACTAAAGCTGACTTCATGTTTAAAAGACTTTGAGTGGCGAGCCTAGTTTCCTATTGCTCCTTCTAATTTTTAATAGGTAGTTGATATTAAAATGTTCTAATAAATATGTAGAGCTCATGCTGATTATTAGGAGATTGCCTAATTTTCCCTTTTCTGATGCTTTAAAAACACACTTGCTAACTTGTGCCTCCTTAGCGTGAAATGATTCTTCCCTTAACAGTGAGTTACATACCTAAAAATGAATTAAACTCCACGTTACTTCAGCATTCTGTATAAACCTAAAATCTATTATTATTAAGTATGGGTTGGCTAGGTTCCCATGTTTCAAACAGCACTAATTAGTAGAGACTTTATTAGCAGTTTTTAAGTTAATTAAGGCTATGGAACTAAATTTAATGTAACAGGCCATCAGAATTGTAAAATACATATTTACAGTTGATTGAGTTGATCAATGTCATTATTACTATAGTGTTAATAGTCATAATGCTATTGGAGATATCATCAGTAATACAAGGGTGGGTTTTAATCTTAAATTTTGCTAAAACATGCATTGCCTTATATTAGGAGCCATCTGTAGCTCCATGCACTTCTACGTGTCAGTCCACTTTTCATTTTGCTAGTAATTTAAAGATTTTTGTTTAGCTCACAATATATTTAAGCATAGGGTTCTCTTCTTTTGAAAACTGTATTTGCCCAGTAGTTCTTTAATATTTTAAAAACTGAATGACAACAAAAAGGTCACAAAACTAATCTTTGTTTTCTAGATATTACAATCACTTTCAGCACCTACAAAAAGTTTAGAACAACAAGTAAATCATAGCCAACAGGGACATCCAAATGTGGTGCTGTTTAGTCAAGTGAAACTAACACCAGAGACACATTTATTACAGCAGTCACATCAAGCACAGCAGCAACAGCACCATCCTCTTTTACACCTTCAACCTCAACAACTTATGCAGCTACAACAGCAGCAGCAGCAACAGCCCCAGATTTCCCAGCAGTCTTTCCAACAGCAACAGCCTCATCAGTTTTCGCAACAGCAACAGCAAGTTCATCAGCAGCACCAGTTCACACAGCAGCAGCTTCAGTTTCCCCAGCAGCAGTTACATGCTCAACAGCAGCTACATCGACCTCAGCAACAGCTCCAGTTCCAACAGCAGCATGCTTTGCAACAGCAACTTCATCAGTTGCAGCAGCAGCAGCTACAGCAGCAACAGTTGCAGCAGCTACAGCAACAGAATCTGCAACAACAGCTGCAACATCAGCAGCTGCAACATCAGCAGCAGCAAATGCAGCAGCAGCACTTGCAGCGATTACACCAACAGCATCAGCAACAACAAATGCAGAATCAGGCAACACAGCACTTAACTCAGACATCTCAAACACTACAGCATCAAGTTGCAGCCCAGCAGCCACAACACCACCAGCAGCAACAGCAACAACTGCAACAGCAGCCACTTTTTGGACACGATCCAGCAGCGGAGAGTTAGTAATTATTGCCTTCTGATTCTGGAAAAAAGTGGCTAATGACATGATATAATGTGGTTTAGAATATAAAAAAAGTAATGCTCTGTTTACTTTGTATGTAAGTATGGGATTGTAAGACTTAGAAATGCCATTCATGGCGCAGGACCTCTTCTACTAATTTTTAGACAAACAGATTTCAATTATAACCAAGGATGATCCAGAAATCTGAAAAGCATGAGAGCACTGAGAACATTCTCTTTTCAAATATATACTTTATGCCCCTAGCATATAAATTATACTGTGAGAACAGTGATAGTCTGTGCATACCATAAGGGGTTTTTTAACTTTGGAAGAGGGGAATGGGGAAGCTTTCAAACAGCATAGCAACTGGAAAGACAGCTTAAATAATGGAAGTACTAGTAAATTAATGAGGATTCAGTATCAGATAGAAAGCTGTCATACCTTTGAATTCTGTCCGTGCTAGTAGAACTGAAAGCTTTTGATTGTTTTGACTATTAATTGCTGATCTGTATAAAATAGTTGTTTGTTTTCCTTTTGGTGCCCCTTTAGCCCCCCTTCCCCAGGATAAAAACCACCCAGAACAAAACCATCCTGGGCTGAACTGTGCCTTTAGGTGTGGGCTGTCAGCTTTGAAATTTTGGATCCTACTTTTTCCAAGAAAGATTTACTTGAAAATTGAATGACGTTTATAATGTGGTAATAGAAAAGGTTAGTGTAGCAAATATGTTCCGAGATGAACTCTTCAGACTTGTAAGTATTTAATTTTTTGTTCTTTTATGTGCCAAACTATTCCAGTTCCAGAAGACTATTTCCTACTGGGCTGTGTCTTTGCAATTGCTGATTACCCAGAACAGATGTCTGACAAACAGCTGTTAGCAACCTGGAAACGGGTAAGATTCTGCTGTATTTTTAAACAACTATGATAATGTAATGTCATAGTAACTAAATTCTAGAAGAAATCTTTGGAAGTATTTCAGCACTATTTGCTTTTCTTTAGGCATCCTTTTGTGTAATGTGTGTTACAACCTAAAAAAACATGATTCAGCTGCAGCTGACCAGAAAAAGTAATAAAAATGCTTTAGATCTGCAGCCTGGTTCAATTAGGTCTTTAGTGAGAACATTAGCTAAATAAGTTATAGCCTTAACTATTTCCCAACTATTATGCTTTTAATCAGGCAGCTGTAGTACAGCAAATGTAATATAGCATTGCTATCTATCTTTAACTTGATTGTATAAAAAGACTCTTTTTTTGCATATAATTTTGGCATTTAATAGCCTGTGAGGTATCCACCTGAGTGAATAAGATGGAAGAATAGAGTGTTTCTGTTTTTTGCCAACTTCTATTTTTCAGAAAAATCTGATTGTATCCTTTCCTAAATGAGAGGACTTTGATGTTCTTCAGAAACTTCTGATGGATTTTATAGTTGAATTTTCCCTACAATTTTGCATAATCAAGTAAGCTGTTGACATTTTTAACAGCACTTGTGTTTATTGCTGAGATAGAATTGAGTAGTTCATGAAGAATTGTTTAATAGTTATACTGCAACAATAAAAAACGTGAGAAGGGTTATTTTTGTTTATATATATTTATTTGGTTTTTTAATTGATTCTAAAATATAGATTATTTTTTTGGTAGCTCAGTGAGAAGGTGCATATTTAATTTTGTTTTCTCTTTTTTCTTTTTTTTTTTTTTTTTTTTTAATTCTTTTCCAAAA
Organism: Falco rusticolus; assembly: GCF_015220075.1. Classification (NCBI taxonomy): domain Eukaryota; kingdom Metazoa; phylum Chordata; class Aves; order Falconiformes; family Falconidae; genus Falco; species Falco rusticolus. The sequence goes on along the minus strand of NC_051190.1, from coordinate 59,317,953 downwards.
TGTTCTTAAGGTAGATAACAAGCCTTTTTTTGGGGGGGTAACTCTTCAGTGAAATGGTGCTGATGGTGGCAGTGTCCTAAAGAGTAGACTTTCATTTCAGACTGTTTATTTCTTAGGGTAATTTAAAAATCGTTGCATATATTAGAAGTTGTGGGTTTGTTGTCTTTATCAGATCATTCAAGCACATGGTGGGACAGTGGACCCTACCCTAACAAGCAGATGTACACATCTTCTTTGTGAAAGCCAAGTCAGTAACATGTATGCTCAGGTATGCAAACCAGTATCGTCTATTCATGCATGCTTTCATTACTGGAAAGGTAGGGCTTTTCAGTATGTACTTAATGGTTAGATTGCAAGTATAAAATTACAGTCTTTCATTACGTGCTTTTTTATGATTTGTGGTTTATGGTATAACAAATTTTCATAATGCATGTCATGGATTTATTCCGGAGAGCACTGAGAAAGATGCTGTGAGAAGGAGGATACTGAAAAGAAAGAGAAAAATTACTAAAATTGAAGCTTTGTGTTGTAGAAAAAGTTTAAAATAAAATGAAGATGTATTTTGCTTTTTAAAAGCTGTTTTTATGCCTGTATTCATAGGCTTTAAGAGAAAGGAAGAGATGCATTACAGCACATTGGCTCAACTCAATCTTGAAGAAGAAGAAAATGGTACCACCTCATCGAGCCCTTCATTTTCCAGTGGCATTTCCACCAGGAGGAAAGCCATGCTCTCAACATGTAAGATGAAAAAGCTTACTTCTAAGGAATGCTTGCTTTCTTACAAGAGCAACATTAAAATGTAGCTAGAAAGTGGTTACTCGAAGCATAATAGGCATTTCTTTCGTCTTGGAAGAAAAGCTGCTGTTAATCTTAAGGTCCTGTGTTGATGTGGTGCAGGCTGCTGGGTGATTATGAGTGCTTTGCAAGTCTTACTGAGTTCTGAGTGCTGAGGAGTAACACCTTGTTTGGGAATGAGCCTCTTGTAATGTTTGCATCTCAGTTTCTATGAGTTGTACATAGCAAGACGGCAGGAATCCAAGCTGTGTCGTTTTTTTACTAACAGCACATCTAACAGTCTCTGCTTCCTTTACCATAACCCAATGTTTTGAGGGGATTTTTTGAGGGGTTTCTTTTTCTCGGTCAATACCCAGCAAATATAAAAAAAGGAAGCTCGTATTGTTAATCAGAGAATAGGAGGTTGCAGTTACAAGCAGCCCATGCAGTGAGGAGCACTGGGCAAGCTGAATTTTGTGGGGTGGAAAGGGAAACGTGCAGAGTTGAATCAGATGCATCTTGAAGTAACACTGTGCAATATGAAACAAGATGCCAAAGTATGTTACACATCGCGTTTCTTTTTGCTGAATACAGACATACAGGATGATGGCCTTGCTGCTAGCCTGTTCTAAAAGACATAAAAAGAAATACAGGTTTGGGAAAATTAGAATACAACAATATGCCTGTGAGCACAGGGGTTGGTAGTAAATGTAATATGTAACGTAATAAATGTAGCTTATTATCAACAACAGAATTGCTGTTGCTTTTTCCTAAATAAAAAGAGAGAGTGGCAACCTGGCAAAACTAAGGATAAGAATGGAAGAAGTGGAATTACAGTTCACCACCAATAATTGGCTGGCATGGTTTATTTGGCTTCATGGCAGAGTAGAGCAGAGCATTAAAAAGATTTTTAAAAGCAGAGAAGGGCAAAGTAAGTGTGAGCATTTCTGTGTCTCCCTGAATATAAACAGCAGCAGGAGAAAGAGGTGAGATGTACGAGAAGAAAATTAGGTGTGAGCTATTTCGTAATAGTCTTTGTAAATGAGAAAAAGCTGACCATCAGAATGAAGATGATTCTTCCTGCAGAATGAAGATGATTCTTCCTGCAGAACTAGTGCTAGAAACCTCACTTTTTTATGTATAAACGAATTAGTTTTAGATTGTACTTCATGTATCCCACAAGCCATGTTTTAATTAAGTGCCTATATGCCATAGTTACGGTACTCTGTATTTCATTGTAATGTAAAACGATTAGTAATGGTAAAAGATTTTCAACAGGAGCATTTTGTAAGTAACTATTGATGTTCCGTTATTTGTAACTGCCTCTTTCTATCTGTAGATAATCTCTGTGACAGGATTTGTTGATAGTGACAGAGATGACCTGAAACTGATGGCCTACCTAGCAGGTGCCAAATACACAGGCTATCTCTGTCGCAGCAATACCGTTCTCATCTGTAAAGAGTAAGTGGTTTATTTCTGCAGTATTCACGTTCTTGTAGCCTATTGCCAGTTAGTGTTTTCCTTACCGTGAGGTGCTAGTTTCACCTCGTTATGAGAATGTTAATTTTAATAAATTCTGCAATTAGATAGCAGAACTTAGTGATGTTGTTCCTTGAACTAAGTTAGTGCATACTGTTACGCAATGAATTTGGCCTTCTGGACCCAGGCAAAAAAAAAAATTTACTATTTTAAAATATTTTGTAAGCGATGCTGACTGTTAGTTACATAATCTATAAGTAAAATACCTTTCTTTTTAATAATTGTTAAAGTTTGACATGGGAAAATTAAGTTAAATCCAGGTCTAATTGGATTCCGTTTGGGGCAGAAATTCTACCCTAACTGACTTGTTCTGGCACCTAGAACAAAAGTATTTTTTCAGAGTATCTACTCTGTCACAGTTACAACAGATAGTAGGCCAACAAAGAAATACTGGTATTTTAGGTTTATTATTAGAAATTGCAATTTTACCTATTTTATCAGAACGTAATTTTATTTTTCTTCATTTCTGAACAATAAGACCCAGTGGCTTGAAGTATGAGAAGGCTAAAGAGTGGAGAATACCATGTGTAAATGCGCAATGGCTCTGTGACATACTGCTAGGAAATTTTGAAGCTTTACGGCAGATACAGCACAGTCGGTATACGGTATTCAGTCTTCAGGATCCGCTTTCTCCTAGTCAACATCTAGTTCTAAACCTTCTGGGTAAGTTTCAGTCACAAACCCCTGTGTTCTCTAGCATGCATATATGCACCTGCTTAATAAAAGCATGTGTTTTTCTGTTATAAATAACACTGCAATGGTTTAATTTTTGTTTTGTTCTTAAATTCCTAGATGCTTGGAGAGTCCCATTAAAGGTATCACCAGAACTTCTAATGGTATGTGGAATTATTGTATATATACAGCTGGTTTTGTAAAATTGCTCTTTAGTGTTTTTAGTGTGAGCAACATGACAGGGGGGCTTACACAGACCCATACCGAACCTCCTGGCTGTACTTCCTACTAATGTTTTATTATATTTCTGTATCTATTTTATTTTGAGAAATCTGAGGAATAAGGTTTTGCAGAACTAAGAAACTGGAGTGCAATGTACAAAATTAAGTTACTTTTGAGACATTTTGGGCTAGTTATTCCTTAATTTTTACATCAGACCTTTAGAAAGGGCTTAGTATTTGAGTCAGTACCTATCTGAAAATCAGGCCACATAAGGGTTTTTAAGGCAGAACACCCAAAATCAGTAAGAATTTTGATAGACTATTGGCTAAACTTTGAATAGGATAGACAATGTAAATTAAGGGTGGAACTACTTTATAAAATCTCTTTGAAATATTCTAAGAACTAAAACCATGGGCATATAATCCATATATTTTGTAATTTAAAAATATTTCATGCTTTAGAAAGTGTAGGTGATAGCCTTGGAAATAACAGCAGTGTAAGTGAACAAAGAAGAATGTACCTTAAAAAAGATAGAAAACATCAATTTTTGTAATGTATTTTATGAAACATGCAAAACAGGAGCCAGATGTAAGAAGTGAGGTGGAAAATGCAACATCTTCTGAACTGTTTCTTTGTTCTGAACATGCAGAAAACTGTTTCAGTTTTTGTATTGTAATGTACAAAAAAAATATTTGTATCTCCTGTTTTCAGATTTATACTTGGTAACTGTTTTCACAGCGTCTGTCTTGACAGTAGGTAAATCCCAGTTTAAGCTACTAAGCTTTCAGTTCATTTGTACAACAGGTGACTGTCAGGTAACATTTTACATTGCACAAAAATGTTTTGCCACACCTTTTGTGTTCTGGATCACTTATCTCAGTCGTTTTGTATACTCTTCAGAATAGAGGAGCTTAGTAACTGTCATAACTTAGTTTGTACTAATACTTTAAAATGGGATCTGAGCACTATTTTTAATACCTTTCAGCTTTAGAAATAGCCACTTCTGTATCCCTGGCCAGAAGTTTGAAATTTCCTTCTTCTTATAGACCCGTGTGGAGTTGTTTGTGGACCTGTAGGAAACTAGCTTTAGAAAATTAAATGCTTTTAAAAATTTGTGTACTTCATGTTTTCCTGGAGAAGGATGGATTCTACTAGTGGCAAAATAAAAAAAATCCTTGAGGAGAATCAGTATGCACTATTATTACTTTAAATATTTTTTTAACCAACTCAGTTTTGGACTTGTTACCACCACCCTTTGCATCCATACTGCAGTTGAGCTCATCTTCAAATTGGGCATGTGCTGCCTTCGTGTGATTTCACCAGAGCAGGTGGTGGTCCATGTCCTGTGTTCTGTAGGAAATGGGAGGGAACTTAGGGATCAGAAGCCTAATTTAGCACCTCCCTTTCTGTATTTACTCTGTGGGGACCCTTCGTGGCCATGTGATGTGAGAATCTTGTAACTTAGATCAAAAGAGACTTCTGGGCATGATCTTGTCCAGCTCCCTGCAGGATGCCCACATATGAAGAATATGATTTGGTAGTAGAAAATGCAGGGCGTGTAGGAGTTTCAGACCAGTACTTCACTGCTTTCACAGTAGGCTTTTCTGTTTGTCTGGGGATTTAAAGTATGGGGTCCTCTTAAGGACAGCTGGCTGTCAGATAGTGTTGATACAGTCTACCTTTTCCGTTTGCATAGTTGAAATGTCTATCAAAAAGCAAGTGTGTGCACTTTTCTTTCCAGATGCTCCTACTAGTGACTGTCTAGCATAAAAACGCATGTTCCTGAGCATAGGGAGCAAACCCCTGCGGCCTGTTCCTCCCAAAGGGCCACCCTCGCCGCAAGGCTGGAATAATGCTGCCTGTCTTTCTGGTCATTTGCCTGTAGCATTCCTCATTAAATTGCAGGTGTAGATTTGAAGGTTAAAAAGGAATAGAAGTCACACACTCCTGCGACTTGAGAGCTGTGGTTTCAACTTTCCCAGGCCAAGGAGAACCTAAAAGCTCCATTTCTGTACCCCCGGGCAAATGCTGTCATGGCTGGGGAGGCAGGAGAGTCTGACCAGGGAGTACCTGAGCATACACTGGAGCTTCTGTTTATGTAGTTGGGGAACCTGAATGTTTAGAATGCAGGTGCCAGTATTTTCTGTTGATATTTAAACACCGAGTAGTAGTCTTCATGTATTTAATAAATGGACAGGTTTTTCAGTCATTTAATTCTTTGGGTTTTCTATTGATGATGTACCATCTTTAAAGGAAAAAAAGTCCCACACTGTTTTATTTGGTGTACACTTAAATGGTTACATACTTTGTGGAGAAGCTTTAGTTACTGCTCAAGCTTCGCTCAAGTCAGTTGTGTAAGCAACAGGTGCATCAGTACATGTTCAGTAACATGTCTTTTTGGTTTGTGTTTGATTCTCTTTAATATGTTCTCAGAATACTGTTGTATAGTTTTTCTCTTTCAGAATAGAAGTTGGTTTCCCTGCTCAATTCAAATATAAACATGTAGATGGTTTAATTTCAGGGTGTGAGATTGCCTTTGAAACCAAAGCAAAATGAATCCAGTCTTCAGCCATCTTCTAAAAGAGCAAGGTAAGAATAGCAAGCAATCGGTGCTAGTAGTCCTTAATTTACTTTTCCACATAGGTGTCAGCTGGTCATCAGTCTGGTTCCATCCTGAGCCCTGCTAATTGAAATAACTATCAATGTTTTTTGCATGTTACCAGCTACTCAACTGGCAAGAATAAAATAATAACTAGAGTGAAGTAGTAAGAGAATTGGGAGAGAAGAGAAATGGGAGAATATGTCCTCTTCTCAACACAGTAATTTTTTTCTTCAGAAGATTGATCCTGCCTAATTCTTGTTCATCTGAGTGCTTCCATTGGTAGAAGTAGCAAGAGTGTGCTTGTCTAGTTTTAACATAATAATACTCTGGCCCCAAACTTCGCATCCTGCTGTATTTCATGTATTTCCTAGGATTGAAGACCTACCACCACCTACTAAAAAACTCACCCCAGAACTGACGCCAGTGGTGCTCTTCACAGGATTTGAGCCTATGCAAGTTCAGCAGTACATTAAGGTGACTTTCATCCTTTTGTCTTGTGAACTACACTGAAACACCTGATAACTTTTTTTCTTCATGTTGAATTTTTGCTAGCTAAGGCTTGATTAGTAGACATCTAGTGGATACAAATGTATACTTACTGGGGCTGGGGCTAGAGTGTAGATTTACATGAAGTGAGCTTTATGTGGTAACTGTTCTGCTTTAGTTAACTTTATACTTCTGTGCTACTTGGTTTTTCTTTCCATGTGGTGTTTTGAAAATTAAGAAACCTTCTACATTTGGTTTTAAATCAGCAAACGGCATGACCAAGTTTAGGTCAGAAAAGTAGTGATGGTTGTAGTGGATAAGAGCCAAGATTCCTCTAGTGTAGTTGTTATGTGTAATGCGAAACGCTTCAAAGAAAACTGACGGCAAAGCTTATGACAGATGTGAGATAATAAGTTCCCATAGAGATTTTGTTTTGTTCCCAAATAAAATTGCCCCAAAACTTCACTCTTAATTTTTAACCTTCTTTTAATGGCGTAAAAATCCAAAAATTCTTCGAACCATAATAATGACTAAATGTTTTTTCCAACATAACTTTTCATTTATGTTATTTTTCACTTTTTGGCTGAGGTTTGAAGCAGAGGGTTTTTTAACTGCTGACCTCAGTAGTGCATGGAAAGATGCTGCTACTGATGCCTGCTTCAGTAGTGAAAAGTGAAGCCTAGTTTGAGTCCACTACATTTCTTAGAAATATGCATCGCTTTGGTGTGCTCAAAAATATCTAATACCTTTATTATACCTATAGTTGTTTCTAAAGTAGTTGGGCTTTGGAGGTTTTTTTCCCCCTGCAGTGTTTGCATTTGAAACTTCATAGTAAATATTTTGGAGCATAAGATATTTTTTAGTAGATCCCATACAATTCCAGCCTCAATTCCTCATTTTCTGTCGAGTTGGCACTGTGTTAATTATATGGAGAATCTGTTTTGGTAACAGCTATGGCTCACAAATACAAAAAATGAACTTCAGCCTCGAGGCTTGTGAAGTTCCATCTAAACTTGGCAACTAAGATACCATCAAGACCTTTCAAATTTAGGTTTCTAGCTACTTCTCACCTTCTTGAGATGGAGGGGTAGTCTTTTTTTTTTTTCTCCTGTATGCCCAAAAGTTTCTTTGAACATCAGAAAGGAAATCTTGCAAGGTCTGCATTCATAGATACACAGTGTTTGAGGTGAATGTGTGTTAACTATGGAAATAACAGCCTTTGCCTTTCGTAGGTGTGTAAGTGTACTATGTGTTTATACATGCCCTGAAGGAAATAAATTACTAGAGAGGTTTGGTGTCATTGCATAATACTTTTGTGTATTGTCTTTATGCAAACCATCAAAGTAAGCCAGCACTGTAAAGAAAAGCTTAAAACATTGTCCCTCTCTATCCTACTTGTTCGTTATTATCAGAGCAGTAGAGTGCAGAGGGATGCCAGAGATTTTCAGGGTTCTAATATACCCAGTAGGCCTTCTTGCTTGGGTGACTCCTGATGACTGATGTAATAAAATCACCCTAGTATCTTAAATATTTATACTTAAAGATATTGGTGTTTTGTTAATTTATTTGTATGAAATACTTGCCATAGAAAATCAGAAATTCATGACGCATAGATACTAATAAAGCTGTCCAAACATTTTTTTCTTCTTTAAAGTTTTATGAGAGGAAACACTCTTATCTCTAAACATCTGTGGTAGTTTGATATGCCTCACCTGTTGATCAGTTGTGTTACTAATCCCTTCGGATAATGACTCGGATCTTAACTGACAAGATAGCAGCTGTGATGAGTTAGTTTGGGGTTGTAGTTTAAACCAGGAGAAAGGGATTACTCAGTATCATCAAAAATACATGTGGAGCTAGTGTATGAAAAGAATACATGTTTTTCACGAGGTGCTTTTCTCTTCAAAGAAAAGACTGGCAAAATTAAGAAATTGAGTTTACTGTAGCTACAGTGTATACCACACCTTCCACATAAAAGAGTTACTACATTTTCTGCTTATTCAAATTTAATAGAGTGTTTCACTTAAAGGTTTTAATTTGTATCTTAACAGTTATTTTCTTTCTTAAAAAACCACAACCCAAACCTGAAAAACTGCAGAAGCAGAATGTAGCTTTCAGTCTTGCCAGATGAAATATATGTCTGGAAATGCCTTTGTGGTGGCTGTAAATTCCGTCATGGTGGCTGTAAATTCTGTCAAGATTAATCAGCTTTATTAGTAAAGAAATGACTGTAATACAGAAATCTCCTATGTTTACTGTGTTATTAGGAACTTAGTTTTATTTTATGGTGATGTTACGGTTCTTCATTATTTTCATCCAATTTTTAAAGGACTATTCCATTCTGATGTGTGTTTTCTACAACTTTCAGAAACTGTATATCCTTGGAGGTGAAGTAGCAGAATCTGCCCAGAAATGTACCCACCTAATTGCCAGTAAAGTGACGCGAACTGTCAAATTCCTGACAGCAATTTCTGTAGTCAAGCACATCGTAACTCCGGAGTGGTTAGAAGAGTGTTTCAAATGCCAGAAGTTTGTTGGTAAGTTAAGCTAGTACCAATTTATATAGTAAAAAACCCCCTTCAGGTTCATGACAAGCATATTTAAATATACTTTGTTGTGTTGACTTCTGACTTCAGCGTTTCTTGTCAGTTTTCTAAACAGTTCAGTTTTTGAAAGCGGAGTTATTAATTCTTCTGCAAGTTTGTCACAGCTCTTGAAGAATTATGCACAGAGTTTTTAAACAATTACATTAGCAGCTAGTATGTATTCCACTTCAGTTAGAGGATTATGTTAGTACGGTTAAATAAAGCTGTCATAAGACTAAATTATGGGGAAGTTTTGTGTGGGTTTTTTTTGGTTTTGTTTTTTTTTTTAATTCTCTTTCAAGAGAACATTTGGTTTCATTTAGTTTTCATTTGATTTAATACAGTTTCTTTTCCTGAAATGAAGTAAAAATGTATTTTAAAAGTTTGCTTTAGAGTGATTAAGTAGTTGGATGTTGTTAAGCATTGTATTTCTTTCTTGTGTAGCCATTTGTAGATTTTTACTTATGGTTGCATTATTTTATCTAAGTCTTCTTAAAGGCTGTTTATTTCTTTTATGATTGTTTTATGCTTTTTATATGACTTGTTTGTAAGGTGCCATTATATAATGTTGCTGCCTAACCGTCATAGAGACTTAAATCTGCAAATAATTAACCAATAACCCAGCAAACATTTTTATAAATCTCAAGAAGGCAACTTCCTTGGTTCAGCATCAGTGAACTGAGAAATCAATCCATTTGAAAGCTATTAGAAGATAAAGAAAGTCTGGGGATTTAGAAGGATGGTGGTTTTGATCTAGTACGTGAAGTACTTCACTTGTCTACTGAAATTTAGTTGATTTGTAGCTAGTGGTCTGCCTTCACTTTCATACCTAGTACAATGATGGAAAATATGGCAATTGTTTAGAAAAACTGTCTTACTGGATTTCTTACAGAAGACTCTTTAACACCATCTCTTGCAGATTGTTGGAATTGTCCTTTGAAAGACCAATTTGTTCTCCATGTAGAATATTTTCTTCTTTGACTTGGGTGTTTTGAATTAAGTCTGTTTTAGCAATATGTTTGACATAGCTTTTAGTGGAACGATAAAGTTAAAACTGAAACTCTATCCCTAATAAAAAATGAACAATCAGTTGAATAAGAGGACGTGGGAGACAGATGAAAAGCTTGCTCTGTTAAAGCTGCATGAGGAATTGAAGACACTTTCTGGGCTTCCATAGGTTGTCACAGGGGTTTGAACTTCAGCTTAATCCTTCTGCTCCTTTACCTGCAGAGAATTAACAAATAAAAATTTGCAAGTTCCTCCAATAAGTTAGAAAAAGGGACTTTATAAGACAGTGGCTATCGTTAGGTATACAAGTATGAAATACACATGTAGTTTTATTCTTCAAGTAATTGTGGGTCATCGCTGTAAGAAGCCTAAAAAAAGGGGGTATTATAATCATGTTAAAACTGGTAGGTTTAGAGTCACCCTACCACCACCATTTTCTGATCAGATTACATCCTGGGTTAGGTGGATGTTTTTGTCTGCTGCGTGTTACGTTGTCAATCTTTCTTTTTCAGATGAGCAGAACTTTGTGCTCAGAGATGCTGAAGCTGAGGTACTTTTCTGCTTCAGTTTAGAGGAGTCTCTGAAGAGAGCACAAGTAGCTCCACTGTTCAAGGTATGCAGTTTAAAATGACATTTAAGTACTTGAAGCTTTTCTGCCTCGTTTTTTTCAGAACTGGGACCACAGGTTTCTAGCTGAGGGCAATGACCAGTATATAGTGTGAAGCATTTGTTAAAAATTTTATTTTTTACTGGATGCCTGTTTCCTGTCTAAGCATCATTGGGGTGGATCTAAGCCCTCTGAGGGAGGGAGTGGATTTCTGTAGATGTGAACAAAACATGCTCAGTATACTTGACTGTGTGTGTTCCCTTACAAAATTTAGAACATAGCTCTGTTGCTTGCAAAAAGCCATGTACAGAAGGGATATGGGTTTTTTGTTTTTCTTTTCTTCTCCTTTCTTTGTTACACTAGCTTGGTAGTCAGAACACATGCCCGTAAGATTGGAAGTCTGAGGGTGAGTTTGCCCTTCAGCCTCAGGGATTTCCAGTTTGATTCTCCTTGAAGACTGTGCTTACCACCAGGCTGTTTGCTAGGATGGTGCAAGATGTTTTTTACGCCTCCGGTTAAAATCCCATTATATTGCAGAGAGGTATCTGAAGATCCAAGTTGCTTGAGATTCTTAAGCCTAACTGAATTTGAGACTGTTTATTGAGGCAAACCACCTAAAAAGGATATTTTTACAACCTGTAATGAATAAGAATTGATGTCTCAAATTTATTAAGTCTAAATACTACATTTCACTCCATTTTGCAGTCTAAATAGCAGGTGTTTTTTTTATTTCTAGCTGATAAACAAAGATAATCTACTTTGTGATCTGATCACCTGTATCAGGTTCGGTCAAGTAGTAGGATAATTTTTATCAGGAAGTAATAAACTGTCTCTTAATTAAAAGCTGAAAGTTCTTTTGCAACACTTCGAGACATCCCTGTACTTGAAGCAGCAAGGAGCATTGTTGCTTTTATATGTCTTGCCAACCTGCAGTTACCTTTTTTATTTTTTGGAGTGGTTTTATTTTATTTTTGTTTTGTTTGGGTTTTTGTTTTAATGCTAGCTTAACCAGTGGGCATTTGAAGGTTTCCTGGTTGTTATTTTACAGGTGTTGAATAGGCACACCTAAGATATTCAAAGTTACCTAAATTGTGGGTTTTCCCCTCCAGAGAAGACATCAGTGGTAATTATGGACAACTCACAAGCTGGTAAATTTGTTGCCATAAGCTGTGATACCTAATACCATCTTACAAAGCCTGCCCCATGGTTGAATATGCGGAGAAGAGTTATGTGATAATAAAACTTAACGCGTTGCAGAAATCAGTTAACTAACGTTTTTTCTTATATTCTTTTTTTTGTCTTGTAGGGAAAATATTTTTACATTACACCTGGAATTTGTCCTAGTCTTTCCACCATGAAAGCTATTGTGGAATGCGCTGGAGGAAAAGTATTATCTAAACAACCTTCTTTTCGAAAACTCATGGAGCATAAGCAGAATAAAGTGTGTAGAGTGTTGCTTTTTAAAATTTACTGGTAATATCTTACTGTGTTGTTCTGAGCTTACAATTCGTTTCTTTCATTTAGAGTTTGCCAGAGATAATCTTGATTTCCTGTGAAAATGACCTTCATTTATGTCGAGAATATTTTGCAAGAGGCATAGGTATGTATAAACTATCAGTGTAATTTGTATAGTGTAGTGGTTATTCTGATAAATTTTTTTACTTATTATTTTACAAGTACAGACATCTTTTGAAGCTTTCAAATAACGATAGAGAAATATATGGTCTGTTCTGCAAACCATGGAGAAATCTGAGCCAGCTGATTGCTAGGTATTTCTGATAGAGGTATTTTATAGCCAGGTCACCATAAATCTCTGGAAGGGTAGGCTTGAACTTGGGGCTTCAGTCCTGCATGAGGCAGGATTACTGTCTCAGTATTCATCAAGTTACTTAAAGATTTGGGGTTTTACACTGAAGTAAAAACAGCTAAGGTGAAAAGTTAACAAAGGTATGCACGAGGAAGCCAAGTATTTGCGATGTGAAGTGTGTGATGGCTAATAATAGGGCCCTGATAGCGGTGGGGCAATACTCCCATATGCCTTTGTGTGAAGAGCAGGAGGGTACAGAATGGCCCCTCCTGACGTGCATACAGAATGAGAAGGAATGTCTTCGTAGGGTGTAAACTGTGTGCATGTTTTCGATATTTCCAGATGTCCACAATGCTGAGTTTGTCCTGACTGGAGTACTTACTCAAACACTGGATTATGAATCATATCCTTTTTGTGTGAAGGCTGTCTGCTGCTAAGGGAAGTGTGGTTTGCTAGAAGTTTTTCTTAACTAGGAACTGATATTTAGGTTTTTTGGGATGTGTAATGTTTACTTGATAGGAGGCTAGTTTAACACGTAGAAACCTAGCTTAAATTCAGAGTGGAATTACTTTTTGATAGGAAATACTTCGGGGAGGTGGGAATCAGGGTTGTCAAAAAGTAATAGTAGTAGAGTATTAAGCAACAGGAAAAAAGCACTTGTCACTAAGGATAATACTTCTCAGGATTTACTTGCAGGTGAGGAAAATCCCTTTTTGCTGAAGAAGATTATAAACCTTGTTTGATAAATGAAGTGAAGGGACCAGTAAGGGTTCTGTGTCTTTATGCATGTTTTTTATATAATTTCTATTTTGCAGTCACTTCTTGAAGTTCTTCTTTCTTAACAAGCATACATATAAATTTACTTGATGGATAGTAAAATGCCTTACTGCTTCGGAATCCTTGGAGCATTAAATCTAGCTGTTCAGCCATTGTACAAAGCAACTAAAACTTCCTGTGGATGCTGTTTTCCAGCTGTTTTCCTAGGGATGATGAGCAGTGTAAAGCAGGAAAGCATAAATAAACTGCATCTTTTTTAGGATGTGTAATTTTATTATGCTGAAACATAATTTACTATGTTTTGTATTATACTACCATTTTAAAAGAGCCCACTTCAGGTATCATGATTAGCCCGTTTTTAAACATTTTAACGTAAATGACGGTACTTCAGCCAAACGTGTAATTTGGATGTAAAAATAAAAGGGCTTGCTATCTATTAAATTATGGATGTTGAAGATGAAAATGTTTTGTACTTTATTTTTATTTCTTATACTCTATTTTCTTTTATATTGATATTTTGCCCACATTTTAAATAAATGTACTTTTAAATGTTTTACTCTATATTTTAGTGGTGGTTCATTTTTTTGAATACTGTGCAACAATCGCACTCTGGTAAGAGTAAATTACTCAAATCTTTTTCCAAGCAATGTAAAATTATTTTAAGCTTATTTTACCAGGTATGTTTTAATATATGAAATCCCAGTGCTTTAAAGGGAAATCATTGTAAATGTATATACATGTTTTTACTGAAACAAAGAAGCAGCTCGAAGGAAGGAGAAACTATAATCCTGCATTATTACGCTGTTGTGATAACTTTTGTTTGTATAGTGAGTTTTACTAAATAAATATTAAAAAACAATTTCCCAATTCTATATTCAGTTGTATTTCCTAGTACACACACAGTTCTAATAATGTGACTTTACCATTTTTTGTCAGTTTAGATTCTAGTAGATGAAAAGGCTGTCCTGAAAGCATTTATTCTCTGATCAGCAAGCCATTGAACTTTGGTGGGGGAGTGCAGATACTCATTTGTCTGTACGGCATCAAATACATTATACTACCTGGTGAACCAATCACAGAACAATTCAAAATGCAAGATGAAAGAATACTTTAAACAGTAGCTTATCACACTTTGTATCCCCAAGGATTTTGTATTTTTATGCAGTACCATTTCACAGGGAAGCTTTTACAAAACTGAGGTAAGCTGCTATTCTTAGCTTATGGGATCATTTAGGTTGGAAAAGACCATTGAGCTCATCAAGTCCAACCGTTGACCCAGGACTGCCAAGCCAGTCACTAAACCATGTCCCTAAGCACCACATCAAAGTATTTTTTAAACACCTCCAGGGATGGTGATTCACCACCTCCTTGAGCAGCCTGTTCCAACACGTGACCACCCTTGCAGTGAAAATTTTTTTCCTAAATATCTAATCTAAACCTCTCCTGGCGTAACTTGATGCGGTTTCTTCCTGTCCCATTCTACAGAGAAATTATGAATATCTCTCTTGTGCTACGGCTTAAAATCTGAATCCACCTGATACTTGACCACTGCATCAGTTGCCTTTCTTCCCATGCCTCAGTTCCACAAAGTGCTTAAGCAAGTAACAAATTGAAGCTGTAAGAACACAGTGGTAGTAAAATTTCAAGATAAAAGAAGTCCCGTGGAGGTCAGCACTGTGCCTGTTGCCTGTTACTGCTGGCTCTGGGTTCCTCGGCTATCCTGATTTACTCCTGTTTGATGCTGCAGTTGTAAGTGATGAGAGGCTAGGTGTTGGTAATGAGAATGGTAGAATTCCTATCAGCGTGATTTTTGGTAAGATGACAAAATGTAGTAAATGAGAATGTTATACTTTGACTCAAGATGGTGTTAGGTGGATCGGAGGTTAAAAAAGTGTGGTATGGGGCGGGAGGAAATGGTGCTTTTTCCCAAATGCTATTTACTTGTAACAGCAAAGTTAGGTGCTTTTTCTTAGCTGCTATTCAGCTCTCCGTAATAGTTTGCTCTTCATTATGAGGTAGATTAGGAAAAAGATTTTAATGTGGAAACTTAAGGTCAGAAGTTGATGGCATGATTTTATGCTTTAACTTTCAAAAACAAAGAAGGAAGAACTGCCGTGGGAGTTAACTGCTGGCTGATGAGTAGTTGTGCAAATGACTTAAATTGTTCAAACGTGTAGACCTGGAAAGTCTGTTCTCCCTTTACTGTCAATGGAGGGAGAGGATCTCTGAAATCTGACTTAAAGACTCTTGCAGAGAGCGCATCTCTTAACACTTTAGCAAACTAGTTTAGTTGTATGTATCTTTTATAACACAGAAAATAGATGAGATGAATCCCACCCTAAAGAACTTCATAGTGCATTGCATAGGTATCGTTTTCTTAATGGAGAGAAAAGTACACTTTTTTTCTCCTTTAAATACACTTCAGAAGGTGTAATATTGAAATAATCTATATCTGTGTTAATCTCTGTACGGCTTGAGACTTTATTATACTAGTTAGCAGGTTGCAGGTAGTTTTTGGATGCCTTTTCCTTTGAAACAAATATCAGCTGTTGTAGCTTTTGGACTTGTGAAAATGTTGTGATACGCAAAACCTCTTAACTTGAATAAATATTTTCTAACTCTCATGCATTCAGCATATCTTCTGCATGCCTTACAAACAATGAATTGCTGTGTTAAATGTAAACACTGGTTTGAAAGAGAGGATAGACACAGGTAAGGAGTCGGCGGCATCATTTAACTGTGCATGAAATCGAACACGAGGCATATGAATGTGCAGGACTGGGTTCTAGGAGGTAACAAGACCTGCTAAAATAGTTTTCTGCAAAATGAAACTCGGCACTGAGGGAGGAGAGGCAGAGAGAAACCAGGTTTGCATGTGTTAGCAGGTTCTGCCTCAGCAACGTAAACTGCTAGACTCGACCGTGCGTTTTTGCCCCGGTAAGAGTTCTCACCTTTTGCAGGATTAACTTCTTCCATGCTGAAGCAGCGCGGCGGATATACAGTGTGTTTGCCCAAAGCTGCTGGAGTTAAGAGACATGTGAATGCAATAGCATCTGAAAGGTAAATTTCCTTATGAAAACTATCCAAAATGCTGTCAGATACTGCATAGAGGAGCTTGAAGAAAACCTAATGCAATCATGGAACAAATGAACCCCGTGGGAGCTGGGAGTGCTACTGCATCTGTTTCATCATCAGTGGAGACTGTGTGTTTATTTAGCCAACATACAAGTATGACTGATTTGATTAACCTTTCAATTAGAGTCAAAAACAGAACCTGCCAAGAAATAGTCTTTCAAGAACCACAGGAGCCGTCCAGAGCCAACTGGCCTGCACAGATGTTGCTGTGTGTGTGATTAGTGATAGGGAAAGGGTTTGATGAAGTGTTCTGATACTAGGTTGCTGTTACAAACACACTTTTCCTTTAGTGTAAGGTTATAATACTTAAGTGTCTGTTCCATCCTGACTCCTATAGTCAGGAAAAATATAAGTGCCTTTCATGTGTAGTTGCTTGCAGAAGCGTGAGGTCTGTAATGTAAGCTTGTGTTCTTCCTAGAAATTCTCTCCTGATACAGCAGTTATTTAAAGATAAATGTAGAATGTGTCTGTAAGAGCAAAGATGTCCCGTCAGGTAGGGATCTGCTGGAAGTCAGGGAGACATGGTCTCCGCTAATCACCCTGCAGCTTTCTTTGCCATGAGTTGTAAAGTACAATTGTAGACCAGAACTGTAGAAGTACAGCTGGAAGACACCTCCGGAGGACCAGGCAAATTTTCAGTATCTTGAACGATGGCGATGCCACAATCTCTGTGGGCATTCTGTGTCTGTATTTTGCTACCCTCAAGGTAATAAGTAAACTGTCCTCATATCTAATCAGAATGTCCATTTTCCCCACAAGTGGCTGTTGACTTAATTTCATCCATGTGCACCTACAGGCAGAGTCTGGCTCTTGTCTTCATTCTGTGCTCCTAGCAGGAGCTGTAAGAGGCAACAAGACCTTCTGTTCCTAAGGCTGAGCACACTCAGCTCAGCCTCTCCTTGCACGTTGTGGGCCTACACCCCTCATCACCTTCATGGGCTTCTGCTGGACTTGCTCTAGTAGGTCATCGTCTTACCCTCTGGGGGAGCCCAAAACTGTGAAAAGAGAGAAAAAAGGCACTGGATACCTTGGCCTTTTTCACACCTTTCATCACTAGGTCTCTTGCCACACTGAGCAGCAGACTTCCCTTGTCCTTTCTTTTCTTTTTTGCTGCTGATGTGTTTACAGAATCTTTTCACGCTGCTTTTCACGACTCTTGCTGG
The DNA here is from genome assembly GCF_015220075.1 of Falco rusticolus. Classification (NCBI taxonomy): domain Eukaryota; kingdom Metazoa; phylum Chordata; class Aves; order Falconiformes; family Falconidae; genus Falco; species Falco rusticolus. The sequence continues at coordinate 59,300,576 of NC_051190.1, read as the reverse complement.
TTTCAACTCGGGTAGAGCTTCTCCTGAATGGAAAATCAACTACAAGGTTCAAGTTGTATAAAACATCTGAGCAGAGCAGGTAAGCACCGGAGTGGATGTGTTTGGGAAGGTTGTGCAACTTCAGTCTTTGCAGAGCTCTGCTATTAAAAGTTCATCAAACATTTTCTAAGCGCCGTTTAATTTGTCCTACCTCAAGACAAAAGATTAGATGAGAAGACAGCTTTGTTGATGTATATATACTTTAAATACTGTGATGCTTTACAGGGTGCTAGGAGTTTGCATAGACGAATGTATGTTAGGCAAGAGCTGCCCTTTTGATGGATGGAAATTAAGATTGAGAGGAATTTGCACTGGGAATGGTGAAGCAGGGAATAAAACCCAGGGTAGCTAAATTCAAAGTTCACATCTTGACAGCCAGTCAAAGGCTTCTCCCTTTCTCTTCTGCCTGTCCTATGCTGCTCGCAGCAAGAATAAAGAAACACTAAAGCAGCGGAGCCAAGGAGCGGCAACAGGAGAAAGCGTGCACCGAGGAGTGAAACAAGGAAAGAGAGAGGCTGAAACCTTGGAACAAACTTGAACAAATTATTTCAGGGTTTAACGGGGGTAAGTTTTCCTAGAATTTCTATGGAATAGCAGAAATGAATGCAAAAATATTAATAAGGAAGTTGCAGATGTGTTCCGTTTGAGCTGCATGGCTGTGAGAGGAGAGGCACTCACCAGAGAGGCTGTCTCCAAAATGATTTTGTTTGATAAAATTCATTCTGCAGGAAGCACTGCCAGCTACAGGTGCTCACTTGTTGATTTCTTAGTCTTCAGACAGTCTGCTGGTGTTGAAGGAAAATGCTTTCTAGTTGTTGGGGTTCCTAAACATCTTGAGCCTGGCTGCTGCTGTGGCTTGCACGGCCCGTAGGCCAGCAGTTCTGGCACAAGCAGCGCCTACCCAGGCCATTTCATTCTGATGCTGGTGCTGCCATCCCCATGGGCTTGCTGCCCATCCACGTTCTTTGGGAGCGGGATCTGTGTACCGGCTGTTCGGTGCAGAGCAGGCAGTGCTAGCGCTAGGTGGTGCATTAGGAAGTGCCACCATTTTCTTAAAAAAGCAATCCACTGTCTCTTTGAAATACAACAGGCTCCTTGTGAGGGAAAGGCGTAGCTTGAGAAGCTTCCTCTGGGATACAGGAGCTTTCCCTGGAGGAAGCCAAGAGGAAGGTGACTGAGCCCTCAGGAGATGCTTGGAGCTCTGCTAAGGGAATTTTAACCTGCGGAGTATGTACGCAGACAATTGTGAAGAGTGAGTGATGCTTGGAAAAATATTCCTACCCTTTATCAATAGGGTACATTTCTTTGGTCCTCAAGCCATGTTTTGTCAGGAGAGCAGGCTGTGTCTGCCAGGGAGGAAGCCTGGTGTCCAGGGGCATCCCAGATCCAACACAGCTTGGAATGGGCCTGCCTAGGACATTTCCTCACAGCAAGCTACCAAAAAGAAAAAAAATAATTAATCTTTTAAGTTCAAGAGGCCAAATTTTATTAGCATGTCAACTAGATGGCTTTTAAATGAAGCAGCTACATCAAAGAGAAAGGAGGTGAAACAAGATATCTCCTTCCCTGTTCTCTGTGGCTTTGTAGGACTGATCTTCACTTTATTTCATTCGGCTTGGGGTGTTTGGGGATGTGGGAAATCACACGGTCCTTTCTGGTGAACAGGAGGTTTCTTTTTCCAGATACTGAAAATACTTTGCTAAGCAATGATACCTCCTCACCCTTTTCATGGCTTTTGGAATGTGACATTTACATTTGATGAACTCACAGCTTTTTATTGACAGCAATTATATCATACAGTCCCTTCCTGCAGTACAAAGAGACTTTGTGAGAGAAGAGAGAGAAATGGCTTTGTCAGAAAAGCTGTGTCTTTGAGCTACATTTGGGAGATCAGAGTTGATCCCTGGGGCCCAAACACTTGGGGCCCACCAGCCTTCCAGAGGCCAGGCTGGAGCAGGAGCTCAGTGATACGCCAGCCAAGAGCCCAGGCGAGGTCGGTCAGCCTTCCCAGAAGGAACCCTCTGAAGAAAAATACGTGAGTATTTCCAACCTGCTTAGAATTTCCTATGTTCTGTTAAAGCAATAAAACACTTTCAAAGGAGAAAAAAAAAAAGGGGGTGTGTGTGTGAAGAGAAGTGCGCAATACTTCACGTGGCGATGTGGTGGCTTCCAGCCCCACGTGGAGAGAGGCAGGCTGGAGCCACTAGGCCAGCTTGGAGAAAGATGGGAATTGCAGAGGAGTCAGGAGGGGTAAAAAGTTATGGAGCCCTGGCTGGGCTGTGTGCTCCAAGGCCACCCCAGAAGGGAAGTAACCCAGCCTGGTTCTGCCTGCAGTGAAGTTTTGCTCTCCTGCCTGGCTAAAGTGCATCCACAGAGCCCTTCTGTGGCAACTCGCTCCAGCGTTCAAACCTGGATAATCCTACTATTATTCTATGGAATAATCCTACGGACGAGTGCGTTTTTGTGCTCTCAGCCCAGCCAGGGGGGAGCTGGCAGGAGAGACCCTGACTGAAACGCACTGGGAGGGACAGAAGGAATCAGAGCACAGCCGTATCCTTCCTCTTCCAGCATCCTTTAGCTGAGGGGCTTGATGGTTACAGCTCGCACCACTTCAGGGGAGAACTCAGAGGAACGGTGGTCCAAGGCATACTTAAATCGGCTTTTTAGCGGAGTTTTGAATACAGCAAACCCATCTTTCTGACTCTGCCTGGACTGGGTGAGAATGAGACTCACATCTCCCCAGCAAAACCAGCATCTTTGTTTCTCATGTGGTGCATTGGTTGGTCCAGTGCTTCTTACCGTCTAATTTCACAGTGCTTTTCCCTCTGGCTCCTTCTTCTCCCTCTTTGTCCAGAGAAGGCTGCAATGACCATGTATTTAACTTTCCAGACTCGCTAGCTCTTGCTGGACTGAAGACTGCTTTACTTGGCCTCCCAAATGCCACCATCTTTCTGACAGACCACCCAGTGCGGTATATAAATGATCCAGGATATTAAAAATGCTACTGAGGGCATTAAAAGTAATCTATTTTGTGTCTTCAGCCTCTGACCAGCCTCTCGCCCCCCCAGGATGCTGTCTGCGGGGTGAACAGCAGCACTGATTTCCTCCTGTGCTCTTCAACGTGTCTGTCCTCATGTGAATGTGGGGTCACGGCTCGGCTCTGGAGAGGATATCAAGCACTTTGCTCACTAGCAAGTTCCCCAGAGTTCCTTTGCAATGAACATCCCAACATGTCTGTTCTATGAAGCCTTTCCCTCTCGGTCAGCAGTGACTGATACAGCTTCATTTCCTCTCTTACCAGCCCAAGAAGGTTTTTTTATGTGAACTGCATTTCTGCTTCCGTGGAACAGATGATACAACAAAGGCTAGTTATTAAAAGTAGTATCTATCTTGATCTTGGAAGTTAGGTAGGAGAAAACGGCATTGGTGAACTGCTCTGATTTGCTGTGCCCTAAGGTAGCAACATACCTGAAATGCAAAGGGATCAAACGCAAGCTCTGTCCAACAGCCATTCATCTGCATTTGGGGTGAAAGGCTGATCTTGACAAACTGTTGGCAGCACTGTTACAGCTGTGATGACCCAGAAGTACTAGAAAAAGCCTTACAAGGAGAGGAAATATCTCTTCCTAAAAGAGCTGATACACGGATGATCAAAGCGGCCAAGCTCTGGATCATGTGTGCACCTGGAGGAAGGCTTTTGTCATTGAAAACTCCTCGGTTTTATCTGGTGATATCATCTGATTAAGTAAAGGATGTTGTCCCCCCCAGTGCGGTTGCTGCCCTGTGTCAGTGAGCTGCACTGAACCCCTGGGAGCATCAGTCACTCGTGAGCAATGCAATGGCAAGAGAACAAAACTTGCCCATGGGCTGGAGCTGCGGTGCTTCTCTCTGATCATTTCAAATGCTAAACTATTTACAGAGCCATTAAAAACCTATTTCCAAATGGATGTGAGACCTTGGGACTTTCCAAGAACCAATGTATGAGGGCTAAATGAAATATTGAGCTCAATAGCTGGGCCAACAAGGACAAGGGAACACAAGAAATGTGATGGTACATGCTGAGATGGCTCTAAAAATCTGAGCCGCTGGTTGTCAGCCTGAAGCTGGAGCAGGTGAGCATCCTGTGGAGGCATAGTAAGTACTACTGTGCTTGCATTGAAAGAGATACGGGGGCAATATCAAGTGAGACTGGAAACTTGATGCTAGTGCCTCTGAGCAATGAAGGAAAATGTCCCCTGCCCCCCAAAAAAGGTGGGTGGGTGGGATTTTGCGAAGCTAGGAGCCTCTGGGAGCTGACAAATTAGTAAATGATTCCATTTAAATTGAACTATATTGCAAGAAACTGTCTATTTTGATGAAACCAGCTTGGGACTTTTTGACTAGGAAGGCAAAATGAATTAACAAAGTATCAAACAGTAAAGTAGTTGGAATGAAATTAATAGAGAAAACAAAGTAGAAACAAAACATTTTATAATTATAATTATATATATTTGATTATAAAACTATAATCAAATGTGCTCAATGTAGGGAAACTGAAATGGGAATTCATATATCCAGTTTTGCAGCAGCAGCATCACTTTGTAAGTGCTGAAATGCTGCAGAAGTCTTGCAGTTTATCCAGAGTCTGAACTTCTCAATTTTATTTTTTCCTCAAGCACCACACTAAGCATAACTGCAAACTTACCAGCTACTCCTTGTAGCACGTGCCTCTAACAAAAACGCTAGCACATTGTGCAGCACTTCAGGGTAGTTCAGTCATTTATATAGGTGACATAACTGACATTACTAATTGTTTAACCTTCAATTGCACAGAGCTCTAGAAACTCATCACCCTCCCGCCACACAGAAGCTGCAAGCAGCCGTGCTAGCCCTTAGTGAGCAAAGGTGAAGTCTCTGGCCTGAGCATCCTCTGCGTGAGTGGGTGTCATGGACCGACCCCAGCCACAGGTAAGTACCACACAGCTGCTCCCTCAATCCCTGCCCCCTCCCCCGCCAGTGGCATGGGGAGGAGAATCAGAAGAAGATAAAACTTCTGGGTTGAGATAAGAACAATTTAATAATTGAAATAAAATAAAATAATAATAACAATTGTAATGAAAAGGAGAGAGAAACTGAGAGGAATAAAACCCAAGGGAAAAAAACCAAACCAAGTGATGTTACAATTCCTCACCACCTGCTGACCGATGCCCAGACAGTGATCAGCAGCCCCCAGCCAGTTCCCCCCCCCAGTTTACATACCAAGCATGACGTTCTATGGTATGGAATATCCCTTTGGCTAGTTCGGGTCAGCTGTCCTGGCTCTGCTTCATCCCAGTATCTTGTGCCCCTGCTCACTGGCAGAGCATGGGACACTGAAAAGTCCTTGACTTAGGGCAAGCACTACTGAGCAACAACTAAACCATCGGTGTGTTATCAGCATTGTTCTCATCCTAAATCCAAAACACAGCACTAAGAAGAAAATTAACTTTTTCTCAGCTGAAACCAGAGCAGTGTGCTAAGAAAAAAGAGGGGCAGAAGTATAAGGAGAGGTGTGTCCTTCAAAGGACTGCAGGAAAATTACAGCTTTGGTAGCACCATCCTATAAACTTAAAAAGTGCAGCATGAGAAAATACAAAGGCAGAAAATGAGCTCTTTTTCTACCTATAAATAATTTAATTCCTTTCCTTCCCTTCTGAAAAACACCCATACCAAACCCAACTTACAGTGGGCTATGTTTCATAGTGGAAAAAACCATGATTCCTGGGCTTCTCTGCTTATTGAATTTGGAAATGATGAAGAAGGTCAAAGGACCTGTTGCACTCAGTGCTGCTTTGCTTTGCTTCTTTCAACAGAAGGTCTGGTTTGCTTTGCTGTGGTGAGTCTGGCTCCCTGGATTTTTAGCAAAGCGATGTACACTTTGTGTCATTGGAAGGGAATTTAATACATCAGCAAAGACTGAATTGCTCTCCCTGGGTTTTGCCCTTTAGCTGCTGGATCCAGTGATGAAAGCCCAAGTAACTTCAGTCCCTGGGGAATGAAAACACGTTTAACATGAAGCATGGAAGCAGCCGCACTGACCTCTCTTGCGATTATCACCAAACTTAAACCTGCACTGAAAGCAGTGCAGCTGGGTTTAACCAAGTACCAGGTGGACAGCCTACTGACAGCAGCACGGACACCGCCACGGCCATCTAGTCCCACCCTCCTGCATCAACACCACTCATTACTCCCTGGTAGTTTTATCCATTGTGGCAAATTTTCTTCCAAAGTACATGTTTGGTGGCTGCAAACACGCAGAGCTAGACCTCTGGTTTTGTTGCTGACTTCTTGCAATTCTATGCTCTGCCAGTTTGCAGTGTGAATCCCAATTTCGGCATGGATGAAAACTTGTAATAATAACTCAGCAGCACTAAAGAAGAAGAATAATCTTTGCCTCACTTCTTCCACCCTCAAAATGCACAGAATATGTGACTGACTTTACATGACAGTGAATCTGTGTGACAGCGCTAGTTATTGTGTCTGCATAGACGAAAACACTGACAGCCTTTACAGCGTGATCTGTTGCTGGGCGCTGTTCTTTAAGTTCTGGTTGGGTTTTGTCACCTGTCCTCTTTCATGCCGTAGGACAAGACATAATCCTGGTGTCTGAAAAGTTCTGCACTGTCATCCGTCACCTGCAGCCCCAGGCTCTTGGAGTGATAAATGACCAGTTAGCACGTGTGGCAGAGGTTTCTGCTGTAGTTGGTACTTGCTGCTCCTCAACATGCTGCTCCTCTGACACAAATAGGTACTTCTGAGCCCTTCTCCAAACAGGTGAGACTAGACAGTGGCAAGAGAGTGTCACCAGTTACATGTGGCAGGCACACCAGCGTGCTGCTTTCTAAGCAAAACTGGCTGCAGTTTCAGGGTCCTGTGACTTCTGATGGGAAAAAGAGGATCGTTTGTGCTCTGTGGTTATGGCAAGGGCAAGACAGTTCCCTTCTAGAAGGAGGAGGAGAGTTGCGGCACGTCTGTCTGCCATCTGCCACCTACACCCCATCTCTCCCTCCAGCTGTGCTCTTCTTGATTGACTCTGTGATCTTCATGCAGAAATGTGGCCACACTCAGAGTTAAAGGCAGCACTGAAGACAAGAAGGTTTTTCTTTAGGTCAGCATGGAACAAAGTGCTTGGAGGGACCAGATTGTGTAGTGGGGTCTTGCTCTGGCGTGGCTGTAACAAGCCTGCTAATGCTGGTTTATTCTATTTGTTGATTTTCTTGGGTTCTGCAGCCTGGCGGAACACTGGTTCCTGGTGTTTGCCTCCTGCTTTGTGATGAGAGTAAATCAAAAGCTGGCGAGAAGCAAGCCATTACAGACAGGTTTATTAGCCAAGATTTATTGTTTATATACGCACCGTCACAACAACTTGTACGTGATGTTTGCTGGACACAAATGTCCCTCCTGTAAGAATATATTTATTTATATTGAATGCTTACATTTAACTCTAAATAGGCTGTTGAGACATTCATATGCTGAGTCTCCCAAAGACGCATCCTTGTCTCATGTTTGAGTTCACCTGCCGTACAGCTTTTGAGCACAAAAACATGACCTTAGTGATGGCCAAATTCATTGTAAAGTTCCTCTGGACCCTCTTGTTTGCTCTGTTGGTCTGGCAACATCACTGTCCTGGCTTCAGCCACAGCCAGGACAGCTGGCCTGAACTGACAGAAGGGATATTCCATACCGTATAACATCATGCAGAGTATATGAGCTGGGGGAAGAAGAACGAAGGGGGCAACGTTCAGCATTATGGAGTTTGTCTTCCCAGGTAACTGTTACACATGATGGAGCCCGGCTTTCCTGGGGGTGGCCGGACACCTGCCTGAGATGGAAAGTAGTGAATGAATTCCTTCTTTTGCTTTGATTTCATGCACGGCTTCTGCTTTACCTATCAAACTACCTTTATCTCAGCCCATGAGGTTTCTCACTTTTACTCTTCCGATCCTCTTCCCCATCCCACTGTGGGGGAGTGAGTGAGTGGCTGCATGGGGCTGAGTAGAATCGTAGAATGGCTTGGGTTGGCAGGGACCTTTAAAGATCATCTAGTACAACCTCCCTGCCATGGACAGGGGTATCTTCCACTAGATGGGGTTGCTCAAAGCCCTGTCCAGCCTGGCCTTGAACACTTCCAGGGGTGGGAGATCTACAACTTCTCTGGGCAGCCAGTTCCAGTACCTCATCACCCTCAGCATAAAAAAATCTCTTTTTGTGTTCCTGCCCTCTGACCATCTTCATGGCCCTCCTCTGGACCTGCTGTAACACGTCCATGTCTTTCGTGTGCTGAGGACCCCAGAGCTGGATGCAGCACTCCAGGTGGGGTCTCAAGAGCAGAGCAGAAGGGGAGAATCACCTCCTTTAACTGCTGGCCATGCTTCTTGTGGTGCAGCCCAGCGCATGGCTCACTTTCTGGACTGCAATCACCCATTGCTGGCTCATGTTCCATTTTTCACCCACCAGTGTCCCCAGGTCCTTCTCCACAGGGCTGCTTTCCATCCGTTTATCCCCCCACTTGTACTGATACTGGGGATTGCCCCAACCCAGGGGCAGGACCTTGCTCTTGGCCACTCCAGGAGGTGGAGCTGTAGGTGACACTAAAAGTACCACCCAACGCGCAGTGAGTTGTGGTAATGCCAGTTCCTACAATCTTAGTATCTACTCAGTCTGCCAGGCCAAAAGGAAAGCTTTGAGAAGCTGACCATGCGCTGAGCTGCCACTGCTGTGGTGGTGAGCTGTGCGTAACACAGAGAAAGCAGGATGCATGGGAGTAATTGGGTTCTTCAAAAAATCCTGTTTTATCCTGGGTATGAAATGTGTAATCAAATCATGTTTACTGCTTGGCACTAGACTGCTAATTTGCTTTGATTTAGAATTAAAAAAGATAATTGCAGATGTATGCATCTGCGTAGGTTGCTGTGAAAAGGCTTTCCTCTCCATTTAATAAGTTGCCCATTAATATGGACTGTGTTAATTTGACTTTCCTTTTTCACTATGATTGATTTTAGTCCTTCTGTTAGAGGAAGAAATTGAGACAGGGAACGTCATGTGCTCAGGCCAGAGGTGTGGAGTGACAGTCAGGAGCTGAGGAGCATCCTTCTCTCACGGGGTCTGTGGGATTCCCCTTGCCCTAGGAAAATCCTGAGAAAAGCAGGGACAGACACTCACGCCTTACAGCTCTGCTTTTAACGTTCTTGGTGGCAGTTTAACAAAGCCACTTGAACATATTTACCCCTGTTTTAACGTTAGTAGAAGTGGAAAGAGCTGGAAGTTGCAGGTAAGCATGGGATCAGCATAAACCAGAAAATAATTCCTGTTTATCTGAATGCTTTTCTTTGGGCTCCGTTTCTATCTTCAGCTGGCCCCAGGGATGAAGACTGCTCTCATCTGCTTGTGCCCTGAGGCTGTTTGTTGCTGACCCTTTGCAACCTCTCACTCTATCAGAAGCTGCCCAGGCTGGGCTGCGGCTGCACGCCTGGAGAACAGCTCATCTGCGTGTTTTACTGATTATTTTACTTAAGGATGACTCCGTAGATCACCTTGCCGTGCCCTGCATCCAGCCAAGGCTCCCTCCCGGGCACTGGCACCTACCTGTTAGATACCTGTGATTTTTGAGTCCAATTAATCAGATCAGCTTTTAAAGGTGAAGGAGTTAAGATAATATGAGATCGTGTGTCTGCTGTGGGGTGGCTTCACACTAGGCTGGTTAGCCTACTTGGTATCCATGTGTGCAGGAGAACAGGAACTGCAGACATGAAAGTGCAGCAAAGATGACAACGTGACAGCTGCTCTGGGCAGCTCCTTCTTCCCCACTCATAAATCGACACCAGAGACACGTCAGACGGGCCGGGGCAGCAGTGCTGGCATGGGAGGGCACTGGCCATGCATCGGTGCAATTGCCCAGAGCGGAGCCCAGTCGGTGCTGCTTCTGTGTGCACTGAAAGCCAAGGGGATATTGTAAAGGACACCCCTGGGGTTTGCTGTGACCTTTGTTCATCCTTTCCTTCCCCTGCCAACATGAATCTTCAGTTGTCCATACAGGCAGCGGCACTGCTGCCATCTTCTCACATGGGCTTAATCACACGCAGAGGCACGCATTAAAATTCAGAGATCTTCTTCCTTCTGATCGTGCTTGCAAAGAAACAGGAGTACATTTCTCTGCTCTTCAGAGATGGAAACTTTCTCTAGCGATAGTTCTTGTAATTTTTTTTCCACTCATGGAAAGAGTAGTGATTAACTATTGCAACTTTCCTCAAGTGGCTTAAAATGACTAGCTGTTCAGAAACACTGTTTTAAACCCCTGAAAGTCCTAGGGCATTCCAGGAGAAATCTCATCATCCCAGTGTGCTATCTCGAATCCTGCTGGTCAGGGACATCAACCAGAATGGTGAGATCCAGCTCCTCTGCAGAAAGAGGAGAAGGAGGGTGCTGCCTGCCAGGGTCCTTCAGCCTGTTTGCCATGACACCAGGCTCCTCCTGATCCCTCTGGTTCAGAGCTCTCTTTTGTGGGTTTAGGATTTCTAGACATGGTTTTAGCAGTCTGAGTTGTGGGGTGAGGGATTGTCCGAGTTCAGATTTTGGTGTGACTGCTCCATTTTTAGCTATTACCTCTCCCTGTAAATGACGTTTTATCTAAGCTGGCCTCGTAGCATCATTTTATCCAAAGGCGGTGTCACCCGAGCAGATGCCTTGTGCCGGGTGGTTTGGCTACTCCTGCCCCAGGAGCTGCAAGAGGGCAACCTGGGCACTGGGAAGCAACCTGGGCAACCTGGGCCATGGCATGGGCAGGGCTGTGGTTGCTAGCCCCAGGGACATCTGCTGCAATCCTGACGGGGACACAGGCAGCAGCGTCCAGGGTAGTCTCAGCAGGTGGAAAGCCAGATGCAGGTGGGCTGGGTAGATTTTAGAGTGTGAAGGTTTTCCTTTATCTGCTTTTCTGTTCAGCTGGAAACATCAGAAAACACCAGAAGCACCATTGGGTGGTGTCTCCCCTCTTCAGGTGATGGCTCTGAGCTCAGCCTGTATTAAACAGAAGTTTTGTTGGACAGAGGTAAAAGATGTCCAAATACAACAGTGTCCTCTGAGCCTAGAAGAGAAATCCTGGAAGACTGACCTCTTCATTTATAGGGAACCTGCATTCAAAGGGGCAAAGTACAGACCTCCTGGTGGCCTGGTCAGCCAGGAGTGGCTTGGCCCTGGAGCAATCACCTGCTAGACCAGGTCCGCATGTCCCTGGTGTGGACAGAGCTGGTGCCACCAGGCAGGGCTCACCTTTCCCTGTGCTGTCCCTCACCACAGCCTGATGCCAGCCCAGAGGTAAGACCAGCTGCGGCCAGCAAGGGACGTCACCAAGTCACCAAGCAGCAAAACTTGTTCACCATCAATATGGATTAGGTCATGAGCTGAGAGACTCCTTCGCCATGCGTTCAATACCCGAGTTACAGCAATATTTCCCCCTTGAAACTCTCTCACATTCACCAGCAAAGCAGTATTTCCTAAGCACTTACAAGAGGTAGCCATTTTCCTCAGTGAGTACGTTTTGCACAGGAGATACAGCATGTGAAGCAGAATTTCTGTATGATGAGAAGATATTTTGCATACATTCCTTTAGAAACCTGTTGCTGCACCTCTGGGGATTTGGAATACTGTATCTAATAATACACTTTAATGAAAATAAATAGTGCTCCTAATTATGTCTTGTCCACAGTTTATGCCCTACAACTTACTAGTGTGATGCAGCTACGATAAAAACATTAAGAAAACACACCCGTATGTAATTTTACCTGTACAAATGTACTGCTGCAGCACTTAAAAAATTGCTTAGTCTTTTATGAAGATACTGCAGGTCATGTTAAAGTTTCTTTAAAGCGTTTTTGTAAGTTCAAACAATTCAGCTTCAGGAAGAAGTTTTGTAACTGTGAGGGTTCTGAGAGCCACAAGGACAGAGTCTCCTAACTAAATATAAACATGATATGAAAATGGGAGAGAAGAAAATTAAGGGAGCTGCAATTTATAGCTTATGCTATAAATAAGGCTTATTCTAACAACAAGATCAGCTTTCACAAGAATGAGCATCTTTGAAGTGACAATGAAGGAGTCTTTCCAGGGGGGTGGGAATGGCTGGCACTTGTCTTTTCAGAAAGCTGTGGATTCATCCTGTTCATGCCTGTCTTTGCAGAGCATCACTTTACATCTGGACTCTCTAGGTGAGCCCCCGCCCTGTACCTCCGAGGCACAGCAGTACCTGGGTCACTGCAATTGTTTGCTTCTGTTTGGGTTTCAGAGTGAGTTTCGGTTCCTCAAAACTTCTGGTTGTCTGAATCCAGACCCTTCTGGCTTCTGTGTAAATAAATCAAAAGGCTCATTGTACTCATTAAACCTAGAACGGAAAATGAAAAAGATCATCTGCCAATTATCTTGTCCCTTATTATTTCTTTTGTTGGTAGAGAGGAGGGACTCTTCAGTTTTCAGAATCACCCAGAATTACTTGTTTAGTACCCTGCATACCCACAGCACGGCAGCCCTGCATGCAGCGCGGACGGGATTGCTCTCAGATGAACCAGGGATTGCACAGCGGCCGCTGGAGGTGATGCCCCACAAGACAGAAGGTTGTACTCCACATCGGCACCAACGAGGCAAACGGGACTGAATGAAACCGCGTCTTCAAAATATGATTCGAACCTGCTTCTCACAAAGAAAGGTAACAGTACAAGAAATACTGAAGTCAATTGTTCTTCATTGCATCGGTCATTAAGGTCTGTGGTCACCTCCATGGAAATGTCGCTGGAGGAGGTACCTGATCTCTGCTCAGCAGTCCCTAGATTTGGACCTTTGATCACAAATATCAGCAAAAGTCTTTTCTTTATCCCCTGTCCCTTTACTGGGATGGCTTTTCTATTCCTTTATGTTACGATAGGAAATGGAAAGAGCCACAGAAATAAGAAATGCTGGAATTTGTTTGGATCTCAGGTCCCCAGAAGACATCACTGTGCGTGCAGTAAGGGCAGAAAATCACGGCACGCAGAGCTGACACCTGGATCCAGATGCCTGGACCTCTCACCAAGGTGGAGTCTCAACGTTATGATGGATCTGGGCTGGAAAGGCAGGTGCCTTTGTGGATGCCGCTGAACTAAGGCCAACGAAGGTGCCAGGGGACACTGCAGCAAGGCGCCTTCCCTGCGGAACACTGTATTGTGCAGAAAGGACGAGGTGAAAACACAGGGAAGTGTTCCACTGCTGGGAAGCTTTAAACTAGGATATACTGCCGCGGTATACTGTGTCCCTCCTTGCTCCCGGCTGTCACAGTCTGTCCAAAATACCTGCCCCTTCTAGACTGGCTGCAGTGGGAGCAGCAGGCAGCTCCGGGTGATCCCCTAAACCGCCGTGCGGGGCTGGTCCCAGGGAGGGCGGCTGCGTTTGGAAAAGGGGGGAAAACCCCAAACCCAGTGACAAGGTCCCCTCCAGCTGTGGGCTGCCCGCCGGGCCCAGTGCCAGTGCTGGGCACATCTTCTGCAGGGCTGGGGGCACCCTGCGGAGACAACCCGCGGGGGGGAGGGAGCGCTGCGGGAAGGGAGCGCTGCGGGGCAGGGAGCGCTGCAGAGCAGAAGGAAATGCGGGGCAGGGGGAGATGCGGGACAGGGAGTGCTGCTGGCAGGGGGAGATGCGGGCAGGGGAGATGCGGAGCAGGGGGAGATGCAGGGCAGGGGGAGATGCGGGGCAGCGGGAGTTGCGGGGCAGGGGGAGATGCGGGACGGGGGGAGATGCGGAGACACGGTGCTGCGGGGCAGGGGGAGATGCGGTGCAGGGGAGATGCGGAGCAGGGGGAGATGCGGTGCAGGGGAGATGCGGAGCAGGGGGAGATGCGGAGCAGGGGGAGATGCGGAGCAGGGGGAGATGCGGGGCAGGGGACATGCGGGGCAGGGGAGATGCGAGACCCGGCGCCGCCCGACGGCTGCTCAGCGCGGCCTCTGCTGCCACCTGCCGCCCGCACCGCCCGGCTCCCGGCGCCGACCCCACTCAGGGCACGGGGCCCGTCCCCACTGGTTTTGACTCTTACGAAAATGAGGTAAATTATTATCTCCCCCCACAAATGCTGCCACAGCTTTCAGGGAAGCCCTTTCCCAGGGGCAGCTTAGCGGTGGTCCTGCCACCCGTGTGGGCGAGGGACCACCTCCGCACGCCTGCCCTGCAAGGCAGGGCTCCTCGTCCTAGCTTTGCTCACCCCAAGGGAACCTGGACAGTGTGAGGTGTTTCTCCATCAGGAACCACAAAAGCCCAGACCACTTTCAAGGATGCAGAAAAAAGTCCTGCTTATGCTTCCACCAACTAATGCTGTTTCCAGGGCTTTTTTTTGCCGGGGCAGCGTTCAGAGTCACTGTGTTCTGGGAGAGGGTCCCTGCTGAACTGCTGAGCCTTCAGCTCAGACAGCTGAACTGCCTTCTGAGAGCTGCTGGCACAGCCGCTGCCTTTGACAGTGGGAGTGTGGAGCTGGAGCCAGGGGATCCCCACCTACCCCCATCCCTGTTGCACAAGCCCTGCTCAAACCTCAGCCGAGGCTCCTCACTCCACCAGTGTTCCCAGCGGTCACACAGGGCTCCCCATGCCGCCCGCGGAGGGCCGGTGTGACACTTGCTTCATTACTGTGTGTGCGGCTCCTTGAGGAAAGTGCTATATATTATAATTACAAAGTGCAGACAGCGTTGACAGGCTGAGTCACTTCTGCTGTCCTCACGTAGTTCCCCTCCAACAGCGATGCAGCGTCCTGAGGTTAGGAACCTCTTCCAAAGCACTGGCCAGGATGCTGGGTACCGCATGAGCTGTGTCAGTGAATCTGGATCTTTTATGCTAAGCCTGAGCTTTACCCAGCTCTGCTGACGGTGAGCTAGCAGCCTTTGCATCAGTGCAAGGCCTGGGACGTGGGGAGAGGGAGTTTATGAACCAAACCAGCAGTGTCCATCCTGCACAAATGTGAAATTGCCCCCATGACTTTGATTTGCTTGTCTGACTTTTCCCTTCCTATTTAAAATGAGAGCTATGGCTCTTAGCCAGGTAAAAGCTAATCTCATCTCTCTGCTCACTCCACAAGAAAGAAATTTTCTAGATCAGTAGAACAACCACCACCTGCTTTCCAGGGACTTTCTCATGTGTGACTTCACAGTAAACGCCACTGTCTTTCAGTGAGGACATTTAAGGCTACTGTTCCATGCAAGCACCTGTTTTCACACAACTTGTAGCTCGGTATAGTTGAGACCATTATCTCCGCTGACAGTGAGCAGAGGGTTAGGGAGCTGTTGGGGATGAGGAAGGGAGGAGGACAAACAAAATCAGCACGTGTACCTGAGAGGAACGATTGCAGAAGCCTCGCTTAGCTAAAAATGGAGTAACCCCGCATCCTTGTGTCCCTCTCTTTCTCATGTGATATCTTCAGGTTCTTCTTTTTTATCTTTAGTGGAATAAGCAAATTTTCTGTTTCTGTGGCTGAACTGGTCTATAACCTGTTTGCTTGATTGCTGGCATGTTACAGAGCAGCCAGTGAGTTGTAAGTAAAACCCTCCGGGCTTAAAGACTTTCTTTCTGATCTAATTATATATATTTTTTAGGCATTTTATCAAAAAGTCAATGGAAATTTGAAAATTAAGGGCTAAACTTAGTAGGGAGGTGCATCCCCAAGATGGGAGGGGAGGGAAGGAGCGGGCAGTGACTGGCTCACTGGAGCAGGCTGGTGGAAGGTGGAGAACTTTCTGCTCAAATCCTCACCTGAAGGCATGTTGTGCAGTTTTTCTGCATCGAGATGGACCAGGAGCACACACTCCTTGAGTCAGTGGGTTTGTGAAGGTTTTCAGGGCTACGTGACTGGTAAGAACTTAATTCCCAGCTTTGCTTTTGCCACTCTCGTGAGCATCCTCCCCACGTGCCCTGAGCATCAGTGGGTGTTGCAGCAGAAATGAGGGTCGGAGCTCAGCTGTCCCCATCCTTTAGCCCCAGCAGCAGCATGCAGCCTGCACCATGGCTGGCCCGGAGCCTTCTCTGTGTCCCTGCCCTCGTGTTTCACAGCTCGGGTGGCCAGGGGTCCTCGTGCCGCGGCGGTGGCATTGCCACTAGATGGAGCGTGTCTGAGCCACAGCAAACCCGGGGAAAGGCTTGGATGTGATTTTAAAGCAACTGCGAGGGAAACAGCCATTGAATGTAAAAGGTTTTCCTTTTCCTAATACTTCTTTATAAAAGAAAAGTCTCCCAGCTGACATATGTGAGGATCTGTTTCCCTGTCGGGAAATGCAGCTTTCCTCCTATGACCTTGGAATGAAGTGACCTCCTGGCAGCCCTCGCTGTGGGAGGAGTAGCCAGTGGCACCCGTGGCCTTGTGTTACAGGACGGTGACACCCTCATATCATGTCCCTGGGCCTGCTCACTCACTTCAGAGACCCCTCTCTGGAGCCCCCATCTCTCCACCCCTTCTGCGGTAGGTACCCAATCCTGCTGTGCCACCCATGACCGTCCTCGCAGCAGCGCAGTGCCTCCCTGGGTCCGGCGTGGCTTTTGGCACTGAGATGGATGTTCCTGAGAGCCTTGGCACCACCTGGAAGCTCTCTCTTCAGCTTGAGAGTCTTGAAGCCCACCCATGTTGCAGCATGAACTGATTTCACACCCACCCACCCCTGCCAGAGGCAGCCTGGGCCATGTGGCAAGCGGGGTGCAGGCAGGGAAGCCTGGCTCTCAGGTGCCCAAGTGCTGCTTCTCCTGGAGTCCATACCAGTGCTGGAGAAGGTGACAGCACCCACGTTGCCCTCCAGCATGGTGCCTGGCCACAGCCAAGGCATTTACCTGGATGTGGGAGATCAGACATGCTCTAGGGGCTGGTGCTTGGGGACCACTTGCCTGCACCAGGCACATTGTCCCTTCCTGGCTTTGCTGCCACTGAATGTGCACATGCATTTACCAGAGTGCAATGACAGCACGTGGCTCTGACCTGCGTGGCCCCACGCTGTGGGTCAGTGCTGGGGTCCATCTCCCTCATTGTCCCTTCTGGGGTGGCCGGTGCCACCAGCTTTGGAGAAGGGTGCCAGCAAAACTACCCTGTGCTGGAGGCAAACGGGGAGAGCCTGCCCCCACCACTCCCAGCCCTGCTGTTAGCTGCACATCGGCTTGTGCTCTTGAAGTCCTGACACGTCCACACGCAGAGGCATCCCGTGGTGCGTGCATATGTTTCAAGAGCTGCAGTGTCGGGCGCTTGTGCAAGGAGGTGTGCATCTCAGAAGCAGTCTGTGGCAGAGGTGCGGGCACAAAGCTGCAGAATCCCAGAGCCAGTGCCCTGCCATCAAGAGGGCATGTGCTGGCGTGGGGTGAGGGCCTGGGTGGCGACGCTTTCCATTTGACAGCAACCCTTCTTTTCTTAGAGATGTGCTGTGAGAGGAGATAGGGAAGGAGTGGTAAATGGATGACCAAAGTAAAGAAACTGGGGTGAATTAGAGACGCACGTCCAGCTGCAGACCAGCCGTGAGCCTGAGCTGGCTTTACTGCCACAGGTTTTACTGGGCAACGCTCCCTCTGTCACTTCGAGGCACTGCAATTCTGAGTAACGTTGTGTTTTGTACGGCTAAAGGCTGTATGTGTCCGATGCTGCAAGACAACTCTCCCCTCTTCCTAAATGTCAGCGGTCAAAAGATAAATCCATCTGCGCAGCAAAGAGGGTGAAAGCTGCAGGTAGCCTTAGCCCACATACTGAATAAGGAATAACAAAAGCCTGGGCAGCCTCAGGCAACATATTTCATAGCTGACAAGCTGGAAGACTTGGCTTCCTTCAAACATACCTGGTGTCCCCAGTGAGTAATGATAATAGGATCCAAGCAGGGAATCAGACATCAAGACAGGCTGAAGGTTACGGCACGCTATTCAGATGAGCTGGGGCCCCGGAGAGGTGGCCGCTTGCTAAAGCTGCACAACTTTTGTCAAGTACATTTTGAAAACTTTAACTGACCTTGAAGGGTAGGAATTGAAGAAACATTGGTCTGTGGGAAACGGAAACTGTTTCTTTTGCTCTGCAATGCCTCAGCTAAGCATTGGAACAGAGCTTTGACTCATGGGCCTTCCAGTTTGACGATTTTTCAGCTCTTGTCCCAAAGACCTTTTTATGGTTTTTACGGATGGGAATTGTTTCAGCCAGCAGGAAGACACAGTAGACTCAGAGTGATTATTCAGCAATGGTTGAGTAACACAGAAGTGATTGTTTTGGTGTTTGAGAAGGGCTTTTTTAAGGCAGTGCATACAGACGGGTATAAACACATGCCTGGAAAAGTGGGATGACCCTTCTTGTGGTTCATCATGGGGTCTGTTCTGGAGGTAGACTCTCTGACGCTTGATGTGATGAGCCCTCCCTGTAAGATATTTACTGTTTTGGGGGGAGGTGTGTGGTGGAATCAGGATTTCCAGTGTGCCTGACCTTTATCGTTGGATTGCAGACCCAGATAAACTTTACTGAATGATTTACCTTGAATCCTAATGTAGAGGGACAAAAATGCATGATGGAGAACTTTTCAGTCAAGTTTTGTGGTTGTTTGCAATTTAGCTGAAAAGTATGGGAAAAATGCCAAAAAAAAAAAAA
The DNA here is from genome assembly GCF_015220075.1 of Falco rusticolus. Taxonomy (NCBI): domain Eukaryota; kingdom Metazoa; phylum Chordata; class Aves; order Falconiformes; family Falconidae; genus Falco; species Falco rusticolus. Next base: position 59,281,927 of record NC_051190.1, on the reverse strand, counting down.
AGATAAATTTATGTATCTTAAAGCTTTAAGTATTGATTAAGGATTACATCATTTGGTAAGGGAATGTGTATATTATCTGACTAAAATTCAGAAAAATAATCTAATCCCATCTCTCTGAAATCTAGAATGAGGTTCACTTTAAGTGAAACATTTGCTGTGATTCAGCACTTGTCTCCAGCTGAACTTCAGCATCGTGACAGCATCATGCTCCCAAAGGCTCCTTAAAACCAAACTGAAGCAAACCAGGGGGGAAGAGTCTTCCATAACAGCAGCCGTCAGCTCCTGTGTGGGTACTTTTCTACCATTAACCTCTAATCCTTTTCTAAAAAGCAGTAATTGCCATTAGGAGGGTTGCTCTCTGGAGGCCTTACGAAGCCCTTCTGCCCACCTGAATGGTGCCAAGCTGTGGCTGGTGTTGTTTAGTTGTGCCCACGAATATGCTAAGTGACAGAGATTGTGAAATACCCTAGAAAAGTGCAATCAGAGATGTGGCCCCACTCAACAAGTTTGCTTTTAGCCTTACCACAGGGATATGGGAGAGCAGACCTGTACCAGCAGGATGTAAAATGGGATGGGCAACAGGACAGTTTCTCCATCTAATTCCTGGGCTCCCCAACATGTCTGACTGCTGCCCACCTCCTGTTCCCGGCTCAAACTACTGGGAGGACTTCTGTGGGCTCTGCAGGTGATGCCAACCTCTGACTTCATGTTTCTAGAAAAGAAAAAATCCCGACAGGCACACTTATTACTTTTAAACCTGAAGTATCTTAACTTCTTGTCTGGAGTCTATCACATTTTAAGGGTAAAAAAAGGCACCCTGGGTGTGGGGGTGTGCGCACAGAGAGGTGTGCTGGTCTGCTGTCCTAGAGCTATTAGCTTCCAGTCGTGGAGAGATGTATCCTAATACAGCTCTACTGACCTCAGTAAAATTGCTAAATAATGAATCTCCATCCACAAAATAGTCCTGCTGGGTTACCCACATGAACCAGAATAAATCTGATTTCCCTTCTGTGCTCCAGCTCTCACGAATGGGGTTGTCAGATCAGAAGAACATATTCCTCGGTTCTCAGTCAGAACACGCCTGGTCTGCAGCCCCTGAAAAACCATGAATGTGACCCCTCCACCATGTCACTTGTAGAGGGTGGCCTTTTATCTGAGGGCTACACACGGTGGTGCTGATGCCTGTGCCTGCGGCACTGTGCTGGGGCGGTGCGCTGCGGTCCCCCCCAGGCTTTGCTCAGAGCTGAGCCCCAGCCTCGTGGGCGGCTGACCCCCTGCCTGGGCTATCCGCCGACTCCTGCCCTTCGTGGTGGGTGTAGTGTGAAATAAAGCTGTCTTGCTCTGCCCTTGTGGCATTTTTCTCACTGCTGACGAGAAGAGTTTTGGCTAATCTGAGTGCAGTGAAACGCCAGTTGCAGCTCAGTTAATGTATGCTAAGTAAGAAATTTAATTAGCTAGTAGTCAGTCTGCAGGATAATTTCATTAGTTTGATGTGCATCATTACCTCTCCTTTCCTGTATGTGGGAATTACAAATTTTGCTTGGATGTGTATTTTTTTTCTTCCTTTTCTAGTTACAATTTCTCCTCCCTGCTTCCTTTCATTGCCATCCCTCCCCTATTTGCTAATGATATCTTTAAGTGAGGTTTGAATTGTCCTAAATCACAGAATAGAATAGAATAGAGTAGAATAGAATAGAATATATAATAAAATAATATATTCATATATTTTTATATAGATAATGTATATATTTATGTATATATATATTTATACATATATATTTATCTTTATCTTTATATTCATATTTATCTTTATATTTATCCATATCTACCATATTTATATTTATATTTATATTTATATTTATATTTATATTTATATTTATATTTATATTTATATTTATATTTATATTTATATTTATATTTATATTTATATTTATATTTATATTTATATATAAAGCACCTATCACCATATTGATAGAATAGATAGAATAGAATAGAATAGAATAGAACAGAACAGAATAGAATAGAACAGAATAGAATAGAATAGAATAGAATAGAACAGAATAGAATAGAACAGAATAGAATAGAACAGAATAGAATAGAATAGAATAGAATAGAATAGAATAGAATAGAATAGAATAGAATAGAATAGAATAGAATAGAATAGAATAGAATAGAATAGGATAGGATAGAATAGAATATTTCAGTTGCAAGTGACCTACAATAAGCATCTAATTCAACCGCCTGACCAGTTCAGGGCTGACCAAAAGCTAAAGCATGTTATTAAGGAAATTGCCCAAATGCCTCTCAACACTGACAGGCTTGGGACATCGAGCACCTCATATTCTTCCCTTTTGTACTTTTCAGAGAATCTGGCTTTTGGATGTACATGTACACAGCCATGTATGTAACCATGCCAGCGCCTCGTCCTGCATAAAGTCTGTGCCAAAGTACACCCCGAGCCCTTGCCTGTCTGCTCTCCTGACAGCTTGGGATGTGTCTGTGGCTTGTGTGGCCTGAGGGACAGACTGCTGAGATGTTCCTCTGGTGAGGCCAAGTGTGTGGCAGCCCAGCCTCATTAAAATTTGTCTTCTCCATGTGCCTCACACTGTGCTTTTTGGGGGAGGGTGCAGATAATGTCTATGCTCTCTGGCAGGGGCTAAAGATGTCCTGCCTTCCTCACCCTCCTCTTCTTCCCATTGCTGTTGGATGTAGCTGCCCTGGGCAGAGGATGCTTGTGGTGGCCATGTGGCTGCTCTCTGTGTATGATGACATTTCTCACTGACCATGTTCATGGACCACATCCACCCACCCACCCACCAAATTTCTTCCTCCCTCCACTCCCGTGCTCCCTATACCCATGCCACTGCTTATTTATTCCTGCCACTTTGAATCCCTTTTTTTTTCCTTTGGCAACCAGGGGCTGGTGATGTGGGCTCATTTCTGGGCTGTGTGCTGCCTCATCTGAAGTGGAATAGGCTGAGATCTCATTCAGAAAGCAGAGACAGGTTGTTTGGTGGTGTTTTACTCTCTCTGAAACTCAGGGTCTGCTTTTTGGAGGCTTTTTCAAAAGCTATTCATGCACCGTTAGTTTGAAATTGTATTTGCAATAACTTATTTCTGGAGCTTTTGTATCGTCTATTCTACTGTCTGTGTGGGCAATTAATTATTGAGGCAGCTTATTTACCGGCAGCGCTTACTTTCTTCTAGCAGTGCCAATGAGATGTGAATGGCAGCATTTTTCGTTGCTGGCACAGACAGGTAGATATATTCCATTTGAGGGCAAAACTGTAATCTAAACAATAACTCTGAAAGAGATTCAACCTTGGTTTAAAAAACCAGAAAGAGTCAGAAATTCAGCTTTTGAAATCACATGTATTGGCTGGCAGCCTTAGACTTGTTTGCTGACGCTTTTTAAAAGTTTTTTTTTTTTGTTTGCTTCTTTGTTTACACTTTACATAAAGCAAAGGTTGTTCTCAGCTACTCCCGTGCTTGAAAGTTGTAATCTCTATAACTCTTACGTTGGAGCACTTTGCAGCAGACTATTAAAAATCTGGCAAATGTGAGTCTCTCTTCTTCTCCTGTCCCTTGTCCCTGGAAAAGACACACGCGCAGCATTATCCCTGGGTACTGACAGCTCAGTTACCTTCCGAAAAGCTGCATTTTGCTGTGCAGTGGCAGGTTGGGGACGGTATACTGGCCCCTTCATCACCCCTTCGCACACAACAGAGGCTGGAGAGAAAGTCTTTGTGGATCTATTCAGCATCTGCCTTCTCTGTTCCAGAGCTCTGGATGATCTTCTGTCCCAGGCTGGGGGAAAAGGCAGGATCTGCACTGTCTGCTGCCTGGGAGGCCAGAGGGGGAGGCCACCTGCAGCCCTCGTGGGCTAGTACAAGTCAGCATGACCAAGGTGTCATATGTGGTTTCCTTAAGAGATGATTAAAAGTCAAAACCACACTGGGGGTTATGATTTTTTCCTTTTCCCTCACGGTAAATAGAAGCTGTCCCAGAAAAGCCACATCTGAGCCAAGCAAAACTCAACCTGCATCAGCACAGACATTTTTTCTGCTGCTTCTTCTTCTCTTACCCCAGTTTTCTCTCTGCTTTACTTCTACTTGGGAACTTCAACCAAGCAGTCACAAATCCATTCTCTTTGATACCAACTCTGCTCTTCATCTGCATTTTCCAGCCCAGCCACAGTCATGATGCTGCCGAGGTCATGGTGGTGCCTGATTTTGCTCAGAGAGATTTAGGTGATGCCTTTATCCACCACCTTCCCCACCAGCTGGTGGGATGGGAACCCCATGATGTGCTCAGTACCAGAGTCTTGCTTCCAAAATTGTCATAGTGCCATCGTGGACTTACAGCTGGATGCTGCATCTGCAGGAATAATCATCTGGGCTGTCCTACAAGTTGCCCAGTCGTTTATGTGCTTCCTTTATGCATGATTAAGACCATTGCAATTTGCTCAAATTCAGGCATGATGATTCTCTCCTTTGGCCGGTCTAATTATGTTTATTTATGTCCAGACACGCCCTGGCAGTATTTAAGCTCCCTTAGCACCCTGTTTTGGAGCAAGGTGCACCCAGCAGCAGGCAAGGCCAGGCAGATACTGCTCCAAACCAGCCGTGTGTCCCTGCGAGTGCTGCCAGGGGCATCTGATGCTCCCAGTACCTGCACCAGGGCACCCCCTGGCCAACTCAAGTCTACCTTCCACAAATCATTTCATTCTTCTCTTCCTTCCTGCTGTTGAACTTGGTTCAGAGCAGAGCAGTGGAAAGGATAACGCTTTCCAAAATCCCAGTCCTTTTCAAAAACCTTGCCTTGCCTTGAGGGACAGTGCAGAGTTGCTCCTGGCACTCATTCAGAGCCCAGGCTGCCCAGCCTGTGCTTTCCAACAGTCCTTTTTCTTCCTTTGGATGGTGCCTTTGGCAATGAGTAGCACAATAAAGAAAGACCCCTATGGTTTTTCCTGCCCCACTCCTTAAAAAGACAGCTGTCTCCTTGGAAGGCTCTTTTTCACTCAAAGAAACACCATTTTATCCTGTATTTTGCTCCCCCGCAACCATGGCTCTGCGCTGTGGCACTTGCAGGACAAGGGCTGCTGAGAGGGACCACAGGGCATGTGTGTTTACACCTTGCTGGCATCGTACCCAGTGCTTTGCCTCTGGCACCCAGCTCGACCCTCTGCTGAAGCATGTCCAGGGGATGTTCCCTCTCCTTGCATTTTAAAGACATGCTTGAAAATAAAATGAAAGCTACCCATGAGGTCCCAAGGAGATAGACACTAGAGAAAGTCCCCTGCTGATTTGGGGCATGCAGGAGGATAAGCAAATAATTTCCAACTTTTCCTCTCCAGAAGCACATGCTGCAAAAGAAGCATTTCCCGAATAAGGTGGCTCAGATTTCTGTCCCTGTCTGCATATCTTCACAGCTTCCCTTGGCTCAAAACCCCTCAGACCCCAAGAGAATAGTGCTGTGGATAAACAGAGGAGCAGGATCAGGCGTCTGAGTTTCAGGCCCCCAGGTCTGTACTGTTCTCTACCCTCTCTCACTCCAGCACAGTGGATATCATTCCTGTTAGTCATAATTATGTGCCTTTTGCACTTCTTTTTTCACCCAGCCTCAAAAGATGTCGAGCAGATGGAAACCCCTGAAGGATTCGATGACCTTCAGCAAGTTTTGGATTGAGCCCTGATGCCCATCATGGGCTGCAGCGCTGGAGACTGTTTTAAATGTGGTTCTGCTATTGCGTGGTGAGTAGCCACTCACCCCAGTCCTCCCAGGTCACCTCACTTAGTGCAGCTGGTATTGCTGGTTTGGAACATAGGGCAGAGCACTTTATCCTTGCCGTGCTCTGCTTCTCTGCCCGTAATGTGAAGAGGAGGGGAGTCCCCAGACTAGGGGACATCCTAGGGATGATGCTCCCAGTGCTGTGGTGTGGGGTGGTGCAAAGAGACCTTTGAAGCACCACACTGCTTCTGATGTGCCTTCTGCAGCTTCCCAAAGATGGGTTGCTCATGGATGTGGACAAGGACCATCTGGGAACAAAGCACTTGCCATATAAAGTCCTTCAAGTCCATCTCTGCTGCAGATAAATGCCCAGCTTGTATGACTTGCTTTGAAACTCGCTCAGTGATTTATGCCCACAGGGAAAAGCCACCTCGCCTGGGGGAGAGGGACTTGCCTTCATTCTGGTGTGCATGGAGACATTGGGGCTTAGCATCTGCCAAGTGGCAGGGGCTTCAAAGCCATGCTGGAAATGTTTAAATAAATAAACAGAGGGGTTGGTGTTTCCCTGTCCTAATAAATCTGAAAAGGACCGCATCCAGTGCCTGCTGAAACTGCTGCACATCTTCCTAGTGCTGTGGGCTGTGGTCCAGGCTGAAACAGTGTGCTGGGGCTATCCGGCAGCTACGGGAGATCAGCAGAGCTGTAGCATGAGGGACATGCTGACATGTTATCATAACTGATTAACGCCATCCATCAATGCCTGATTAAAATGAGCAGAAATATTTTTTCTTCCTCTGCAGCAGAAGAGCTCTCTTATGCAGAAAGTGTTTCTCTTAATTGCCACTCTGTAAACCCTCAGCGAGACAGAGCATCAGCATTGCAGCTTTACTCCTCTCTGCTGTAATAACCTCCTCATTTCATAAGTGCATAAGGCAGGATAATACATGTGGGTTTTGGTGTTTTGTTTTTATTTTTTTCCCCCTTTCATGTGTATCCGAAGTGTCCTTCATTTGGTAATGGCATTGCAGAAGATGTAGACAATAAGACGGCTATTCTTACAGCAATTAGAGGCAGAGCCTGATATAATCTTTGTGGGGTGGGGGAGTTCAGGCTGAGATTGCAGATCCAGCTTTCACAGCTGGCTTGTTTCTATTATCAGCTTATCTGAGCTCCCTTGCTCAAATTCTGAGTAAAACCTTTGCTTGACTGGCATCGGTGACAAAGCTCCCATTTGCTTCAATAAGGTCAAAATTTCAGCCACTTTTTTTTTTGTTTAATGCCATTACACATTTAATTTGAATAGATGAAGTTATGTTTTAAAGTGTTTGCAGCACAGGTACCTCAGCCACTTAAAGAAGTGTGTCAGTGGGCCTGAGAAAGGGTAACCTCATCATAAAACCTGATTGTGGCAAGGAATCCCATAGGAAACTTAGACATGGCTGGCACTCCCATATAGCAACAGCAGTAAAAGGGCATGTATGGAATAGTGAGGGGAGTCTAATCCTTGTGGTGAGATGTGGACAGGATCATGGGATGGAGAGATTTACTTAGAAGATGTTATGCTCCCGAAATGTTGGCAAGCACTCACTGAAAAGTACCAGGGAATTTTTGGACATCAAAGTGAAAAGTGAGTTTTGGCTGGAATAAATGCAAGAGAGTGGAGGTAAAATATAAAACAAATGCAAGGGAGGGAAGGTAAAATATAAAACCAGCCAGTCTCAGGAGGGGCTGGGGGGTAGGCACAGGGGGAGAGTGGGGCAAGAGCTTCCCCTGTGACCCCTTCACTCTGCTGGCATATGCAGAAAGTGGGAAGCGGATCTTCATAATGTTTTTCTAGCCATCTGCTGGGTTAAGAAGGGATTATTTCAGCCGAGCCTGGAGGCTGGTGTGGCAGGAGGACAGATGAGTGTGGTGATACCTTGCACTGTGGTCCTGTCAGCAGGGATGTGCTGCAGTGACACAAAGGCTGCATCCAACCCTTTCCCAAACATCAGGGCTTCTTCCAGGGAAAAAACCCAACAGACCCAGTGAAAACCAGAAAAGCTCTTTTGCACTTAAAAGCTGCTTTTTTTCTCCTTCCATCGAGAGCAGCGCAAAAAGCTGGGGAGGGCTGGTTTAACAAGACAAGGCAACGGGGGAGAGGTGAGCAGGGGCTGTGGAGGTGGGGGTGGCCTTATCAGGCACAAGTGGAGGTGTGGGGTGGGGTGAAGAGGCTGGGAATGTGCCCAGTCTTCTGCACCGGGTGATGGGAGGCTGGAGAGCCCAATGTGCGAGGCAGAGATAAATGCTGAAAAAACCCTTGAGTGTTAGTGTTAGGGATTTGAGCCTTCCTGTACTGCTGCAGGAGGAAAGGAATGTCTATTTGTGCTAAAGTGGTTTTACCGGGTGGGCTTTGACAAGGAGAATCAGTACTGCTTTCCACATCTGTGGGCACCAGTGCCTGGACTAGCCAGGAAGTGGTTAAGGATCCCCAGAAAACCAGGAGCAGAGGTACAAGCTGCACCCAGTTACCTAAATCCCAGCCCATAAACCCAAACCCAACCTTGTGCTCCACATCTCTGGATGCATTTTTCCAGATAGGAAGTCAGACAAATCCAGTTGCCATCCAGAGAGCTGGGGACAATCTTTGGACATCTCTCCAAGTCCCAGTCTGAAGAACCATAGCCCCTTCTCCATACCGGTACCAGATCTGGCCTTTGTCACAAGAAGCAGAGCAGCTCCTGGCAGGTTGACTGGCAGAGCAGTTGAAGAGCTGGCTGTGTGGGTTTTGCTGTGTTAAGCTTCACAAGCTCTTTAGTCCTGCAAATGTACCTTCTCTGGTTGAGACTCTGTTGGCTGGTGCACCCGAGATGTTGGCTCCTTAGTGAGGGAAGGAGGACTCGTTTTTTGTTGTTTCCAGGGGGACCTCTCTGAAGCCTCCACCAGCATGCCACTGTATGCAGCGATAGCCACCTCCACCCACGCGTGGTGGCCAGAGCTGGGGGCAGCCAGGGCTCTGCCCCAGGGACACCACTGGCATGAAGCCACAGCTGCAGCACCAACACCTGCACAAGCATGGGAAATGCTGCTGGCACAGCACGTTTGTGCCATAAAGAAATGCAAGGGGTGGGCAGCCAGTGTGGCCATGCAAAGCTGGAAGTGGTTCAGAGACAGCTGACTGGGTGTGTCTCCATTCACCTCTTAGTCCTGATCAGGGGGATGCTTTGGAAACCATAACCCACCTTGTCTCTGCTTACCACCCTGGTTCTCACCAAAGAGGGGACTTGGGGCATACGTGTGAAACACAACTTGGGCCACTTGCAAACGCCACGTTAAATCCTTGCGGTGTTGCGAAGAGAAGACCCGACCTGTGCAGCCAACGACTGTCCCGACGTGGCAGACTGAGGTTTGTCCCAAACCAAGGTTCACCTTGAAGCTTTTGTGTGCCTGAACAAATTAACAGCCTGCAAAAAGCAAAGACCACAAGTGACGCTGTGATCAGTTTTATCCAATTCTGATAAGAGCGCGTTTTGGTCTGCCACCTATGAGACACGAGAGACTCCAAAAGCCCAGGCAGACAAAGCAAAGTTTATCCCCCAGAAGAAGAAGAGGCTGTTGCAGCCTGACCAGCAGCTCCCCAGGGCGATGGAGGCAGGACTGTGCTCTGAACAGTGGCTCTGGCTTACCACGGCATCAAAACGTTAGGGTTGCAAAAAGTGACTTAATGTCCCCAAAGCCAAGCGATGTGTGGCTGGTGTTCTCTGGAGGTTTTTGATAGATGATTTTGATGAGCTAAAGCACCCACCTAGGAAATCACACCTTAAATCCACAGGGGCAGCTACTCATTTTTGTATGCCTCGCCCAAGATAACTTATAACCCACAACTCGGTGTCTCATCTGTCTCCTCCCTCCCTTCTCTTCTTTCTAGCTTCTTGCTCCTACATCAGTGCCATCCAAAAAAAACCTGAGGAAAAAAAGCCCAAAACAACTGCAAGAATTTTCCTGTCTTCCCTTCTTCTTCATCCTCATTTCTAGACATGGTGTCTTTTTAATACTTAATGGTTCTAATTGCCTAATTATCCATCTCACACAATCGTGATTCACAGCTCTAAAATGTTCTTTAGCTTCTGGATGAACATCTCATTCAATTGCTTTTATGGAAACCAAGATGAAGTTGTTTCGCTGGGAGGGAAGGATGGCCCAAAGCCAGAGCACTAGCTCCCTGTTCAAACAGCTGGATTTGCTGCAGTTTCTGTCCCTGTGGAGATGTCCCCCAGACCTCATGGGTCACATCTCTGTGTTCTGCCTCTGCAGGCTGGCAGAGGTGCAGAGGAAGGAAAGTTTGGGTGCAACAAGCAGGAGCTGAATTCAGCATCCCTTTGCCTCCTGGCAGAGCCTCACCTATCTGTGCAGCATTTTGGGGGTCTACTCGCTGTAGGGATGCACCACAGGCTGCTCAGGGCTTAAGGAGCAGAAAGGTCCCAGACAGAGTAATTCCAGAGGTGAAACAACACGAGAGCAGGCAGACCTGAGGTCTGGTATTCCTTTGCCTTCTCAATAAACTGGGTATCCAGCTAAATACCCAACGTTCCTCTTCAGAAGCTCTTGGGGGCTCCATTAGCCATTTGAGGGGCTTTTTACTCAATGTGTCTCAGCTTGTTTCAAGGTCTGAATCATGAGCTTCTGCACCATGGCAGCATGACAGGGTGAGTTAGTGTGGATCTTAGCCTGGTGCTTTTCCAAAAGCAGGAACGGTGTCCTAATATGTTTGGGGTTTTGGTTTTTTTTGTTTTGTTTTTTTCATTACTCCAAATGTTCCTGTCTTGAAGCAAATCCCTGCTTTGGGAAACAGGGTGTTAGCAGCACAAGCAGCAGCAGCCCCATGGGACTGGAAGTGTTGAGTAGAGCTCATTGCAGCAGGGACACCTCCCCAGGTAACCCAGATCAACTGAACTGTGAAACCAATATAATCCACCGGTCACGGAAGAGGTGTTTGCCTCTTTCCTTCTATGTGCTACTGAAGTTAGAGCTGTCAGAGGCATATACAGACAAGTGGCTGTTCACAGTACTTTGCAGAGTGAGAAAGTCATGAAGTTTAAAAGCAGACAACCTCCATATGTTTATATACCGTCTGAAAGCCTGGGAATTGCTAGTCTACATTTCTTGCAGTAGACTTTCCGTATTGATGTTTTCCTTGATAGCAGCTAGACTCAATGTATATGCATTGGATTTACAGAGCTTTTGCAGTAAAGAAGGTGCTGCAAATCCCTGGCTCAAAACAGTGGGGCTTGAAGTGTGCGGTAGAGGCTGATCATGGCACGAGCCACTAACCATGCTTCTTAAAGTGTGAGCAAGTGGTCGGTCCTGGGGAGACACATGGCAGGTGGGTTTGTTTTTCCATGTTTTCCATCCCCCTTCCAAGAATATTGTTACTTATAAGCTAAGTAAATTACAGCACAAATGCACCAACACCCTGCTTCGTGGCTTCTGCATGTGGGAACCAACCCATAAGCCTTGTAGCCTGGGAGTGCTCGGGAGACAAGCAATGTCCATGCCAGGGTATGACTGCACTTGGAGATAGGGCAACGGTCACAGGTACAAAATACAAGCAAGTTTAAAAAAGCTGGCCTCTGAGTAACAGAGAGATGCATTTGGATGGCCTGAAGATCCAGCAAGGATTTTCTAGGCAATGCCCATGCCTTAAAGCAGGCCAGTGTCCTGTGAAAATGCAGTGCTGGTGTGCAGACCTGCCTGTTCACCAGCATGTGCAGGGAGAGGAGGTTGCACAAGAAGCCTTTTGCTTCAACACTGGCATTTCTTTGTTCTGTGGGCACGCGCTCGATGATCTCTTGCATGCCCTAAATGTCTTCCACCTCTTCAGGGGGACCAGACACATTCACATTGTGGAACAGGAGAGCTCTGCTCTTGAACCAGCACTACTGATGCTTCTCCTCACTTTCTGTACCAGTGCCGAGCTCACCTGGTATGCACAGAGACAAGGCTGGATTTGGAGCTGGACCTCTTGCTGCCATATCCAGCACCTGATTACAAAAATGAGACCATCAGCTGCTCTGAAAGGTGAGTCAGCTCCAGAAAAATGACTTTTTATTTCCTTTTTAAATTTTATTTATGATAAAGCAGGGAGAAGACAGAGCTGGAGGGAGAGCCAGACAGCATAGCTGGGGAGCTATACTGCCCTGCACCACTAACAGGCATCAGAGTGGATGTGGCAACCCCCCCATAACCATGCGTTCTTGCTCCTGTGGAGCTTTGTAGAGGGATGAAGGCAGTGGGTTGATTGACATTGATAACATGCAGCTGTGGCCTTGCTTCAAACGCAGTGGGTTGATTGACATGGATGATGTGCAGCTGTAGGTCGTTCCCGCTAGGTGGTTAAATAGTCCTGAGGAGTGTGGGAGAGGGGCTTGGGTGGAGGAGTGGCCTGGAGAAGGAAGAAGAACCTGGATGTAGCAGAGAGAAGGAGCAAAATGGCCTGGCTTTTGGAGGATGGAGAAACAGCATGGACAGTAGAATTTGACCTATGGTAAAGCCTTGTTGCTGCCTGCTAGTTTTGCTTGTGTTGTGACAGCTGGTGCCTCGTGTGAGGCCAGCTGAGTTGGACTCAAATTGCAACAGAGCTTCACTGGTCCTGTTTGTGGAGCTTCACCAAGCACAGACCCTCCTCAGAAAGGGTCCTGCAGGATTAGGATAGCAATGGGATGTGTGTTATGGGAGAAGTCTGAACTACTGGTCTTCTGCAGAACACCAGGATATGTCTGTGCACAGGGCACTGACCCAGACACCTCTCCTGCAGCTCACCAGGCAGTGTGCATCAGCCCCATCGTTGCTAGTTGTGGCTGTGTGCTTGGGTTGGGGCCAGCTGGGCTGGGGGAGGTGGGGTATGAAGAAGGGCACACCATGCTCACAGAGTTTCAAGGAGGTTGGGGGGGCTGTGATACCGTTGCTGCAGGCTTTGGGGATGTGCAGGGCTGATCTGGGCAGCTCCCTGTGCTGTGCAAATGTAGAGCACACAGCTCCGTGGTATTAGTTTTATCAGAGCTATACCAAGAGGCCCTTTCCAGAGCACCTTTGTTTTTGATACTGTGTAAAAGCCCCCTGCCCAAGATGCACCTGCCATCCTAGAAGAAAATACCAGTTCGCAAAAGACTCAGGGAACACTTATACTGGGGGGGAAAAAAAAACCCCAACCCAAAACATTAAAGAGCTTTGCCACTGTGGAAATGATTTGTTACCTTACTAAGGGGGGGGAAAAAAAAAGCTTTCTGAAGTTGGTGCCTGAGCAGCACTTATATCTCAATTATCCTTGTGTTGTGTTGCTGTCCGTGAGATTATGAGCTAAGGTGTTTTACTTCTCTTCAGCACAAGTTTAAAAGTAATATTTATCTCTGGTCACGTCAGTTCAGTGGTGAACTCAGCAGCAAAGGTGATGCTTGCTGCCCTCGTGCTGGAGACTCTGCTAACGAGGCTGAGTGATTTATTCATTAAGGGCAGGGAAATCTGGAGCTTTATTTAAGAGGTCCTGGTGGGAAATTTGCATGAAAATTTCATGCTGTTTGTTCGCGGGAGCCCTGCCTGGCAGTGGGTGCCCTTCCCTCCCGTGCTGCCCTTCCCCTTACTGCAGGAAACGGCCCTGCTTTGCTTCAGCAAACCCTTTAATAGAAATACAATATGCAAAGGTTTTTTGTTTGTTTGGGTTGTTTTTGTTTTGATTTGCGGAAGTCATGGGACTGTTGTTTATTAAAAAAACAGGAGCTGGACTTTGGAGACCTGGGAAGCTTTTTGACAGCTTTTGCTGTGTTAAAACATCAGGATTTTGCTCTGGTATCATTAGAGATAAAAAAAGCCCCATCCTACAGACTTTGGAGATGCAGGAAGGACACTTCCCAGTTCTGGAGCAAAGGAGTGGACCAAGTTGGGCTTGCAGGTCTCTAATGCCTGGACATGAAAATAAATTTGAGTTTAATTTATGAAGTTTGGCTTCAGGTCCTCAAATAGGATTTGTGGAAGGTCTGGTCAAGCTTGTGTTTTATCTGACTTTGTCCTGCCTGCTTGACTAAAGGTATTGTAGGCATTAGCTGGGCTAAATCCCTCTCCTGGGGTACACTAACATCTATCTCAGATAATATCCTTGGTCTTGTTTCATGAACGATGTGAGGACCTCAAACCCATGCATGTACTTAGTCTCTGTGCTGAGCCTGTGACGGTTGCTGGCCCCTGGGGCTTCCCTTTCCCCCACACCCTGGCTGCCCCAGGAAGGAAAGCCAGGTGTATGGCCTGAACGGGTACTGGAACTCCACCAGTCGCAGGGAAGCCAAGGGAAGAGTTACACTGAGATGTCTCTGCGCAGGCATGCTTGTAGATGACTCAAAATCTACATCCAGGATTTCATGGAGGTGAGCAGCCATACGACTCTTCTCTAGACCCTCTGGATAGAGGACTTTGCCTCCTCTTTTGTCACCACTGGTGCCTCCCATGAAGCTGGACCATTCCATGGCTGTTGCCCTGTGGGTTGGGTGGATGGTGACACTGCTGTGGTGGTGTACCTGGATGGTGGCAGGACTGCCTCTGAGCACGAGGATGCTTCAGACACACTGGGTCAGGCTGTGTCTCTGCACTGCGACAACCTCTAGGTTTACTTTTGGAGGGGAGGGGAGATGAGGAGGGAGGGGTTTTATGCATCCTTATGTGATAGTGATGGCTGCAATCCCTGTGAGTGTGACTTCCCTGGGACTGTCCCCTTCCTCAGACCAGCAGCTGAGCAGTGGGTTGTAGATGTTTCCCACCAGCACCCCCCACCATGAAGCATGGCCCAATGTGAAGGAGCTGCACTTGCCTGTATCCAAAACTGCTCCAGAAATTTCTTTCAACAGCAGCAGATGTTCTCTGCAGCAGGAATAAAATTTTTCTGTAACATTTCAGTGACGGGGACCAGTCATGTCCTGTGTCAAACCTTTCCTAGATTTTTATCTATTTTAATGTTTTGAAGCTTGATTTCCTCCCTTGCCCCTGGAGGCCCTGCTCATTTGAGACATTTTCCCCTGTCCTCATTTCTGAAGGTCCTTTTCCACCTCTCAGACACTGTGTCCCTCCTCAGGGTGCTCCAGGCTTTCTCCTGCCTCTTCTCTCACAGGGACGGAGCCAGGTCAGGCTGCCCTGTACCCAGGGTTCCCACACTGCATCTTGCACTACAGAAGAGCCCTCCACTCCGAGCCCAGTGAGTGAGACTTGCTTTCCTTGTGTTTTGCCGTCAAGCTTTTCCATGTGGCTTATTTGTTGCCTCATATAGTTGAGCTCAGCCTTTCCTCTCGATAGGAAATCTCATCATCTCCTACTGGATGCCTCTTTTCCTGAAGCTTGCAAATACCTAATTATCCTTGAGATTTTCCTTTGCCAGTAGCAAATGACCACTGGATATATACCTTATCATGGGGGAGCACTGGCGAGATGCCATTTGCTCCGTCAAGCAACTTATTCTCATGTCCCCAGTTCTTTGCAGGAGGATGGCACAGGAGAGAAGTTACAGTTAAACTGATCTTTTTTTTTTTTTCTGCATGGGAAAAATGTGT
This sequence comes from Falco rusticolus, assembly GCF_015220075.1. Lineage (NCBI taxonomy): Eukaryota > Metazoa > Chordata > Aves > Falconiformes > Falconidae > Falco > Falco rusticolus. The sequence continues at coordinate 59,266,631 of NC_051190.1, read as the reverse complement.
TGGCCTGTAAAAACAACTAGCAAACTAGCACACGGTCATTGTGATTGAATTAGTCCAACCTGTAAACCTGGCTTTAAACAGAGAGGATGTGATACATGAACCCTAGTGAAGGGGGGAGCTGCAGTGTGGGCATGGACAGTGATGATATGCATGGGACCTGATGCCCATGCGCTAGCCACGGTGCCACCTGGTATTTGTAACCCTGACCTCACCCCACCAAGCAACTGGCCGCAATCTCTGGTCTTGTCTTCAGCACCCAAAAGCCATGGGGAGGGCGATGTGTCTTCAGGAGGGAAAGCCCAGGATGGCTTCAAATGGTGTTTCCTTGCTGGAGATGTGACTTGAACTGCTGGGCTTCATCGTTTAAGCAAGTTTGGCCTGTGTCCTGCATGGAGGGTAAATTTAGGAGTGCAGGCTCTTGGGATTGTTGATTTAATGACTGTTTTGGCAGCCCCTCAGAGTGAGATGCTGAAGCAGAGCAAAGGTTGTAAGGGACTACATGTAACCCCTCTGAACCCTGCCACAGAGCTGCCTGCAGCTCTCTCTGTGTGGGGTTCAAGGCTTTAGGCTATTTTTGAGGCAGAGGCAATTTTTCCTCTTGTTGTTGGTGCTCCCAGTGCTCCCCATGCTAGCCGCCCTGAAGCCAGGCTGAAACTCCCGAGTAAGTGATACCTTCTATAATTGCACCTTCAAAGCAGTTGACTGGCTCCTGCAATGAGCTCCTGAATAATTGAAGCAATATTTGTGGGTTTTGCACTGAAGTACTAACAGCTGTGGTATGTTTTGATATTTATGAAGCCCAATAAATTATGGATTAGTCAGTGCAGTGAGCCCAGCGTGATGCTTATTACTGCTGGAGTGCTGGAGCTGATGGTGTGCTATTCATCCTGTTTTACTTCCATTGTGTGGCTGAGTATGACTGGTGTCTATTACTGGACTTAATAGAGCTTGCTCACAGGTTTAAGTTCCAGCCCCCAAGAGCCGACTCTGTTTTAATTTGTTCTTCACTCTGCAGACTTTAGGAAGACATGCTGGGGCTATATTTCAGGGTCACAGGGCATCACATCGACTCACAGATGTGCAGATGATTGTTTCTGTGGTAATGGAGATGGGCACTAGCAGAATTAGCAGCAAGTCTTGGCATTAAACTGGAAATGATACAAAATCCAATCTTCTTTGCAAGCTGGTCCGTGGGTAAATATCATACGTCTTCTCTGGGATGCCTCATTCACTGTACAAACTTTTCTTCATAACTGCACCAGCACTTGTGAGATTAAACTCTTCACTCCGTTTTCTATTACCCAGGCAAATTTTGTTTCGCAGATGAAAATATTTTCACTTTGCAGATGATCCAGACATATTTCATATTTCTCCCCATTGGCACAAGCTGCCCACTGGGAAGGGATAAGAAGGGAGGAAATAACTGTTCGGAGCAGCAGATGGCATCCTACCCCTCGGAAGCTTCCCTGGCGCTGTAAAGTATAATAAATATATAATAGCAAGTGGCTGTGCTCTGCTTACAGCTGCAGTCAGCAATGTGGTAGAAAATTGAGGGGCTTGTTCATTTCTTAAAAGTCATTCCTTTGCAAATCTAATACTTTGTTCACTTTCCCTTGTGTCCTCTGGTGAAAAGAGATATCTGTAGCTGACCTGCTCAGCCAGATCCGCCTGGTGCACACAGGCCACCCAGCACCCATAGCGGGCGTCTGGTGTCGGCTGGATAAATTGTGCCCTAAAGTGCCTGTAAGTCTTCTGCCAAAAAAAGTTATGAAGGAAGCCTAGATTGGGTGTCTCAGCTGCAGAGATGTTAGGTGTGAGCATCTACCTTTCACTTCATGAAACCAACAGACGCTTGTCCAGCAAAAACTGTGGCACTGTAACTTTTTCTTAAAAGCATCCTGGTACAGGACTTTCCAGAGCAGGTAACCCAAAGGCTCCGCAGGCAAAGGGAGCCTCTGCATCCAACGGAATGCCTCAGACAGGGATTTCTTCCTCTTTACTTTCTTTTCTGAAGGCGCTGAGTGAGGAAGAAGATTTTGTCTTTCAAATCCTGATGCAGGAAAGGGCAGTGCTTTTCCAACTGTTATTTGTCGAGCTGGAGTTGCAGATTTTTCCAAGGAAGTTTGGGGCTGAGTTTTTGGCTGCTGTTGCTCTGTTGCATGGCAGATTTAGTCTGCCACTAGAGGCAAGTGAGAAAAGTTTCTCCCATCCCAACTTCTTCGTAAATTGTAATTATAAGAATCATCATGGCAAAATCAAAAGTCTACTGGATCACAGAGAAATTCTACACAGTTAGTGAGGTTTGAATCTAATGTTTCCAGGCCTTTTACAGTCAAGAAATGCCTCTTCAAAAAGAACGGCCGCCCACCATGCAGGCTTGACAAGGATGAAAAATACTGATGTAACACCAGCTCTGGTTTCCACTCAAAGCTGGGACGTTGTTTGCTCCTTTCCCCTACCACACCATCATCATCATCAGATGGCGAACACCTTATTGCTGGCTCCAGTGTTGATAGCCCAGAAGTTTCTATTCCTGTTACAGCACCAGACCCTCTCTGGCTTTCAGTGCAATTCTTTGCACTGCTGAAGTGGTTGCTGCTCGCATTGCCACTGCTGATTTCCTCAGTGACCATTAACTTTCATGAACATAAGTTGCAGGATAACATTGCAGGCATGGCTGGCAGCTTTTGGGTGAGAACATGCCCTTTTTGGCTCCCCTCCCCGCCCCCCCTCAGCATCATCATGAGTGCAGTGCTTCTTGCTCCTGGCAGCTCTGAGGGTGCAGGCTGAGATGAGCAGCTCAGGGCCTCTGCCTCAGGGGACCAGCTGGAAGCCAGATCTCGGCTGTTTTCACATCACTTTGATTTCTAGACTCTTAAAGATTTCCCACTGAGGCTTGCTAGCTACTAAATTTAAGCTTACTAGTGCTAGGCTTGCTTTTCTCGCCTGCCTTTTGTGGATCTCCTAGTGCACACACCGAAAATGTCTCAGGTGGAGGGTCTCTGTTTTTCACAGGAATAACCCTAACATGCCAGGGGAGGGACTGCACCTCAGGGTAGGCTCTTTCATCTCTGGGCTCCCCTCTGTCTTTTCCCCTTCCTCTGCAGCACTTTGTAATAGGTGGTAAACTTTTGGGGGCATGCCAGACTCATGCGATGGCTACACTGCCTCGTGTGTACCCTGCCTCACACGGTGGCTACGTTGCTTTGATGAAGGAGCCAAGTACAGGTAAAACAGCCTGAATTTCCCGAATTTCCTGCTTTCTGTGCATCCAAATGTGAATTTACAGGGAAAAAAAGTTGGTCAGAAACTGTCGCAAAGGACTGCCCAGCTGGGCTCCTGAGTCTCTGCACCCTTTTCCCGTGGTGTTTCAGAGCAGAACGCGGAGCAAAGGATTTTCCTTGTTCATGTTTTGCTCTGTATTTGTTTTTTTCCATGTGAAGGATTTACCCCACTTGGAGGTGCCCCTAGATGAGGTGATGGGGAGCAGGTTCTCAGGAGCTTGTGCAGGCTGGTTACCAATGCTCACTACAAATTACATGTCAATTCGAGTTACTGGAAATGCTCAGCACAAACTACATTTCAGGACACTGATAACAGCTGTTGCAAAGACAGTGTAAGGCCTGGGTACCTTTTCCAGCAAGGATGAGAGCATTCACATCAGCTCAAAGAGGTGTTTGTTGCTTTAAAATGACCCAAAAGCTACATTTATAACGAAGGAAGGAAAAAAACCTGGAGGGTACCTTGTTATTCCACAAGAATACTGGAACATGGTTTACTTTTGTGCTTTCCTGGGGCCTTGTTCCATCTATATTTGCTTTTTACTCTTTTCTCTCGATCATGGAAATGGACATTTTGATTAAAGCTGTTATCCCAGTGAGGAGGTAGAATGTAGCTTCATTTAATGTGAGGCTTTTAATGAATGTCTTGAAGGGGAAAAAAAAATAATCCATTTTACAAAGGTTTTCTAAATCTTCCTTCACAGCTGCTGGCAATACAACTGCTGTAGCAGAAATTGTTGCTTACAAAGGACATTGATTATTGTGGCTAAATATATGACCCAAGACCACTCTGGGAGGATGGTCTTGCACTTGGCAGCGGGATGGGGAGAAGCTGGTTCCCCCATCCTGGGGCAGGACCAAGGCTGGTGGCTTGGAGACCTGCCCCAGCTGCCTTGCACCAGGAGAAACCTCTCCCACTGGTCCCTGTCCTCAAAGGTCCCTCCACTTTCCCTCTGTGCCCTTTGGAGATGATTGGCCAGGGTGATCCCAGCTGAGGGCACTCAGAAAAAGGGTGTCCTCAGCCCTTCATTTCTTGAGCTGCAGTGGAAAAGCCAGGCAGTGTTTTCAGGTTGTTCCAATCGCAACAATAAGCCGCAGACAGTGGTTGGGTTTTGGGGCTTGTTTTGGAAATAAGAACTCTAGTTCTTATATAAACACCTGGGTCCCACACTGGGATGTTTTAAGAAAAGTGACAGGGTCACATCGATGTTGTGACATTGAGACAGTTGAAGATTTGCCTCTGTTAACAAAGTTGTTGGCAGATGCTCCTGGAGGGCAGGTTCACGGTTTACCCAGTTTTCCTGCCATGCAGACTAGACATATCCTACTTTCCCCTTGGCTCTGGAGCTGAATTAGGTGGAGAATTCCAAAAAGGAGGGAAGACCAAAGCTTTATTTCCATGTAGCTGCTTGCTCGGTGGCTTGTGTCACCGTGGAGGTGAGCTCCTGGCACCTACTGTGGGTAATAGGTGATGTCCTGCTCAGGGCTATATCAAACAGATGGATTCTTCCAACAGCAGAAGTATAGTGCCCTACCTGCCTGCTGCAGTGGGCAGCGGGAGGGTAATGTGGGACCCTGCATGACTTTGAACACCACAACTGGACACGCTGGTTGGCTACAGGCCTCTCTACGCTCATCCTGTCCTCTGTCAAAACCGGAATGCCACGGTATGGTCTCCTACCCTTCCCAACCACCCACTCCCTTCCCTCTGAGGGCTTCCTGGTCCTGCACCCACCATCGGTTTGGAAAGGCAGATGGAGGGCCAGCTGGGCGGTGGCTGATGTGACAGGGAGGACAAATAATTCACCTTTGGGGATCTTCCCTTCTTTATTCCCTCACTGCCGAAGAATGACCACCATGCAAAGCACTCAGGCCAGGCGTGAATTAGCTATTAGAATAAAGACTTTATTTTGGCTATGTCTAATTGGGAGGGCTCACCACACAGCTTTTGTATTTGTCTGCTCCTGGTTTCCAATGGGGTGCTGGGTTTGCTTTCAGACTGTAATCACGCTGGATGGGGGAAGACAGAAAGATGAAGTGGAAAGAGGAGACAGGTCTTAGCAAGTGCCCTTAGCTCTGCTCAGAGCCTCCAGCTTGAAGCTTAAGTTGGGAGAACAAAATAGAATATAAACAAACAGCTGGCTCAGTAAGAGGCAGTGACTAAGGAACTGGCAACTGAGACCTTGAGCTTCTCTGTTACCTTTTCCATTTTTGCTCTTTCTTCTTCTTTTGCAAATAGCAGCTAAGTTGTCCAGGGAAGAATGAGCACCAAGGAGCCAGTACTTACCCAGGGCAAGGAAGAAAGTGCCCTCACCCCAGCCCTCACTGAGGCATGCCTGGCAGCCTCGCTGCATCCCAGGAAGTGTTGCAGGGCAGATGTGCCCTATGACCTGACACATAAAGTTAAAACACCCAGAGCCTTACTGCCTCCAGCCTGAGTGAGCTGTGGGGAGAATGTGAGTGTGCGAGCCAAAGCAAAGAGCTCCTCTCCAGGTACCAGCTCAGCTCCACGAGGGTACCAGCACCGGCCTCATTCCTTTGGTCTCCCCCACTAAACACCCATTTCTCTCCATAGGTAACAGTGCTCTCCACTGGTCTTCTCATGGGAAAGATGTGAGCATCCCGCATATCCTTTCTCATTCACTCTTTTCCCCCTTCCTACCCTTCAGAGATGCAGCATTTATTTGGCCTGAGCTTGCAGGCAGAGCTTGGATGGGTTTATATGCTCCATGCCTGAACCCATAGACAATTACAAACATGGCTGGATGCCTGGCTTTGTTAATTAGCTACCAGCAAAGCCTCATTTTTTCCCTCTGTGGTTTCCTTCTGCATTAGTAGGGCACCGTTCATTAGTTCTCTTCCACTTTGGGATGCCACAGTTGAACATTATGGCATCCAGAAATGCCAGTTAGTTGAGACTATAAGCTTGATTTGTTTGGACAATCAAAAAATATTAGTTACATTTAGGTAATTAAGCAAAATAACAGCAAAGCTATTTTGCACTAGTGCAATCTGCCTGCCCTGTACCAGTGCTCAAGCTTCTTGTTTCCTGAGTTGTTGGCACCAAAAATTAGAGTAAGTGTCCACAACAGTTTCTTGCATTTGCTGTGAAATATTAAACTTATCTTCCTGTAAATCCAGTTCAGACAAGTTGGTACCAGCCGGTGGGACATCACCCTGGACACTGATAAGCAGCAGCAAGTCAGCAGGTGCCATCCTGGTCACCCCTGTATCCTACACAGCATCTGGTTAGCACTGCAGCCTTGCTGTGTGGGATAGTCTTTTAGGGAAAAAATGTCCATCATGTCTTCATTAGGCCTGGAGATGTGGATGTTTGTGCAGATTTAAATCTTTCCTGAAGTTATTGCTTGAGGTAAAGAGGACAGTGTATTATTGCAGGGGCAGTCATAGCCAGAATTCAGAATTTGAGGAAAAATCTCAATTTTCCCAGGAAAGCTTTTAAATGAAAGGGTTCACTTTCCAGGAGTAAAGACGGTGTAGGAACATCCAGCTGATCTTGCAGTCCACAAATACTGTTACAGGGGACAGCTAGGGATGGCCCTCACTTGTCCCCAGCTGCTTCAGCCTGGGATAGCCGCTCCTGTCCCTGCAGCCAGCGGAACAAACCAGGCACAGGGAAAAGCTGCTGCTTGTTGGAGGCAGGTGTCTGAGGGCGGCCCTGGAAGGTACATGGCTCTCTGCTTGGCCTGAAGGGAAGCGCACTGGAATTCAGGTGGCATGACTTCCTCCTCTTGCTTATCCTTTCCCTGATGGAGCATCGTCTGCAGAAAAATCCGCTATAGCCGACTTGATAAGTTTTAGTGGTTTGTTCCCACTTGACAATGCACACATGACTTTTGGGGAAAAGGACAATGGATGAAATGGCAACAATCCCTTTGATCAAGCTGTCATGGCTGGCTGATGCCCTCAGGAAGCCCATGTGCCAGGTCAGCAGGCAGAAAGGGAGAAGGAAAGGTGCATCTTAACCAAAGGCTAGAGGGGGACAGGGGTCTTCTCATCAACTGCTACTTTGCAACTGAACCCACTTCGTGCTGCTTCATATTTCCCCCCAAAGCAGTCACCATTTACCATGGTGACACCATTTACCCAGGTTCTTACAGGCAGACTAAATGGTGATGCGTATTGATTTATAAAGACTTGTTTTCATCTTTCTGACCTGCACCCTGGAGTTTGGGTTCAGTTCAACCCGGAACAGCATTTCTAGCAACTTGATGCGTATTTAAATACTTAATGCTAAATAACGGCAGTAGCAACCAGGGTGGTAAAATAATGTTTTATTCCATGAATGAACAAACACTACCATGCCACATCCTAAAGTTGTCTCTACAAAAGATTGTGGACAGAGCAGATTTTTACATTTCTTGGGTCAAGTTCATTTCAGGCTTTTGAGCCTGATCAGTGTAGCAAAATCTGGACACGCAGCATTCTTATTGTCTATTTGGCATTTTGCCAGATAAAGCAGATTTATACAGTAGTTCTTGTTCACACAATGTTGATGCACTGTAAATTAAAGAAGATAATCAAAACCAAACTAGGTAATTTCTGTGGTTTATCAATATATTTTTTTTATGGTAGTCAAAGTACAACCAACATTCAAAGCTTAAAATAAAGATAATAAAAAAGACACACTAAAGAACACAAGGAGACATCATCATTGCTGTCAGGATGTGAGTTTACCCACAGTACTATGTAAAAAGTAGAAACTGGCATTGACATTCAAGCTGTCAAAACAGGAAGAGAAATTACATTAATTGTTATATTTCCAAGCTAGTACTTCTAAAGAGTCCTGATCAGCAAAGAAGTGTTATCGCATGCATGCTGAACACAAGACTAATATTGGATTGGGGACCTGACGGATAACTGACTTACATTCCTTTATATACAACAAAATGAAATATACAGTATTAATACTGGCTGTACATTTGGTCATAATATTTTACAAGGAGCGACACTAGTCAAAATTCTTATGACGCAGTAAGTGGAAGTGAGTGAAGGCTGGATTTCTTTCTGAGAGTTATATGTTTTCACAAGAAGTTTTAGAAGTTGCTTTGCACCGCTATAATGAAGTGTTAGATATTTTAAAGCAAAAATCCCCCCCCCCCCCCTTTTTTTTTCTTTTATGTTTGGCAAAGCTGGTGTGAGCAGAAGAGATAATTAAATGTGTTTGGAATATGCTAATCATTGACCTGGAATAAAACAAAGCTGCAGACAGCATGTGCAATAAATCTCTGCACATTAGTTCTGTTTAAATGCTTTTATGAGATGATCTGCAAAGTATCTGGTACAAAGTCCTGCTACCATAGCATCATCTAGCCGTTCCCCAACTGGTTGGCCACCAATTGTTCCAACACTAAAAGAAGAAAAAGAACAATTGTGACTGTCGTATGTTTTAATATAATACAATAGAAATATCTCAGTTAAGCTGATGTAGCTTATTTATGTGCATATTTTTCAAGGCTGCCAAAGAAAATACTCAATCTTGCAGGCAAAGGCTATGCAGGGAAAATAAGTGAAATTTCCTTTGCTTTCTTCTAATAGATTTCTTTAATATCTGGGTACCTTGACTCCTATTGCTTCTTTAGACCTCTGAGGTCTAAAGTGAGTTGTTTACATCTGTGAATGTTTTTTCCCCATCCAGAGCAAGCTCAGAAGCTAATAAGGTAAGCATGAGACCCAATGAAATCCATACAAAATTAAGAAATAATTACAGGAAAGTAAAGATTGCGTAACTATAGTGGTATTTCACACAACTGAGTTTGTATGTCCTGTAGCAACGACAAACCTTCTGAACATGGGAAAGAGCAGGCAAATACGTATGAATCAGTATCCTTTAAAATAATTGTGCTATAATCTTTTCCATCTATTAGGTTAGATTTTTTCTGACACAGTGTGATGCTAACTATAGTAACCTTAACATGGATGATGGATTTCACTGCTACTGCTTGATTGCTTGAATGTAGAGAGACATTAAATCTTCCAGTCCTCAAAGTGGATTCTTGGGGTGTTCCTTCAAGTTCAATGTCTTACCACTTTCATGCTAGAAGTCACTTTGTGGCAACCAAAAAAGAAAAAAAAAAAAAAAAAAAAAAGAAAAGGAAAAAACACAAAGAAAAAGATGTTGGTTGTGATGGTTTAATTTCAGACAGCAGTTTCTGCTGAGTTCATCATGCTTAATGTTCTTCCATTTAGGAAGGAGTTGCTGTCAAGTAAAGCAGATGAGCTGCTTTCAGTGTTTTGTTTTGTTTTTTCAAAATACATGCTAACAATGTAACATCTGTTTCTTCAGGAAAATGATCCAGTTGCATATTGTTAGAGAGATCTGCCTTGTGCTTCGCACGGACAAATAGAGTTAATCGTCGTCCTCCTCCTCTTTCAGTGGGGCTATGGGCAGTTTGTCCTGAACTTGGAAACACGCCACAAAGAAGTTGACGATGGAGTTGTACAAATGCTGCTCCAGTGCTACATTGCTGAAGTAATGGCTTTCATCAGGGTAAATCTGCAAAGGAGCAGGCAAACACACCCCGTTAGCAGCTTCAAGTCTCAGCACTGGCCACCCACACCTGGAGCTTGAGCTCTGCTGCTCCTCAGCATTGTGCGTCTTCCTGTAGGCACACATGAGGTCCAGGCTAATTCAGGCACCGCAGTGCTTTCAGACTGGCACCTTCCTTCAAAAGGAACTTTTTCTGGGGGGAGGATTTTCCATTTAATTCCATTCTGAACAAATTCAGGGTAAGCAGAACCAGAACACGCTTACAAATAACAGTGCTTGCTCCTTGTGAAAACTGAAAAAAACCCGCACAAAAGTCTTTGGAGCGAAGTGGTGTTAGGTTTTTACCAACTAAAACGAGGGCTTTAAAGTAAAAAAAAAATAATAAAAAAGATAAGCTTGCTGGGGAAGTAATTTAATGGAAAAGATGTGGGAAGCTAGAAATTAAATAGTTTAAGCACAACTTTCCATTTAAATGGAACAGGTAACTTCTGCATAGGTTGAAGGAAAGGAGGATCGTAATAGGTTGTCTAGACTGGGATATTGAAGGGGGAAAAATGAGTTTCTAGGAGTGGATGCTTGCAGGCAGGACTGAGGTGTCTCACTGCTGCTCCGAGCACCTCAATCCAAGATACAGATCCCTCAGCCCTCCATTCAGTTTTCAAATAACCTTTGATCTGCATCAGGCCCGTTGGTACCTCCAAGCTCCAGTGAACTCATGCTCCTGCACTGGGAAATGTGCAGTCATTGTAGCACTGACCAAATCCAAGCCGGCCTCATTGCTTAGCGCCTGTGCCTGTGCTCCGTCCTATCTGCCTTGATGCATGATGGAGCATGATGGAGTGAGCATACTCATCACATGAAGCTCCGCAGAAATGCAGCCAGAGGGAGCTGGTATTCAGTAAATCAAGCTTTACTAGGACCTGGGCACTGCAACACAACCGTCTATACAGGTGAGTTGTAGCATGGTCCATAGTGTGTACTGAGCTTGGGCTACTGGCACTCTCCTGGCTGTGGCTTGGGATGTGGCAGAGGGTAGGGACCATCCCCGTGGCTGGAGGATGGGGTCATTTGGGAAGCTTTACTGGCTTGGACATGGGCCATTTAGCAAATCAGAGATGTAACTGGGTGAACAGAGGAGTTTTCTAGACCAGAGTATGTCGTTCACAGCGGGATGTCGGATTTAAGCGACATTTCTCTCCTTGATGTTTATGGTTGATTTAATTTAGATCCTTATTTCCCTGCAACTCTGAATTTGGCCTGTTGTTCCTAAAGAAAGTCAACAGGCATCAATTCCTTAGAGATATGTCTCTCAAAACCTAATTTACTGTAATTTAATAGTTGTTCTTCAACTGTCCAAACCAAAATAGTGGTATCAAATAAGCACAGGAGCACACAGGAACACATCATACACTAGTGCTATTTCTAATGCCAGCCTAAGTTTCCAACTGGATTTTTCAAAGTCTGCTTTACAACAGAAGCTTGAGATCAAACTGGGAAATAACTGTTCAAATATGAAAAAAAGGAAACACATACTGTACCTGCAAGCTGTAATTAGCCTTTGCCCTAATTAGGTGTGTGATAAGGTCCGCAGTATGCTGAAAATGGATTTTTTCTGTAAAAACAGATTACAATCATTAAAGAGGCAAATTTAATTAAGAAAAATCAAAGCCATCCCAAACATATAATGAGCTCAAATGATGAGCTGACTTACCATCAGCAGTAGCATGAATGATCAAAAACGTCTGTTCCTTCAGTAATGAGACTCTGTGTGCTAATTTGTTGATCTGTGAAGGCAAAGGTTGCAATAAGGTTAAAAATCTTGCTAGAAATTAGCAATTTTTATGGAAAAAAATATAGAAGTGCTCCATTCCGTTTGATACTTCATCACAAGGATAACAGGCAGGCACCAGCACAGCGTATTCTCTTGGCTACTTGAATCCATCTAGAAGTAAAATAGACACCCACCCTGTCCTTCAAGGCTCAGTATCAGCAGCAGGAAGGGGTCAGAGACCCTCATCTGTATTGATAATGTTCACTAAAAGCCTGAACTGCAGAACACATGGAAAATGTCAAAGCAAATTTCCAGTGAATGCAAAACACTGATGAAAAGTGTGCCCAGGTACCTATGCCTAAGAACTCTTCAGAGAGCTGGCGTGACTTTAGTATGCTTTGAAAGCCAACCTCAAAGAGCTTTGACAGCCCGGGGGAGGACCTGGTACTCAGTTCAAGTGTCCGCTGCTGAGAATGCCTTTGCCCCAAACTGTCTTTCAAATGCACGGGGGAAATAAATACAAACCTGAGTGACTGCAAACAGTACAGGGTAAGAGAAATGAAGGAATTCTCCCCCTTTTGCCGTATTGTTCAGAAGAACACAAGTCTCAAAGAGACTCCAAAGGACTCCAGAAAGGTCTTGGAGTGGCAAAAGGAATGTGTGTCTCAAGTCACAGATGTTACTGTTTTATAGGGGGGCAGGGAAGAATACCTGCCTCACCTTAAATTTGTGTTTCCTTCCCTGTTCAAATTCATGTGCCCTAGCTCTGGTTCACTTGTGTGAGTTAGTGTGTTTTTCAGTTAAGACACCCTTGTATCAATTCTACCTTACACCTACTTTCATCTCTCCACTGTCCTACATTGTTTCCACAGAAGATAGACTAAAGCATCTCCAACAGCAACAGGACCTTCCATGTTTGGCTACAGAGATTAAATTAGGCTGAAAACATTGGTATGTATTATTAAGATATGGTCACTGTCATTTTAGGTTACAGATTAAATGTGTCTCTCCTCTTTTAAAAAGTGAAGCAGCCCTGAACATCAGAAGGTGCCCTTCATGTTTCCTTGGAGGCAAGTTTTGGGAAGTTTTGCTGGGTGCAGGCTTCTTCTGGCTTTCTTGCAGCTCCACACTGCATGAAGTCAGCAAGTGTTTGCAAAATTTGCAAGGATGCCTCTGAACTTCCCTATATCATTTGATTTAATGAGTTCTCTTATCCCCAGATTGCGGGCTGTGATGCCTAAGTCTTTTGATGGTGTGTACATGTCTTGCGCTCTGTTCTCCCCCTATATGGCTCCTTTGCTGCCCCAGATGTCACCTACCACAATACATGCTTTTTGGAATCTACATCAGGTCTTTAATTTCGTGACCTCCATAAAGCTAATGTCTGGCCAACAGGTTAGGAGCAGTTCTTCTCCCTGAGCAATTTGTGGTTCAACTATGGTGTGTAGGAGACGTGTATCAGTTAGGGACCCAGCCTGGAACAGTGCCACGCTCTGCAGAGAGCTCTGGTGCTGTTCCAAGCAGTCAATCCCAAATCAACCAAAAGTACCACTATTTGCTTAGGCCAACTTTTCAATATACAAAGAACATGTGACAATTCAAAGCTCTCATTTCTGGAATATTTTCACCTCTACTGACCTGCCTTCAGAGTTTGCAATGAGCATGAGTGCAAGATTTGGGAGATGTTGGACTCAGTGTTTAAATGACCAGGAAAAAAACTTTTGCTGCAGGGGCATAGGATGCCACCTGCCTTCTCTGTAAGAAAACAGTTTCAAACCTTTGCTGCCTTCATGTCTTCTAGCTGAAGACAAGACTTAGCAAACTTAACAAGGTTTTATCTATAACAAATTTTGTTTGTGTGACTACTCCTAGGATTTTCCTCCAAGTAATTAAAGCATGTGAACCGAATGATCCCATCACACATATTAAATAGTATCTTTGTTAACTGGTGCCATGTCTCCTTTTCCATGTCCTGTTCAATTTTGGTACAGAGTTCTGCCTACCTGAAGTATCACATCTGTGCTTACTTTAAAAAAAGCCAGGAGAAGCTGAGCTTCACTTGACATTGGGTCAAAAATCATATCTCAAAGAGAATGAAAGTGGCAAGGCCATTGGGATGAACTTTAAAGGAGGTCCTGACATTGTGTCCACTTGGGCATCTGAGCCACTCATCCTTATTATCTCTTTCGATCTGTAAAACTGGAATAACTGTATTTACCCAATTTAGAGAGGCAGACATGAAGGCTAATCAATAAAAAACATATCCATTATTACTCTTAAGAAAAGCAGTAAGCAGGCTGAAGGACACCTTCAGTTTTACTAGCGAGTCTCTCCTGCATATCCTAACACGGAGTTAAAGAGTTAAAACCCAATTCATGTTTTATCAGGGAAACACAGTGTCCACGCAGTTACCTCATATGCTCTGTTATCAATCCCATGCAAGCCCAGGTATCTTTCAGAAAAGGCTGAAGCTAGAACAGAAAAAATGAAAACATCTTTTTCAGTCATAAGTGAGTACACTGGTGCTTCCGAGTCAAACATTGCAAATGTTAAAAAGACTTTATTTTCTAACATTGCTTTAATTACAGAGGCCATATTTCTAAAAGTTTTTGAAAATGTACTAAGGATATGTATGATACTACAGTCTTTCATTATCACCATGAGCTTATGGTTTCTAAATCAGTCACAGAAGAGACTTTCTTTTTTTTTTCTTCTCCTAAATGCAATTGAGATATAAGAGAAGAGCACTATCTTGTTGTGCCCCTTTCTCCTTTCACGTGGGACCATCTCCATCAACAACTGACTGCAAGTTCCCATTGGTCTCGGGGATAACTTTACAGGACCTGAAGGCTGGCTTAACATCGCTGACTTTCACGGCAGTCCCCTGATTTTCATTGGCACTAAGTGCACAGGGAACTGGCATCCCTGAGAGAAAGGACCACCATGTGCAGTGGATGTTGCCGTCACAGAGATGATGGGGCAGGGAGACTGGACCACAGGCTGCATGGGTGGATGGGTCAGGCAAGAAAGAAGCACGTTCAAGGCAGTGGTGCAGGTTGGTGGCAGAGGCTGGAGGGGTTTAGAGCCAATTCTTCTTTATTTAAAAGAAGCAAGTAATAAAAGTTATTTGATTGCTCTCACCACCATTGCTGGTCCCACAGGGGCCAGCAGAATTGCTCTTGAGGGGGAAAGAAGGATTTATGGCTAGTCCTAAGAAAACACACAGTACAAAACAGGCAGGATCTTGCGGAAGAAAGAAAACTGGAAAGGATAAGGCAGAAACATCATTTGTGGTCAGTAAGAGAGTCTGTGGGCTCTGGGATGGGGTTTACCATATAGTTTGAAGTCTGTCAGTGGGGAAAGAGCAGCTCCACAGGCGAACACCTGGTTCTCTTCACCGGCTGGAAGCATATAAGTGCTCAGGTAGCCACCGTAATCCTGGAACACAAAGGGGACAGAGGCATCAGTGGTCCTGGTGTGAGGTGATGCTGCTTTTGGGTACAGAAACAGGGCAGCTGAGACCTTGCAAACTTTCAGCCATTGTAGAGTCTTTAACATCATGCCCTGAAAATATAAAACAAGGGGCATTGCCCCAGCTTTGGTAGATGCGGCTGAACATGAGCTCTGTACTCATTACACTCTCCTGAAGGCAGCAGGGCTGTGGTGCCTAAGAGCTTGCCTCTTTTCACCCCACTTTATGGCTGTACATCTGATCAGGTATGTTACCTCTCCAAAATATCACCCCAGTCTTTCGTTATTTAAAATGGACATCACAATTTCAGCGTCTGCCGCCAGCCTGTTAACAATTCCCTGCAGAGATGCTGCTGTATGTGCAGCTCTCTTTGCCTGCTCTAAGCCTGCATCTCCCGCAATAAACAATTTCTACTCACAGTCCCATTCTCATTTCAAACCGCATGTACTTCGCAATTGCTGTTTCCCAGCTGGGCACACAGTGGTGCAAATCACCCTCAGAAATCAATATTGTTGTTGTACATTTGTACGACATGAACTAGATCTAGCCACATTCCCATAGGTCTTAAGGGACGAGATGAAAATGAAATGAAATTTTGCAAGGGGAAAAAAATAATTAATTATCCAACATTATTTTTCTGACAAATAGTCACTTTCTGCACTTGGAAGTTAATTTAAAAAAAATGATGAATGCACTGATAAAATGAAACTTTCATCTTTAACATCTCTGAGCAAGAGGCAGTCTATCTCAAAATAAATAATAATAAAAAAGCCATCACTGACATATTAAAAAAAAAATAATCAGGATTTAGCCCAGCTACTTAGCCACATCAGCAAACTAGAACAGCACAGAGGAACAACGGAAAAACATTACCTTCCCAAACACACCGACTCGCATTTTATCAATGTAATGCTCCTTCAGCATGGTCCTAGAACACGAGAGAGGAGAAAAAATGGGTTAAAAATTCTTTCCCCTTAGATATAGCAAACATAGTGTGATTTTTGTCAGCTTGAATTTGGGATGGCCGTGGAAAAATCATAAGAATCACATCTAGTTCCCACCCCCCTGCCATGGGCAGGGACACCTGCCACCAGCCCAGGTTGCTCCAAGCCCCGTCCAGCCTGGCCTTGGGCACTGCCAGGGATGGGGCAGCCACAGCTGCTCTAGGCAGTGACTCACCACCCTTGCAGTAAAGAATTTCTTCCTTATATCTAGTCTTAATCTCCCCTCTTTCAGTTTAAAGCCATTCCCACTTGATGTAGACAACCTAAATCACGCTGCTGCACACTGCTCTCACACGAGTCTCTCCTCTATTTAATCCTGTGACCTGTTGAGTTGGCCTTGACCAAGCAATGGCAACACATAAGCTACACTGCCTCTGAAAGTCACAATAAAGCCAATGCTATGACACTACTCTAATAGTGTTTTTAGTATTATCATGTGCAGAATAAACCTAATATGACAGGACTTGACATTTAGGGTTTTGCACTGTCTTTTTCCGTTTTAAAAAGTTTAAGATTTTAAATGTCACAGCACTCTCCAAACTATCAAGCTGCAACAAGGTCTTTTACCACCTCATACCAGCATACTGTTCATGCTAGTCTCTCTGCTGCCTTCTCCTCACCTCATCCAGTGCCCACCCTCTCTTCTCTTGCTTCTTCTCTCTACTTCTTCCTTGGCTGCTCTCTCTTCACTGGCTCTCAACCACTTAACTTAACCAGCCACAGCTGCACCTTATCTACATCAGCCAACCCACGCCCCTGAAGCCAACCCACCGCCCTTGAAGCCAGCCCACAGTTGTATATTATCAATGCTAATTAACCCAGCTTCATTCCACTACATTTAAAGGTGGATTTTTTTACAACTACCAAGCCAGCAAAAATTAATGTGGGAGCTGAAATTCAGGCTTACTTGTTTGTAGCTGTATGACTGTACAGAGCTAAAAATAAATAGGCTTTGAACAAGTGATACAGATAAGCGTGCTGTAATTTAGCTCTGTTTAAGGCTTGTTTTTCTCCTCTGCACTGGTTAGCACGAGCTCTCTTACATGCCATCACTTGGTCACAGCTGTGTGACTACATCGTCCTTCCCTCCCACCTCCTTGCTCCACCCTACACCACTAAAGCAACCAGGGATAATGACAGTCTCGGGTTAATTATAATGAATGAATTAATTTCTTCAATAACAGCGTCATTCACCGGACAGCTTCCAGCTGATCCTTCTCTTCCAAAAGGCCCAGCCTCCTCTTAACCTCGTGCAACAGCTTGGTGCCTTGGAAGCCGCTCCCGCGGCCATCAAACTTCAGCACGATGGCGTTGTGAGAGCTGACCATGACGCTCTCCCACGTCACTTCAAATCTCTCTGTTACGATCTGGCTGCCAGGTGTCCCGTCTCTAAAACAGAAATAGGCATCAAGCAAAGGCAATGGCACCACGCTGGGGCCAAACACCCTCCCGGGGCTGTGAGCATGCCACGGCAGTGGGGACGAGCAGCTCCCATGTGCACCATAAGGCAGGGCAGGTTTGAAGAAGGGGAGACCAGGCTCTGCAATAATAATGTGCAGAGGTTGTGCCGGTTGTGTGGGTGGGTTTTGAGGTTGAGGTGGAAGCTGCAGTTGGTTTCCACCTCCCTCTTTGCACAGCAGCTATTGCTGCACTAAGCTGAGCTTTGAACAAGCCCAGCAAGCATGTCACTAATCGGGCACGATTACTCCTGTGAGTAAAACTGGGCAGCAATACAGAGGTCAGTGGAGTTTTCCCTTTACACACCTGTCCTAATTTACATCTGTTTACTCTGTTCCCCAAAGACGGTATTTTTCTGGTGGAGGGGTTCCTGTGAGGAGCCTGTCTTTGAGGTGCGCTGGCACTGCCAAAATAAGTTGGATGAAGCTTGCAGACACCAACCATCCTTTCCTTCACTGGCAGGCATTGGGGGTTCATTTGCTGCCCCCCTTCACCCAGCTCAGACCTCCTCTCTCCCACCGGGTTCTGTAGAGGGGCCGTAGATGGAGCTGTCAATCACTGCTGCCACCACTGCTTCATGCAAGTACAGAGGGAAAGGACACCTTTAAATGCTTAAAATTGCCCAGGTTGGCCCCAAATTGGTGGGCAACACTCTCTCTTCACCTTTCTGCTTGGGGCCCGATCCTGTACAGGGGAAGTGTCTCAAGAAATATTGATCACACTTCAGGCAGGCAGCTCGGAAAAACCAAGAGCTGCTGCTGCTGATTGTAAGTAATATTTTAGGACTGGCAATACTGTAGAGCCACTGGCTCTTCCAACTACTTCTTGTCCATTTTGGGGTTCTTTGAGACATCAGGCAACTCACTGCAGGATTTTAATGTGCATGTGACTTCAGTCATTTGCATTTATTCAAGCGAGACCCAGGCGCATCCAGCTTCAGAGGCAGCCTGATCAAGTGCTGTTAGCTTGATGAGCACCAATCTTCCTCAAGCACTTGTATAATGAAGTACATTTTCTCTGCAGTAATTTTATGATGTAACGACACACTTATTGCAGTGTTTTTGTCCTTCATGGAGGGGTATGCAGGGCGGTGTTCAGGCGTTCATCAGGCATTCATCACTCCCATACGAGGCAGCTCTTTTGCGGGGAGTTCCCTGGCAGGGAGCAAGCGATGCAGTGGGACACAGCCAGGGCCAAACGGGTTCTGCCAAGGTCAGTGACTTCCCTCCCTCAGTTCCTTTCCAAATTGCCAGAAAAAGCTCAGTAATGTGTATTATTATTACTAAATGTTGCATAAAGAAATACCCATCTGCTATGCCTGCCAGGAGGAAATCCTTCCTACCTAATATAAATGCTAATGTTGTGGAGATCTTCAAAGGTTTCTAGCTCTCTCTTTACTGTCACTTCAGGGAACACCAGCATTTACATGGGAAGGATTGCTGCATGCGGGCGCCTAAAATTTAAGCTGTAGTAAGCCTGAAAGCATCCCACTCTAAAACTACCTGTTAAGCACAGGGTGAGTGCCCTAAGCACTGAGACAGAAGGTCAACGTCCAGCTTTTATTCTTCCCCCTCCTGTTTCTGCCCCCCAAATTATTGAATAATTTTACAAAATTGAACAATTTTAGAACCCCCTCCCATTTATTCTGCAGCGTTTCACTAGGGTACCCTCCTGGGAGCTGAAACCCTTGGGGAGAAGGGACCAATGTCTAGCCTCTCCCAGCCCCGAGGGGAGGCAGGGGCTAGGGACCAATGTGCTGGACTCAGGTGCTAAAGGGGACAGGCATTCCTTGTACAAATTATATCTTAAAAAGGCTCTGATTGTGGCCAAGGTTTCCATGCTGCCCTAATAACATGAAGAGAAAGAAAAGATGAGCGAGAACTTACACAACCAAAAGCAAGGGGTAGTGCGCAGTGTCCGAGAAGGTCGCTGGCTTTAAGATCTGCATTGGCAATTCTAGACAAAAAAACCCAAACCAAATAACAACATATCTTCAGCGTGGAAACGTTGACATAACTCTAATAGATTTTTCTAGTGTTTCGGCCACTTACAAGCAGGAATAAAATGGCATTTCATCAGAGGCACTGGTAAATAACACCTTAGAAACACAGATGTTGTCAAAGAAAAGACCCATATTATGATAGCCGAGGTGACAAGAAATGTAAATCGGGACTACGGCGCAAGCTGTTCAGTCATGCATCACTTTTACAGCATTCAATTAACATCTGGCAATAGCTATAATTTTCCTTTTTGGCAGCTGGATGAGTGACGCAGCCAGAAATCAATATTTCAGGGCAGCAGAGGAGGGGAAAAATTGGCGATGAAAATGATAATTTAAAACCCAATTAAGTGTGGGGGCTGGGGGAGAGAATAGGATTATCTTGCTGTAACGGTGTGAAGACAGATAGAGAAACGTATTTTAATCCTAACTTCCAGAGGGCTTAATTTTCCTGTAAAACAGGAGGTAGCTGTGCTGAAGCCCACGTTGTTGTACTGGTACTGAACCGATATGAGTGAGGGACGTGCTCACCAAAGCTTCATTTAATTGCTTCCTATGGCTTCATATCGACAGCTAAAAACGCTGCCATACAAATGCCTTCCACATTAATGAGAGCGCATTTATTTTTAAAATGTTAGCTACAATCCAGATTAGCAAAGGCCCAGCAATTAAATCGGTATTAGAAGCATTTTCAGTAGATTAATACACAGATTAATTGCGCGGTTTAAGTGGTTTGCTTTGCAATCATTGTCTGACACTCTGCCTAATTAGTTATTCCATCTGAATGCTAATAGCTGCAAATTGGATCAATGGCCCAGGGACAGCCAAAAAGGCCATCGCTTGACTTTAAATATAACTGAGCACTCCGTGTAGCGTTCCCAAGGCTGTTCAGCCCAAAGCTTGGAAGATGCAGGGAAGGCACAGAACAGCTGCCTGGCTGCGGCCAGCTTGCATTTATTACACACACGCACACACACACACATATATTTTTGGTTAAATGAGCAAAATTGCATCTCAGTGTTACCTGCAGTTTAGAAATTCAGCATCAAGCTGAGTTACTCCTAACAAGCTGCCAGCGTCATGATGAGATAGATGGCTCACGGGGGGATAGATGTGATCTTTATGACAGGTTTTTCCCCGCCGTCTTTCCCTGCCCATAAGGCCTGGAAGTGCATGTCTGCTCCTGTTATTTTATGCACTGGTTTATGTTCCTAATGCCCATGTGACAAGCAGAACATTTTAGGGCCATTATTATC